>NC_079905.1:12797168-13122586 GCF_024868665.1 Triplophysa rosa | reverse complement strand
CAGACGCTTTATCCAAAGCCAAAATAGTACATATAACCAGAAACATTTTTAGGCATGCCTGGTTGACTTATCATAATGCACATAATTTTAGCCAAAATTACTTCTGTAAGCTGGTAAAGTAAGACAAAGTTATCTAAAATCTAATAATAGTAATAAAACATTTTGGCTTGACAAATGTTATTGTTATATCAAATCAGACCATCAGTTTACTCGTAAAGCCCTCACAACAAAGTCCACTACATTTTCACCGTTATGTAATTGTAACTATATTTGGCCGTTACGGGTAACTACACAAACTCATATCACAGAGTTGAACTGGAATGCAGTCTGTGTGGGCAGCAGAGTTTTCCTCTCGCTCTCTGTCAGACTGAAGACAGCCATCAGTCACCTGGTCTTTTCATGTGCAAATGTTCAGTTTCAGAGGGACCTTTAATGCAGGAAGTAATTGGTCTGCTTGAGCACTTTGATTAATGATGGCTTTAGATGCAGGTCTAGATTGTACCAGTGTCCACTATAACTGTACAGCTGGAATATTCCACTGTGTTGCCAGGAGACCCCTCTTATGATCACACCAGACCCCTCTTATGATCACATTTTTGTTGTTTTTGAAAATTACTTTTTTTGTTGTTCTGTTTAGATTCAGTTGTCTTATACCACCACCAATTGTTTTTTTTATGTGTTTCATGGAGAAAACTGTGCCATTATCTGCTGTTGCTACTTTGCTGCATGCTGGTTGATTATTGTGATGTTGCAGATGGTGTTGCCCTAAACATCACATAAACATGCTGAGCTGTTTTACATGCCAGTCAGAAGCCTCCTCCCACCAGTCACTGTACTTTTAATTTTTTTGGTTAAATTGTGATGCACATTTATAGTTTGTTTCATGCAAAATCCCATTTTTATTTCTGTTAACGATAAATATTTCTGCTTTTATTATACTGCTGTTAGTTTTTCATCTGTGGAACAGACAAAATCAAGAGTGACATGACAAGAGTAAAGGAAAATGAAATCCAACCGTAAACTCATGGGGATTGTGTTTACATACAGTGTAAAGGCAGATTCTTCATTGATCTTTCCTGCTCTTTTGTGGCTGCTAGCCCGTCTAATACTATCATCTGATAATCTGTATGTGTTTATGCTTGTGTGTGTAGCAGTGCGGATGACCCATTATATAATTTACTCAAATATTAAAGAGTGTGCGCTGTACCTCTCAGTCAATTTTGGCAGGAATTGTGGGAGTTGTTTTCGGCGCCTTCCATAGTGCCAAACCATGTGATGACATGTCAAAATGTGTGTGCATTGAGATGAAAAGATGATTGATAGCCGATACGTGTGTGTGTACATGTAAAGCAATTTTCGAAACCTCAAACCCTTCAAGTCCTTGTCAGATGTTTAATGTGACGTCCTATTGGTATTTCAATACATCCATATCGGTACATATTGGTATTCAATATTTATTTATTGATATGATAATGATTGAAGCTAAAGATGCTAAATGTATTATAGGTCAAGGTCAAGGTCATTTTTATTTATATAGCACCTTTAACAACATTAAATGCTGACCAAAGTGCTTCACAGTAACACACTACAATGATAAAATAAAAATACAGGGAAACAAAAATTTAAAAGAAACAACATTAAACCAGGTAAAAACAGAAACGAAAAAATTAACTCACTAAGACCAACATATCCAACAACTATGAAAAGGCCTGAGAAAAGAGATACGTTTTCAATGATGATTTAAATCCAAATAAGGAAGATGAAAACCTAACAGATTGAGGTAACGAGTTCCACAGCTTAGAGACAAAAACAGAAAATGCTCTATCACCTTTAGATTTCAAAAGAGACAAAGGGACAGTTAATAGATTTTCAGAGGAAGAACTAAGAGATCTCCGAGGTGAATATGGACAAATAAGGTCTGAGATATAAACTGGAGCCAAACCATGCAAGGCTTTAAATACAAAAGTTAAAACCTTGTACTCAATTCTAAATTTAACTGGTAGCCAATGCAGATGTACTAAAATAGGGGTGAAATGCTCCCGCTTCTTTTTCCCCATTAAGAAGCGGGCTGCAGCATTTTGAACCAGTTGTAAACGTGATAGGGAAAACTGGTTGACACCAGCATACAGAGCATTACAATAATCAAGCCTTGTAGAAATGAAGGCATGAATAACTGTCTCTAAATCACCAAAAGATAGAAAAGATTTCAGTTTACGTAAACCCCTAAGTTGGAAAAAACTAGCACTCACAACAGAGTTTATTTGCTTGTTGAATTTTAACTCTGAATCGAAAACAACACCCAAGTTCTTTACATGAGTACGGATATCTGCTTTGCAAGGGTCCTAAACTAGAGGACAGGGCGTTGACCAAATGAGGGGAGCCAAATAAAATGACTTCAGTCTTGTTCTCATTTAACTGAAGAAAATAATCACCCATCCAGCTTTTGATGTCGTTTACGCAAGCAAGCAAGCCGAATAAGGACTTAGACCCAGGTTTAATTGACATGTACAATTGGGTATCATCCGCATAAATGTGATATGGGACCTTGTGAAACTAAAAAATGTAACGAAGAGGGAGCATATATAAAGCAAACAAAATTGGACCCAAGATGGAGCCCTGCGGTACCCCACCAGTAACCAAAACAGGTGATGAATGAGACTGACCAATAATCCACAGAGAAACTCCTCGCAGTAAAATAGGATTCAAACCACTCTAAGGCTGAATCACAGATACCAACCTCGGTTTTTAACCTGTTTAAAAGAATGCCGTGATCTTCTGTATCGAATGCCGCACTTAAGTCCAACAGTACCAAGACTGCACAATTTCCAGAATCCACAAATAATAACAAGTCATTTGCCACTCTTAACAAGGCCGATTCAGTGCTATGCTTAGATCTAAAGCCTGACTGAAAGGGATCCATATATTATTCTCAATTAAATAAGGATATAACTGATTTAATACAACTTTCTCCAATACTTTTGATAAGAATGGCAATTTCGAAATAGGTCTATAATTGTTAAAATCAGCTGGATCTAGATTTGCTTTCTTAAGCAGCGGATGAACCACTGCTTGTTTAAAATAAGATAGAACTAACCTTGTCTGTAAGGAACTATTGACAACGGAAATAATATTCGGAGCAATTGCCTCCAACACTTCCTTTAATAGCGAGGTTGACATAACGTCAAGAGAGCAAGTGGTAGATCTTAAACTGGACACTATGTTCAACAACTTGGAGTGCGAGATAGGATGAAAATGTGAAAATTTAGCAGGATTCGTAGGTAAATACCAAACCTTCTGAGATGGATTTATAACAATCTGTGATTTAATACGAGCAATTTTGTTTATGAAAAAGCTGCAAAACTTCTCACACAGCTCCGGGCTATGACCAATACCGATTATAGAATTGTTGTCAAACTTTAGTACTGCTTAGAAATAGTTAGCTTTCTTATATTCTCTGTATGACCATAGCTGACCTTAAAGAGAAAAATGACCTCGGAAGCATTTTATTCTAATGCCCACTATAGTTTCCATAGCGGCAACACTTGCATTATGACGTATGTCTCTTATTGTCTCCAACATTTATGTGTTCTGTTAAACCTCCCCTTAACTCTCTGTTGCTATGCGACCGCTGGTTAGGCGTGAAGGTGATGCAGTTTACCAATTAGAAGTCTTCTAAATTAAACACAGTGTCAAGGGTTCCTGCTTAGCAAGGAACATCGTCCATCAGACCGAGTCTTATACAGATGAATAAGACGGTTAAAGTGATTTGGAGCGCTTTAAAGTGCATTGCGTGCTGACGTTTGTATAGGGTGAATTCAGGCAAATTTGGACACTTTTAGTGCCACAGGTAAGCAACTGCATTATACCGCCTCACTTTTAGTAACAAAAAAATGGCACAATTACAGTGATTAAGATATTCTTAACAAGTAAGTTGGCATTATTTTACCAATTGCATTAAAGTTCACCCAAAAAAGAACATTTTGTCATCATTTACTCACGGCACCCATTCACGTGCATTGGTTTTGTGTCCGTACAATAGATGTGAATGGGTGCCGGCACTGTTCAGTTACCAACTTTCTTCAAAATATCTTCTTTTGCATTCTGCGGAAGAAAGAAAGTCATACAGGATTTAAATGACAATAGGATGAGTAGATGATGACAGAATTTTCATTTTTGGGTGAACTATGACTTTAATATCCAGAAAAGTTAGTATTGTGGTCAAAGCTGTGGCCTACAGTGATCCGGTGCCAATAAGAGTAGTGCACAGGTAATTTTTCTTGATGTGCGTAGGAAGTTTTTTTCATAAAGTAAAAGAATTCAGCATTGTTCTAGTATTTACATTCCTAGTGGAGAGCAAAATTAGACAAAATCCAACCCAGACATAGAGACACTTATTTGTCATTTTTTTCTATGCTCTCTCTCTCTCTCTCTCTCTCTCTCTCTCTCTCTCTCTCTCTCTCTCTCTCTCTCTCTCTCTCTCTCTCTCTCTCTCTCTCTCTCTCGCTCTCTCTCTCTCTCTCTCTCTTGGTGCTGAACAGACACTCTCAATCACAGCCCCAGACAGATCCATTACACTCACAAAAAAGAAAATCCATTAGTGTGTGCGTGTGTGCGTGTGTGTGTGTGTGTGTGTGTGTGTGTGTGTGTGTGTGTGTGTGTGTGTGTGTGTGTGTGTGTGTCTGTGTGCGTTTGTGTTTGAGAGAGCGAACAAGAGGGCAAGTAATAGAAAGACTGAGAGAGGAACTCACAGCTGCAATATTTGGTATCCTTGGCTAGACCATAACTATGCTAAACTGTTTCTTATTATGCACATACATGATGTTGAGTGTTTGTGTGCGACCTCATGTGAGTCTTTGTGTACAGTTTAGTGACTCTTATAAACTCCATGATTGTTAAAGTGAAAGTTCACCCAAAAATACTCACCCTCATGTCAATTCAAACCTGTATGACTTTCTTCTACAGAACACACCAAAAAAGTTTTTTTATAATTTTGAAGAATGTTGGTAACCAAATAACATTATGCACCATTGACTTCAATTGTATGAAAACAAAATCACACAAAAACATTTCTCAAAATATCTTCTTTTGTGTTCCACAGAAGTGCGTCATGCACAGGTTTTGAACAACATGAGGGCTAAATGATGATAGAATATTTTTGGCTGGACTGTCCCTTTAAGATGCATCCTTTAGAAGGCAGCACCCTACAGTATGTAGGCAGTAGGGAGCTCACCAGGTTTTGCAGCGCAGCCGGTGGCATTGATTATGCATGTGTGCTTGTTTTGCAATCACAGATGTGCTGTTCAGCGTTACTGTTAAAGGGGTCATATGGCGCGAACACGTGTTTTTCTGTGTCTTTGGTGTGTTATAAGTTGCCCATGCATGTATTAGACACGTAAAATTGCAAAAATGAAAGTGTGGGAACAAAAGATGCATTCTATCTAAAAGCGAATGCTCACCCAGACCTGCCTGAAACGCCTCGTGTAACCACACCCCCACAAATCTACGTCAGTTCGTGGTATGAGTTGACAAGACCGACCAAATGTATACACAAGTAAGTAGGCGTACCTGTCAGTACAATTGCTTTGGAACCAAATATGGTAAGAGGCGTCACATTTTCGTTACATGCTTGCAGTATTTGACCAATCACTACGCACTGGTTAACTGGCCAATCATAGCACACCTCGCTTTTCAGAGTGATGAGCTTTGTAAAAAAATTGCGCGTTTCAGAGAGGCGGGGCAAAGAGGAGATACAAACATGCACGGTATGTGGAAAATACAGCGTTTTTGAATCTTAAATCGTGTGTACACATTGCATTACATCTAAAACAAACGATAATATTCGTTTTAGCTGTGTCATATGACCCCTTTAAGCGGGTATGTGTTTGTAATAGAAAACAAAGGACATGATTACACGCAGGGCTCTGATAACATGAGTGCGTAACTGTGTGTGTGGGACGGACGGCGGCTCGGTCACACACTCAAAGGTGATAACTGATCCAGCGCACACACCACACGCTCGCTGCTGTTCATTAGCGTGTGGCAGAGCAAGGGCAGGGGTGTGGGCTGCATTCCGCTCACAGATCTTTTCTGCTGCATCAGCAGCGCGCTGGCAGCGAGGATTCAGATGGCAAGCGGGCAACAGCGCTGGCTACTCAAGTCCTTGAGGGGAAAGTGACGATTGGAGCAGATCTCGTTCCACAGTCACGTCACACCGTTGTGCATGACACAAGCCAGCCTCCACCGTCCCCCGAGGTTTCCGGGACTCCGCAGCCCAGAGACTCGGCTAATTAAACCCTCGACGGTGGCAGGGGAGCTGGCCGGGTGCCAACCCACCTGGGCATAATGACGCACACAGCTGGTGACACGAACCGGAGAGGTGATCATGTGATCGTTCCAGTCTGAGTCATGGAGACGGATACCACGGGACTTCTTAGTTGCTCACGGTCACAGACCCTTGGGGCTATTGTGTATTCATCCGTTTATCATGCGACTGTAAATAAAAGTATAAGTGTGTGCGAGCTCAGGGTGATGAATGGGCTGTGATGGAGAGTCGGGCTGATTTGCGATCCTGTCCACTCCATCTCCGAACTCCTGATTATATTTGCTTTGGACTTGGAATCAGTCTCTACGTCTCTAGAAACAGGTAAGAACGTTCTTGGAGCAGACCTTGGAGTTTTATTGCTTTGAGTTGTGACCGTAATCTGGACTTCCTAATTGGCAGCCTTGAAATGATATTGATATTCCTTCAAATGTCATTAATAGTGATGTTTGCTAAAGCACACTGTACGAACCCCCGACCCTTAGAATGTAAAAGATTGCACAAACATTGCACAACACAGCTGGTTGTATCTCTGCTTTTATCTTTTTTTTTTTTTTGTCTGCCGCGAAGGCCTTCGTTCTCTTTTTTCCCGAAAACAGAGAGGTTTAAGAGCAAGAGGGAAAGTGAAAGAGCCCTTTAGGATCAATACACACACAAGCACTGGAGGAAAGACATGGTGTGAGTGGAGATGTAAACCATATGGCACTATTAAACCCTACAGTAGTGACTTAGTCCAGCGGGCCGTGGGAGTCCGTACACGAGTCTGCGCTCTCCCCTGTTCCCTCTGCTATACTCATGCACAGTCGCTTTTCTAATCACTGCTTTGCATCTCTCACTTTAGATAGGGACTACAATTTGCCTTGACTCACATTTCCAGATTTTCTTTTAGTACTTTGAGGAAGTATCCTCTACTTTTCACATGTCTATATACAGAACAAATATACTACACAAAACCTGGCTTTTTTGTTTGTTTAATTAAAGGTGCTTTGTTTATTTTTTCATTCAAAGTACACACAGAATTGGAATCTGTTTTTTAGATATGTTGTGGTTGTCAATTGTTGTACATGTTCATTGGGCCCATACAGTATGTGGGAAGGAGTTGGCTTAATATGTGAATATTTTAGCCTATAGGATGTCTCTAAACTAGTGTGCTCAAAAATATGACAACATTTGGATTTAGAAGATGTAAGAAAAGCCTACAAAAGTAATAGTTCTACCAATACAGATCAATCGATTTGATGACATCATTTAGCACTTCAGCTTCAGATCAAATTCCGACTAAACTCCAAACTAAACCCTATTGGCTATTTTACAAAAGGGGAGGAGCAACTGTTCACTTTAATTTCCTGGAAATTGTATTTTAATGCGCTTCATTAGGTCTTTAAAACTTAATGCTGGAATACACTACAAGGCTTTTGCTCAGACTTTGCCCAGATTTTCAGTCTGGACTTGTTACAAAAAGTCTGCGCTAGTCTGCAGATTTTATCGCGTAGTGTGTGATGCCCTGTTTTGTCTGCAAACTTTCAAAAAGTCTGCAAGTGTGTGGTGTCTAGTTTGTTAAAAATCTGTTGAGATTTTAAAAGTCGTCTAGTGTATTCCAGCCTTTAGTGGTTGAATCAGTTCTGTTAAAGAGATAGTTCAACAAAAAATGTAAATTCTGTCATCATTTACTCACCCTAATGACATTTCTAACCTTTATGACTTTCTTTTGTCTGCAGATCACAAAAGAAGATATGGTTGGTAAAGAACGTTGGTATCTAAAAACCATTGGTCCCCATTGACTTGCATTGGTGCATAAAATAGAAGTCGGTGGGGACCAATGGTTTTCGGTTAACAGCATTCTTTAAACTATCTTCTTTTGTATTTTGCAGAAGAAAGAAACTCATACAGGTTTGAAATGACAAAAGTATGTAAATTATAAATTATGTAAGGTGAATTATGACAGACTATCCCTTTAAGTTAAGTACCATTTTTAACATTATAAGCTGTTGTCAGTCATTCGTTTGTCATGTAAGAATGCTATTTTTCTTCCAAAACCAGTTAACAAAGACAGTTCTCACTTTGATTTGCGTATGACTAAAGTATGTATTTAAAGTATCTATCAAGTATTTAAAGCAGAGGTAACACGCGCAGTTTCTGCCATTCTCATATAAATCTTGAGTACCTATAGAGTAGTACTGCATACGTCATATCTCCAAAGAGTATTTAGTTTGATCAAATTTATATAAGACAGATACAGCGTACGATTATTTCCAAAAACAGTCGACCCTTCTTAAGGCATGCAGGGGACAGAACTAATGCACACAAGCACACAATACATCATGGCATTATCCCTGCATACGTGTTGATTCACTATAAGTTTGTGTTGTTTACATACTGCACGTATCAGTTTCAAACGATCTGCAAATCCAGCATTATATCCACCGTTTATATAACATTCATCACCGAAATGCCGTGATCAAACAAACACAGCTGAACTTCCGTAACGAACGAAGCACATTGATGGGCGTGCTCTCGCTTTCACTGATTGACACTCTTTCTCTCACTCTCGCTGGTTGATGTTTGGGCATGCTTGTCCGGGAGAATAGTCCAATAAGGGACTAAGAACCCTTGTTACGAAACGGGAGTTCATTTTTGAAAAAAACTTTCTGTTAGCTGAACGAACCTGGCAGAGTGTATCGAGCACAGAAATACACTCTTAAAAAATAAAGGTGCTTCAAAAGGTTCTTCGATGACATAGAATAACCTTTTTTGTCTAAATGGTTTCATAAAGAACCTTTTACATCCAAAGAACCTTTCTGTTTCACAAAAGGTTCTTCTTCTACGTCACACGTCCAAGTTGACCATGTTAATGACCATGAGAAGACAGCACCTTTAACAGTGTAAAGGAGTCAGAATGCATGAAATATCTTGTTACCCCGCCTTTAAAGTTTTGTAAGTATTTTTGTCAGATTGTATAAAAAACAGCTCATTTTTATTTCATTATGAATTGCGCTGTATTTGTTGCATTTTCGGAAATGCTGATCTTTGAAAACGCTTAACAGAGCCTTAAAACAAAAAGGACACACTTCCTGATTTTGAACCCTCAACACAGAGCATCCGTCCTTCCGGATGTGTTTCGCTTGAGATTTTCACGCAGGTGGTCTGTCGAACATAATTAACCCCGTCTTTGTCCTCAGTTACGGCTCTCCGCTGCGTGAGGAGGCGGTAATAACTCTATTGTGATTGCCCTGCCGAATCCCTTGTTAGGAAAGCTGTGAAATCAAGTGTGCTTTCTGCTTACAAGATGCGCACACACACACATACATATACACACACTCGCACGCAAGGGGTGGTGCACAGCAGGTGATCTCAGAGTGAGCTGCGGAGCTGTGCGTGGTGGGACTAAAGTAGATAAACGAGATGTTAAAGGAAGCAGAGACATGAGGAATGAGAGAAGGATGGAGATGTAGAGGAGGGCGGCGTCTCGGGCTGCGGGCGCAGCCCCCCTCCTAACCGCCATCTGCACATTCATTAACCTGCATGCCACAACACACTGCCGTGATGGGCCGGGCCAATCAACAGCCCGCGTGTGTGCATGAATGTGTCTGTTTGTTTGGCTTATCTTTCAAATCTGTAATTAAGATTGCATCTCTGTAAATATGTAATACCATTACCAACAAGAAAAGATTGTGTCTTATTGGCTTTGTTCAGACAGGCAGCAAGAATCCTTATCTTTTGGCATATCTTACTTTAATCTGTTTTTGTCCGATCGCCAAAACCTATATGAAATCAGATTTTTATATTGTTATAAACAGTGGTGTAGTCGGGGCCGTATGCTTACTTTTTCCACAGCGCTGTTTGCGTATTACGACTTCTGAAGATCTACACTGTGAAAAAACCCAGTGGCAATGGCAGAAAATTACCAGTACATTTTCCTTTATTTTACGGACATTTACGTTAATGCTAAAATGCAATTTAATGCAGTGCAAAATGTAAAATACAGGTAAAACAACTGTAAAAATCAATGCGAAAAATTCCTTCATATTAATACAGTTTATTGTGCCCTATTTTTTAGTGTGTATTAGCTATTCCCACTTTTTTGCTGCTTAAAAATGTCTCCAAGCAGCCTTTGTGATTTCTTCCCTTTAACTTTATCGCCTTTTTCTTATTTGTTTATAAACAGGTTGATTCTTTCATTCAGTTAGTGCATTTCTTAAAAAAAATCACAATATTTCCCGCAACCCCGCCTCCGACAACCGCGTCGTTATATTTATTCTACGTTTAAGATAAGGTATTTTCACCACAACATTTTACTTCATACATTTATATCTTCCCCTTAAATTAATAACAAGTATTCACACAGAGATGGCAGTGTTGGCAAAGTTACATCTGTATTCTGTACCAAGTAAAGTCTTGCATATGTTTTTACGTAATCTTGTGTATGTGATGTGTTAAAAACATATGATGCTTTGTAAAAATATTGTAGTGTGGTCAACAGTACTGGCATAGACCTGTTTTTTCCAATGATATAACTTCATAATCAAAGCATAAGTGAATTATGCATATTATATATATATATATATATATATATATATATAAATGGCATATTAAACTGTAATAAATGTCAAGTTACTAGAAAAAACACACTGACTTCTATCTTTTTTGGGCATTATTGGGTAGTATAGTACACCACTTTTTTTATTAGGACTACACCACTGGTTATAAAATACCTGATTTGTAACTGCAGACCTAAACTATTTAGAAACTGTTTTATGAAGAGCCATCTCTTCTCCATTTGTTGGGTATCATTGCTTTGGTTTATGCATTTTAATTCACAGTAATCCTACAAATTATGTTGTCTCTCAAAAAATTCATTTTATTTTCCTTTTGTAACATAGAACACTTAGATGGATATTTTTCTGGTGTCTGGACTCTATTAACAGGGATTTAGTAAAATATAAACAGAAAATATTGATCAAAAATACATTCTCTGCAAGTTTATGTCACATCCATTACACTTGAATTGCCCAAATGTCTCTCCTTATATGCCATTTTGCAAGACGTAAGCAACACTCTAGCACTTATTTTTTCCGTTTTTTAACCCTACACACACAGACCATTTAGAACTGAATCAAATTGTTAGTTATAGAGTCAATTATATTATTATATTTTTATATTATTATTATATATTTTTCTTATTTGCTCCTGTAAAGCTGCTTTGGAACAATGCACATTGTGAAAAGCGCTATATAAATAAAATTGAATTGAATTGAATTGAATTATATGTGAAATAAAAAAACGAAACGGGAAGTGCTTTTGGACTATTTTTGTTTACATCTTGCAAAATGGTCTATATGCTGGCATTGGTCTGGCATTGAATAACAAGACCTCACATTAGATGCTTGCTTCAGATCAGTAGTTTGAGAGAGGGATGTATGTGTTAAGTGAGGAGGCAGGGCAACAGGGACATCAGAGAGGTCTGTGCTTCTGATGCCCTTCCCATGCACAGCTCCACGGGGCCAGAACAAGACCACATCAAAGGGCTTCAAAGGGCCTATGAAGCAAACACCTATTAATGACAAATTGTAACCTGAGCAACTGGCCTTTCAAGAGGTTGTTGCCAAAATTGCGTTTGTTTTAAAAAGCATATAACAATTTACAGTATGTACAACGTATTTGTGTCTACGTTACGATACAACATGACCTTTGTAAAAGTGCAGAAAGTGACCCCTGTAAATGCCTTGCAGCTCTTGTAAAAATGTAAAAGCCGCTAACATTTCATTTGCGTTTGCCCTCTGCTGGTATGGATGTGCAGCAGCATTATATGTGGCACTGTATCATCCCCTTCTTGGAGGAAAATGCCACAGATCAGAGCAGGGAAAGGTCCAGTTTTATTCTAATGGATGGTGAATTTTGTTCATTTTTGTCTACTAACCGCCGAGATCAGAACTAGGAAGGAGAAAAATGCGTTCAGACAGCGACACACACTGTAACGTTCACATCAGAGCTTGACAAGTATTGATTCTGACTGTAATTTGTTCCGCACTGCCATCTTGATATGGCCCATCCTTATCTACAGAATGCTTCAATGGCCGATTTGAATGTGCTTGCCTTAGCAATTGAAATCCTTTATTACATAGACCATTGTACTACAGGTTCAGTGATGAAGAGCCTCTATTGGCGTCCTCTCCTCCTGAAGACTACTATTCTATCTTTATCAATCGCATCTCTTATGCAATCACACAGACTGTCTGCCCACCCCTGCTCCCCCTCTCCCATCAGATGTGAGATCTAGATGCATTTGGCCCGTAGTTCGACCATCTGTAATGAATTTATACACGTTTTTTGGGGGGGATCTGGATCTGATTGTAGTAATCGTAGCGTCATTTCTTTTTGTGACAGTCTGCATGTTCCCTATACGCCGATCCTCCTTTGTAAGTGAGGGCTGCTCTTGTTAAAGGGATAGTTCACCCAAAAATGAAAATTCTGTCATCATTTATTCACCGTCCTGTTCTGATGAGCACAATGAAAGATATTTGGAAGAATGTTAGCAATTTTCAGTTCTGCGACATCATCCACTACTATAGTAGAAAAGAATATTGTTATTTCTGTATATGTAGCTATTTCTGTATAGTTCTACAGCTTCCAAACATGCCCATTGCACACAGTCACACAGAACATTTTCCTCACAATTACAGACACGCTCACAGTAGTGCGCTCTCTCTCCAATCCTAATTTGAAGCAGCGTGCTGAAGCTCACACCCCCAAAATGGGTGCGTGTGAAAGAGAGGCTGATTTGAAGCATGGGTCGATAGCGCTGGCACTGCACAGACCTCGTGAGCCAGATAACTCAGCCACAAACAGCTCTTCATTACTCTCATAAGACTTGAGCTTTTCAGAGAATGAAATGTGTCATTTGGCCGACATGAGAGGCAGGTGCTGCGGCCTTATCGGAGGGATTGGATCGATGTGGCGGGCTGCAGGTGGTCCGTCGTTACTGTACGAGTCCGAATGAGCTGATTTTTTTTCCTTTAGATTCGTGTTTGAGACAAAATGTAGATAATTAGTTCATTTTTATTTATTTATAGTCTGACTGTTTTATTTATAACTAGAAATAAATGTTTATGATTAAATTAAAAAAAAATTGTAATAGTAATAATAGCAATTATATTAATAATAATAATTATTATTGTTGTTGTTGTTATAAATAAATAACTAATAACCATATTTCTTGGTCACAAGAAATGCAAGAGTAACATTTTCACTACTAGTTTCACACTGTGCGCATACCAGATGCGACACGCAACAAAGAACGAGTTTTGGGCATCACTTTAAAACTAGATTCCTACTACATACACCGTGTAGACAAAGATATGAACATATTTCTATATGACATTATTGTAGCAGTTCGAGATTTTTTTGAGGAACGCAAATGCTTTCAAAAGTTAAAGGCTCTCTAGCGCCCCCCGTGACTGATGACCGCCTATGGCGTGAGCCTGTGGCACCAGCCTGCCGACTGACACTGTTTCCAGTCTGGGCAGATGAGACCCGATAACAAACCAGCTTTGACCACCTGACAGCAAGACAGACCGCCTGGCAGCCGAATGGAGCCCCCCCTCCTTCTTTCTCATGCGCACCCGCTGACATGCTGCCAACCCACAGCCTGGAGCACATCCTCCAGAGAGTCAGGCTGGCATCAGTGCCCCCCCATCACCACAGTAACACACAGTCACACACAAACCCAGAAATATGTGCTTACATGTAGTCCCTCCCTTTTCCACCTGCCAAAAAAACTCAAACACGCATGCACACAATGACTCGTCCAGGTCACATGTCACTGGTAAAATAAAATATATTTTTTTTTCAAATGAATGAAATGAAGCCTTTTCTTAAGACCATACGTTTTATGCATTTTGACAGCTCTCTCAACCCTCTACCTCGCTTTTTCTGTGGAAGACAAAAGGAAAAATGGGTGCTTGCTCTTTTTCTTTTATTTATCAATAAATTCATATTAAAGGCAGCTGAACAAATACTATTATGCTAATGTATAAATACTTTACTGTTTAAAATAGTAACTATTTTATGTATTTATGGCATTACAGTATTAAGAAATTGCGAATGGAAGGAGAAAATTGGCTTTTTGCCCAAAATGTACTTTCCTAATTTGGCTTTTGGTTCAGTAAATATGACAAAGACCATTCTTCACAGGTGTCTTGAGATAGATGGCAGATGCACACAAATACATATACACACACATACTGTATATACGGTACAGATCTGAGGTCACATGATGCGGCCAGCAGCGTGAATAACGTAAATGCAAATGAAATATGAGTGAGACGAACGGGTGAAAAATGGGAAGACATCTTGTCATATGCATAATGGCATGTGCAAAGCGTGACTGCGGGATTATTTCGTTGGTTGGCTGTGCGGCGTGATTTATCATAAGTAGTGAAGTTACGAGGGAGCCGTTATCACTGTTGAGCAGAACATTTCAGCAGACTTGTATCCATGGAAACAATTTAATACCATACTATTAATCATGAAGTAATTTGTCAGGCTAAGATCTATCCTTTTCTGGATGTCTCTTGTTCTCTTGTTTAACATTTAATATTTGTAAATACAAAATGCACCGTCCTAGAAAATAAAAGGCTGTTTATGATCCAGTGACTGCGCATGGGTTGTTATGCGACAAAACTTCACGTCTATATACATGTTAAGTTTGCAGGGTTATATCGAACATTTTTTCTATTGTTATTAATAAAAGTGCATCGTCGATACATATCTTTATCGTTTTATCGCCCAAGCCCTCCCTGTGACCTTATCACATCAGCTTTGTCCTCGAATGCTGCAGAACTTCTTCTATTAAGCAGGACAGTTGTGCATTATCTACAGTATATCTATGCATAAAACAGCACAGTACACATCACAACACATGCCTCTCATAGAAACCGGGCCTCCAAAGACTCAATTACTGCTCTCTCAGCTAGCAACGACAGGAAAATGCGTTCGTGTGTTGGAGATAGCCAAAAAGAGCGAGTTTTGTCTCAATGCTGGAAGTGCATAGTGTTTTGACTCAGTAAAGTTTGGCATAACTTTCAGAAAACTGAATTCTATCAAACTCAGCTCCAGCGGGAGCAGCAGAAGAGTTCCTGACAGTAGTCTGTGCTCATAATAGTTGACAAATTTGTTATTACAACCGGGAACATTCAGTATGTTGAGCGAAATTAACATCATGAAAAGAAATGACATCCACTCAGAGCTTTATAATCATGTTTAATTAATGTTAACACAAGGGGTAATATCCTGGACAGGATATGCTCCTCAATGGAGTCAACGCAGGCGAGGTAAACCCGGAACAAGAGACGATGCCAGGAATGATAAGATGAACGAGCCACAAGTGGGACTTTACGGAGAGGATTAGATCAGACGGTGTTTGAAGTGTGCTGGCAGTGTGTTTAATGTGAAGCGCACCGGGTCGCTTCAGTCATTAGAAGAAGTGGATTCCTGCTGTCCATGTTGAACTTATCCTTCCACTGAAAATATGTTCATGATCTGTGGCTGTAATTGTCTTTGTAGAAAACAAAACAAACAAAAACAACCTCTCCTAAAACACTCACAAGTTTATTTCTTCTGTCTGCTGCTTTTTTCTTTTGTCTGAGACTTCTGTCATTTACATATAATTCTGAAAATGGTTGTGAACATTTCCATCACATCTTGCATTTTGTTTTCTAACATTTTGTGGAGAAAATGAAGGTGATGGAAATGTAATTTCCAAACAGTTGTAGATGAAACATATTTTTCTGTTGCAACGTAAAGCTTATTTTGCAGTTAGCATTTATTAATTTAATTTAGTTGAGTTTTATTTGATGATAAATACACTAAATTAATATTTACACAAATTGATAGTTATTTTTTACATTGTAAATAAAAATGTTTAAATATAAATAATTAAATAAAAATCAAGGCAATGGAAATCACTTTAAAAGAAGTTTTAGATAAAAAATAACACTCTTTTTTTCTTGCTTGGTAAAGCTTATTTCACAGTTAGCATTTTATTTTATTTTTTATTATATTATTTTATTTATTTATTCGTTTCATTTTTTTAGATGATAAATACAATTAAATCATATTTACACAAATTTATTGATATTAATTATTTTCACATAGTAAATACATTTTTTATAGTTTTTAATTTAAAAAAAAGGCTTTTTTGGAAATTGCTAAAAAATTACACAGTTTTTTCTTGCTACGTAAAACTTATTTCACAGTCAACAATTTTATCTTATCTTATTTTATTTTATTATCATATTATTTTATATTTATTCATAAATACACTTGTGTAAATAACAAATTGATAATAATCATTTTCACATAGCAAATATACAAATATACATTTTTCAAATATTTTTCAAAAAGCTTTTTAGATGTCCACTTGAGCGGACAGCATGTTTTTTGTTCTCGTCTGAAGTGATACTGTCGCTGTCCACAGTAGTGACCGCTATACGTGAAAGGGTTAATATTTCTGGGACAACAAAAAGTATAAATAAGTGATAATTGTAGCAAAACATACATACTGTAGACCCTTCATTACATTTTAAAAAAGAAAAAAGTTTCTATTTTTAATAAAAAGAAACAGCTAGTCCTGTTTCCGGGCCCTTTTGACCATGGCACAGCAAAGGTGTGTGTGGCTTCAGTGATCATGAGGGTTGCAGAGTACACTATGATGAAGAGAAGACCTCCACCATCACTCACAGTTTGCAATGCTGCCCTCATGGAAGAAAAAACAACACCCCTCATGAGTAATCAGGACTGATGGCTTCTCCTGCGTGGGACCTCTCTTTGTCCTTGACTCAACAAGGATGTATGGACGACCCAATTCACAAATCTTTATCAGCCTGCAGTAAAACAACAAGCTGTAAACATCATGGCTTCCATTTCTGCGTGCAATTACGTGTGTTTGTGTGTGTGTGTTCATGACTATAATTCAGAGAGCACATCTGTGTGAATATTTCAGCATAGTCCCAGCAGCGGCCGAATTCAGATGTTTGCTCGTGCGTGTGCACTAATAATATTTGACAGTGAGTACTGGAACCCCATTTCCAAAGGTTGTTATTCACAAATTAGCTACATAAGAGAGCGTGTTCGTGTAGGGCGAAGGGTGTGTGGGTAACAGTCCTGTGCATTCATGTGACGGCGACATCGGAGGCTCGTGGAGCGAGCAGATGGGACTTGTGATTAAAACCGAGATATTCCCCAGCATTAGATTAAAGAATGATGTCAATAAAACCATTTTGGGCTGCAATAACAATGGCAATGTGAAACGCGGCGCTGCACGTTCTCATTTGCATATTTAAATGCACATAATATTCGGGGTTAGATTCCAGGTGTAATGATGCATTTAGGCCGTAATGAAACGGTTATGGCAGCTTCCAGGCTCTGCCGCAGGGACTGCAGTGGGGCCACTTTGAAGTCACTGTGTTTGAAGTGGAGTTTAGAGCGGCGGACACCGGGGGGACACGTATCTGCAGAGCCCCAGCAGGTTCCTCTGAAACCAGAACAGGTAGATCCAAGCCAGG
Organism: Triplophysa rosa; assembly: GCF_024868665.1. Classification (NCBI taxonomy): domain Eukaryota; kingdom Metazoa; phylum Chordata; class Actinopteri; order Cypriniformes; family Nemacheilidae; genus Triplophysa; species Triplophysa rosa. The sequence continues at coordinate 13,104,706 of NC_079905.1, read as the reverse complement.
AGGGCCCGCACAGTCCTGTCTGCTCTTGCCCGTACCCAACCCCCAGGCGAGTAGGAAAGGGTGCCAAAGATTGGTTTTTGATGTGTTATGGCTTTGATGTGGTCAGTGAAGTATCGTAAGGGTTGACCTTGAGGTTAGATAGCTGAATAATTGATTTCTTCTTGTTAAACAACTCTTGGTTCCATCAAGCAATATCTGTCTCTCTGTTGTGCTTTTAAGCAGTAACATGCATGCACCAAGAGATCACAGGATGTGTTGTAAAAGGATTACTGCTGATAAGAGAGCAACGTCAGGGTGATACAGACGTAAGGTTGACTGACCCATCCAAATGAAAACGATAATGTTCATTTCCTTTAAACAAGAGTTTAGTTCTGAATAAAAGTGGTATAATGTAAATGACTGAGACAAATTACCTAGAAGTCACTCTTTTTTCAGTTTTTATGTTCAAGTTACTTTATTTGTACTCAAAGGTAGACAAAATACATATCACATACATCTCACACAAACTTTTATCAGCAACCCAGATAGTGGACAGCTTACAAAAACATGATAAAAGTGCTCCAAATTTCCATCATCAGTACCACATATAATTTCACTTCAGTGTAATTGTGAGTGAATAAGTAGAGTTACATTTACATTTACGCATTTGGCAGACGCTTTTATCCAAAGCGACTTACATTGCATTATCCTTTACATTTGTTTGTAAGTATGTGCAATCCCCTGGGATCGAACATCGACCATGGCAGCGCCATGCTCTAACCACTGAGCTACAGGAAAGCTACATGATGATCCTAATGATTGTGTGATATAAAGTGTGATATAATGTAATTCTCCGGTCAGCTGACTGTCTCACAATCTCTCTATAGACACGCATGCTATATCCAGCTTCTTCTGAACAATTACATTAGACACCTAATGCAGTGAGAAAGAATGGAGTAGCCAGCACACACTTTAAACCCAACCCACCGACTGTTGCCTGGCAACAGCACACAGTTCATCTAACTAAAGCTCAGGCTGTGATGACAGCAGCGGCCTTGTTGTTTTGCAATTGACCCTTCTCAAAGCCCGCCCCCTTTTGCTATGTCCGACATCAGCCAAAGCGCTCCCACTGCACTTAAGAATATTTATTGTGAAATAATCATATCTGGGAGGAGAAAATGACGTGTACTTTCAGCCAAAAGCAATAATAAAGTCTGCAATACGCATTTGAAGTATATATTCAGGATGTGAAAGCGACTGGGAATAAAGTCAACAAAATAAAGATCGAAGCTCTAGCCTACTGAGCTGTAACAATATCGCCGTTATGATTGGTCCGGGTGTCTGTCAATCAAACTCCACATGAAGGGTCAATTGTAAAATTCATTCTTTTGCATGACCTGAAAGAGAAGTCACTTGTTGGCTTTTATAAAGAACTAAATGATATATAGTGGGCAAAAGTAATGTCTAGATTGTACATGTGAGATGCAACACTGTTTAGAGAATATAGGAATACAGGTTTGATTTGGGTTTTATTTGAATATACCAAAAATATACAGAAAAACAAAAAGCTCACTAAATAAACTACAGTTTTACCTGTTATTAATATTTTGTTAATCCTCTATTGTAGTAATATTTTGTAGTCATTCTTCTGGGCCTTGACTTAATAAACTTTGTGCACGTGGAGTGTTTTTTTGCCAGGCATTTTAAGTACAGTTTAGTAATAATAATATACTAATACATTTTACATAATAATGATATCAGTATACTTCAGTTATTCTCTGTATACTAGCATTATGCAAAATATCAGTACTTAATGCTGATTAAATATACTTTTAATAGTTAAAATGCCTGTCATAGTGTAGTTTGCAAAGACAGCAGATTTTTTTGTTCAAAAATGCGTAAACACTGACACTGTGACTTTCAGAATTGCTTTTTGTTTCGTTTAAACCAGCGTGAGTTTGGAACGGGGCTATCTGTTTGGCAGTGGCATGAGATATACACAAACCACATGGCAATAACACTTCTCATAGACATTTCATAATAAACTAAGATAAACTGATGTTTATCATCGGAATATCCTCTGTGATCTATGTCATCGCAGAGTTTAAGATTGTCCGACAGTATTACTTCGAGAATCACGTCACATTGGGAAATTCTGTATGTTGCTTTTGAATAGAGCATCTTATTCACTGGCCCAGTTTACTCGACCCTTCTAAGCAGTCAACTCCTTAATGCCAAACCCAGATCACTCACATAAGCATCAGATAAAAGCTTGGGTGAGACTAAATTCAAAAGAATCAATATCACTTAAAGGTCTAGTGTATGAAATTTAGCGGCATCTAGTGGTGAGGTGGCGAACTGCAATCAAAGGCTCACTCCACCCCTCCCTTTCCAAGCACTACGGCAGCTAACACAGAACTAAGATGATGTCATGCTTTCGCTTCTTTGCCGAAGGTGATAACATATGAAATGCGCGATGTAGAGCAGTTTGTCAGTTTAGGGCTACTGTAGAATCAACATGGTGAATTCCATTCAAGGGGATCCGCAGTGTATGTAGATAGAAATAGCTCATTCTAAGGTGTTAAAACCATAACGCTTCATTATGTAAAGTCTTCATACACCTCTGAAGACATAGTTATGCATATTATATTGCATTTCTTTCAATAATGCCTCCAAAAAAAATTGTTTGTATGCATGGCAAGCTGAGGGGTTTCCAGACTGGGGCAATAGAAAGTTGGTTAGAGTCTCCTTATAGAGCCAGTACAGTATATTTAGGAGAACTTAGCTGAGGTGTTCTTCCCTTCGTAGTCTTCTGCTGACCTCATTTGCATGTCAGTTCAGGTTGTTTGCATTTCCTGCTTGTAAATATCTTAATCAATATCCAGCACTTAATGTCTGACCCATAAAGAGTTATTGTTAATCGGTAACACTCAAGTGGTCTCTAGTAAAGGTGACAGTATTATTGGTGCTATCTCTGTGAAACACCATTAAGTGCTGTCTCCAATGAGAAGATCGCATGATCCGTCCCCATGATGCCACGGGCTTCAGGCAGTTTGTAACTGTGATGGTGATTACTAAATAAACCAATGAATAAATATTCATATGTTCAATGTTCATTATAACCAGTCATTTTGGTTGGGATTTGTTCGTTTAAAGCTCAAAAATGGATTCAATCGGAGCAGCTTAACCAACAGATTTGAATCATTCTTGAACACAAAAGAAGATAATGTTGGTTAACCGAACAACTAGCTTTACAGAAGTTTCACTTTTGGGTGAACCATCACTTTAATTCTTCACAATAACACATTTAAAGTGATGACGGAATCAGGCGGGGCTTCACAGCATCACGCTATTGTTAGCGGCAAAGGTTTTTTTAGTCTGAATTATTTCCACTCATCAGCTTTCTTGCTGCGTCTCCACAGGCGGATCCTCAGGGACGAGACATCGCAATCCGGCCCTTCCTGGAGCACTGCGAGAACACGCACATGACCATTTGGCTGGGGATCGTCTATGCCTACAAAGGCCTCCTTATGGTGAGTGAGAACATTCTAGAAACCGTCAACACGATGGCCATCTGCTCACGCCGACAACGACGTCTGAACGATGCGCTGTTTCCTTTTACATTGGGGAAATTATTTTATAGATCTTGCTGTCATGAAAATACAGTTACAATATTAGAATTGGTGCCTCTTGTGGTACATCAAACAATATAAATGCAGTGCATGTGTCAATTTGACAGGCTGTGCTTTATTAAAATGACTCTTGCTTTTTATTGCTATCTCTCCTCACTGCTGCTTTGAACTGCTGAGGTGTGCTTAAGGGAGTGTAAAATCAACTTTTGGTGTGTTAAGCTTACTTAAAACGTCTTCCTGTAAGGACACTTTTTTCTACCTCAAATCTAGTTTCATTATCAAGCAAACAAACTGTTTTGGATTGTATACGTATACCTCTAGGAGAAGAAAGAATATGAGCAAGGTTGCTTTGTCCAATTAACCTCAGCGAGGAATACCGGTCAGGTGCCCCTGGAAGCAAAATTCCCCAGTCGGTTGACTGCCCGTAGCATTGCCCATTATCAGTGAGTCAATGGTGGTACAATAAACTGCCTTGTGACTCACTTTGTGCTCTGTGGAAATGATTTGTCCTTTTGTTCTTGCTGTTCTAAAGGCGGCAGGTGGTCCGGTTGATTGACAGCCCATTACCTCCGCTTTTTCCTGTTCTACTGTAGACGTTCTGTGTCAAGGTTCATATGTGCGCCATACAGTATCTCTTGTTTTCATTCTGCTGCCCCCTTTTCTGCTCTATAATACAATATAATCCCGCACGGACATGTTTTACCACTATATCCACCTTATTTTTGCCATAAATGTGGGCGCCGCCATCTTTGAGCTGTTTGTGTTTAGACTTCCAGTGAGCCACTATAGCTAATGGCAGTCATATTGCAAGTGAGACGAGTGTGCTGTTTTGACTGGCTAGTTAATATTTATTATGGAACCCAAAGGTACAAGTGTAATGTGTGCAGTTAGAGGTTGCCATAATAGCAGGTACAAACACAAAAAAATGTCTACAAAACATTTGTTTTGACCATAATACACGCACCAGAGCTGAATCTGGATGTCACGCACCTTCTGCATCCATTATTCATTATTTTAGCCTACTGGATGCCCTTTCTCCTGGACAATTGACCTACTTGACTACAAGAACTAATAAACATCATTCAAAGGCAGGCATTTATGGGGACAGTGACATTAAATGTCATAGTTTACATTTAAACAAAACATATTTAGCACAACTTAATAAACAGTATGCAAATAGTGATATAATAATATTAGCAGCAGTCAAAACTCAGCTGTCAGCATTTTTATATGTATTTAGCAGTTTAAACTTACTAGGCTAAAGCAAACCTTCCTGCCAGAGGATCGCAGCTGCATGACTAACAGTTACAGGACTGTCATTACATTACAGTTTCATTCATTTGGCAGGCGCTTTTATCCAAAGCATATTTAACATTTTGTCAACACGCTAAACAGTACTGATAGCCTAGTTTACCAGGCCATGTTACTTGGAGGATTATAGATGAAGCAAGGGAGAGAATGAACAACATGACAATAATGTCTTTATTTAATAGACATAAAAACAGACAGTTGTTGGTTAGTCTGTTTTGAGTTGTTTTTAGAAAGTTGTGATGGATGCTGCAGCTCGGTGGAGACCTGCGATACCAGCCGTCTCCATTCTTCCGTTATTAGTTGTAAGGATCCAGGAATGTTTGCTGTCTGTCATGTACAAATTTCGTCCGACTTTCCCACTGTGCATGTACTGGTAACTCACGTCTCTGTGCATTTATAGTTGCGCTTCGAAGACCGAACTCCGAGAGAAAATACGAAATAATTGAATATATCTTCATATGATATATCAGGCCACTTCATCCTCCCACTGTGTAATACATCGGGGGTGGGAAAAATATTCACCAGAGATGCTTTAATAGTGTTTTGAGAGTGCTCCCGCGACACCACTTACATTGTTTTCCACCGGCCGGCTAATAAAACGGAAGTCTCAACAGAAAGGACCACTACATGTTTGCCTTTAATAAGAACTTATGCATCAATTGTGGCCATTCTATTCCAATGTCTGTTAAATTTCTACATAACACTTGAACTAGAAAATGAAAAGTTACTAAACACTGTGAAAAGGTCTTTTCAATACTTTTTGATCGGTTAAATATTTGCAAACCCACAGACAAACATGAAGGGTGACTCACAGTAATGATAGGCAAAAAATGAAATTATGAAAAAGGGAATTATGACGTTTCAGTCTAACAGCGAGGATAAGCAAACCTCAAGAGTGACAAAAGTCACCCAACAACAAAGTGACCTAGACACATTCATGCCAAGACACATGAAAGCTGTGTAAATATTCATTAAAAAGTAAATAATAATAATAACAATTTATAATATAATCATAATTAATATAAAATATAATTGTATTAATAATTTTTTTAATAATATAATACAAAAAAATCAACACTTTGTAAATAAATGTAAAAACATTAGTATTGTGTTTGTATTAGTATTTGGTAACACTTTACTTAAAGCATATACTGTATGTATAATGCATTATAAAAGTAGTTTTAATGTATGAATTATGTATGAATAATGCAATGTAATGTCTAATGAATAATTGTAACCACTGTTAATACATTATAACACTTATCGATTCATTGTTACACTTTGCATTTTTAATTTGATTATAATTCTTTACAACAACATGTAATGTCTTACAACACACATTCTTAAAATTATAATGCATCATACCCTTTAATAACCCTTTGTAATGCACTATGCATAAAGGCTTTAAGTAAAGTGTTACCCAATATTTAAAAAAAAATTCAGTAGTTCACAGAATGAAACAAAAATGAGTTTTATGATTATTTTATCTATACACATAACTGAAAATAGTAAATTCTGAAAATAATTTGAGTAGTCTCTCTTTTTTTTCCAGCGCTGTAAGTGCAGTGTCAAACGGCATAGCCATAGCATTCATGCTGTAGATTCTTGTTCACTGATATGTGACATACCTGAAAACTTCCTCTTCTTTTACCCTGCCATGTCTGAAAATCTGCCACTAACTCACGGTTTGCTTCCAGTTTGACATGTTGAGATAGAACAAGGATGGAAAGACACCGAGAAAACAGAATCCGGTTGTCACTTCTGTTCCAGAGTGCTTTAAAGTGATAGTTCCCCCAAAAATCATTGTACTCGCCCTCATGTCATTTCAAACCTGTATGACTTTCTTGTTTCCGCAGAACACAAAAGAAGATATTTAAAGAACGTTGTTAACCGGCACCCATTCACTTACATTGGTTTTGTGTTCATACAATAGAAGTGAATGGGTACCGGCGCTGTTCTGTTACCAACTCTCTTCAAAATAACTTATTTTGTGTTCTGTGGAAGAAAGAAAGTCAAACAGGTTTGAAATGACAAAACGATGACAGAACTTTACCATCTGTATTTTGAGTCTTGCAAACCTGAGCCGTCTGAGCAGAACTTCAACTATTTACTGTACACTGTGATAGCCATTTTGTATGGGTCTGGATTGGATTAGAATTGAATAGTTTTAAGCAGAGTGTATACAGGATGAATGTGTGCGTCATTGAGTTAGCTGAGTCACAGTCCCTCTTGCTCTCACACAAAGATGCTTTGATTACTTCAGACTTTCCTCAGAAAGTTGGACAGGTGTTGTTAGAGTCATTAGGGTGCTAAGTAAATCAGCCACAGTTCATTCCCACTGGCTTTATGATTCATCGCTGTGAATACGAATTTTCAGGGGAAAATCTTCTACGACAAATAAGCTTATACTATCATTGATCTGCTTTCAAATTAAGTGGCACATTGAATAACTTCGTACAGCCAAGGGGTGAAGAAAAGGCTGTTTTGATAGATCTGGCTGATGGTGCATAGGGTTCTACTAATTCCTAAGACTTAACACTAAGTCTTTTACTTTCAGTGTTTTGCTTACACTCAGGGTTGGGGATTTGAACTTCACTTAACAAATGTATCTTGAAGTATTTGTGTTAGGGTAATGAATATCTCAGCTTGCGCATCTTGTTGAAGAAAAGTGTGCTTTGCTTTTCTAATAAATGAATACAATTCCTAAATAAAGAATTTTCATCCACTCTTCTCTTCTTTTAGTTGTTTGGATGTTTCTTGGCCTGGGAGACCAGAAACGTGAGCATTCCGGCCCTGAATGACAGCAAGTACATCGGCATGAGCGTTTACAACGTGGGCATCATGTGCATCATCGGGGCAGCCGTGTCCTTCCTGACCCGGGATCAGCCTAACGTGCAGTTCTGCATCGTGGCACTGGTCATTATCTTCTGCAGCACCATCACGCTATGTCTAGTGTTTGTGCCAAAAGTGAGTAGCGCGCGTACAGCTTGATCCGTCCCTATGGGGAAAGAACTGTAGAGGTCAGCAAAAGGCCTATTCTGCCATTTGTTTCGTGCAGTTCTCTAGCAAATTCACCTGAATATAATTGAGAACATTGCTTACTTCGCAAACCCCCCCGGAGCTCTCTTGAGATATGCAAGCTGAAATGTGAAATCTCTAAACAAGGGTATCTTTGCCAGATAATGAGATCAGACTGCCATTCTCTCTCTGTTTTGTTAGTTCGTCACGATGCAAACAAACCCGGATGCTGCCACCCAGAACCGGCGGTTAAAGTTCACTCAGAACCAGAAGAAGGAAGATTCTAAGACGTCCACCTCGGTAACCAGTGTTAACCAGGCTAACACGTCCCGTCTGGATGGACTCCAGACAGACAATCACCGTCTCCGGATGAGAATTACAGAGGTGACCTAAAACTCTCTGCCGGCCCGTTCTTTAAAATGTCTCTTTGTCAGGACATGACCGAGGCTGAGGATTTTTTTGGAATTTGTGTTTCAGTTGGATAAGGAACTGGAAGAGGTCACCATGCAACTGCAGGACACTCCGGAAAAGACTCCATACATCAAACAAAACCACTACCAAGACGTCAATAACATCTTGAGCATACGCAACTTCACGGACGGCAAAGGTAAAAGAAATAAACATCACACCCTGTATTCTGTCAGACAGTGACTCATTTTAATATATAACACTCTCTGTGTTACTGCCACAGAGAAAGAAACAGAACAGTTTGTTTTAGCATCATTACACACCTCCAGAAACCTGAAATGTCGTACAAAGTGTGACTTTTGACTTTGATGCCACAGCAGTGTCCTGAGCATCATATCTTTGTTTTGTTTCTTAGATGGAGAGAAATCTCTGAAGAACCACTTAGAGCAGAAACCTCAGGCTCAATGGGGATCTATGGATCCATCTAGGATAAGCAGAGGTCCATTAGAAGACATCAACTCACCAGAACAGTAAGTGCACACACTATGTACTGTACAGCGGCTCTGAAACATCTTAGTGGGGCATTTGAACTTCATAACAAATGTCATTCAGTTGCAAGAAGTATAAAACAAACACACTGTTCGAAAACATTTCACATAAGTAAGTTTGTTAGGTTTTAACTTGAACAGTAGGTATACTGTTCAAAAGCATGAAAAGGTAATCGGACACACGGATGTCAAACTTTAGAATAAAAAATGACCTTGTTGCATAGAGTAGTTTGTTTTCATAGAAGCTTCTTGTTTTTCTTGCAATGAAATTCATTTATTTTGAAGACGACATCACACTTTTTTGCAATTCACTTTTAGCAGAAACACGAAAGAAAACTTACTGTTTGTTCTCTTCTGGGAAGCAAACAGGCCAAAATATTAATGTATTTTGTCCATAGACTTTATAAAACATGACGTCACCCGTAGGTTTGTGAAGTGCAATTTTGAAGCCTAAAGTGAGCCAGTTGTCGCCATCTTGGCAGCACGTCACTCTCGGATAATTAAAAAAAGGGCAAAAAGGCGGGACGTGGGTGGAGCTGAGGTGCCTGGTTGGTGAAACCACTTGTCACTCAAGTGGCCACGCCCTTAATTATGCCGAATTTTAAGGCTTAATATCATTTAAACAGATGAGTTATAGAAAAATTCACACACCGCACAGTTGTCATGAAGGGCAAAATTAGCTATAAGACCAAAATCTTTTTTTTACCAGGCTGTAATCATGTTTTCTCTGATATAAAGTTGAGTATTTAGCATGGGGCTCAGTGAGATTCTGCTCTGTTTTGAAGCGAGTCTCTAGCGGACAGTCAATGAATTGCAGTTTAAGTCCGAGTAGGTTGCACGAGAGAGACCAGAAGGTTGCCGCTCGGTTTTTTCAGATTTTTGTCCAATCAGATGCTTTGTAATATGAGAATTTCCCTCCTCCGAATTGTAGTTGCAACTGACTAGCAAATGGTAAATCATGTTTAATGGCTATAAATAAAACCCAGTCTAGAATATATGAAATCTTACAGAAAACATCAAAAAGAGAACAGAGACAATAAGTCAAGCCGTTTTATTTTTAGTACCATAACCGTTGTTAGGATTCTAGTGTGTAAAGCCCATTACAGGACAGTGAGTGATAATAGGCAGATAATGTTCGTGTGTTTTCATCAAAAGGGAGACAACAGCTGTACATCAATGGGTGGTTGAAGGAAAGAAAAAAGAAAAGAAAAGGAGGAGATGTTGAGGGGAAAGTAAAAGGAGTGTGGGATATGGTCTGGGTTACGTAACTTGCGATTTCCAGCGAGCGCTGAAAGCAGTGGACCCTGAAAATAGACATGAGAGGAATACTCAGAGCTCACATGAATGTTTGATCAGATAGAGGAGAGCTTCTGCACTGTGTCACTGTTCATCACACACACGCACACACACTTACTGTGATCACGCTTCTCCCAGTAGTCAATGATCCCCTGACCCTGCTAAATAACGCTACCTCTGTCAAGGGAAATATACTCCTGGGTAATTTATTATGCCTGTGCTCAATGTCTGCAGTAAAGAAATGCATTTTTGGTTGCATGACATTGGCGTAATGTTTGCATAAGCATCCTTTTTTTTTATCAAGTTATCAGATAACTTCTTTTGTTTTGACTAATCAATGTTTGTTATTTTTACAGGAGACATTTTCCTTTATTGATGTATACAATTAATATTTCATTGGAACAGATACCTAATAGAAACAAACATAAATCAATCCTCAGAGGTGTGGTTTGTGTACTTTATGTAAGTGACATTTGGCTCATGTCATTAATTTAAAGGGCTTTGGTCTCTTGCGGTGAGTTATGAAATTGAAACTAGACGTGTAGTGTATGTCAGAGGATCCACACAGCCAGGTAAATGACATAACTGTCTTTCCACAGAATACAATACTAAATACTAAAATCTGTCATTTGGACTGTCAAACTGAAGGCTTTTCTTTGATGTAAATATCAGATTCGTATCAAACCAAAATGTATTCAGAAACCTTCAACATTTCTCACATTGTCACAGTTTGTTTGCTATAGTTTAGAAAGTGGTAATAAAATATGACAAGAATGTCAGATAACTCTGATAGAAAGGTATGTAATGGAGTGGATTGAATAGCTGTCAGCTATTACATTTAAGTACACAATTAGAGAACACCCATTTAGGGCATCCAATTACCAAGCAATGCTTCATTTTGTTCGGTCTGCGGTGGAAAAGATCGCATTAGTGATTAAAGAAAAAAACACCTAAGCAAAACATGGTCAGGTCTGAAAAACTGGGTCCAACATTTTTATCAGTTTTACTGCTGTATGAGGATTTTTTGGGTATAAATATGTCACAGTTTACTTTATTTTGCTATCCTCACTTACAGAAATAAACTATAGTATCCTGAACCCACTAGTAAAAAATATCCAAAAGCACAGTATATCTGGCGTATGAATCATTTTTGGTTTGACTGTATATGAATTATATTAAGCCTGGGTTAATATATGACTGTATTAAGAACATGCAGTTGTGGAAAATATACAAAAATATACATTTCAGTGTCTGTGAATTTCAACAAAAACAAACTGTTGAAAGTCATGAAAGTCATCCAACAGCATTATGAAAGACTGAGAAAATGCTAAATGCATGAGAGTCTTATTCCACCAATATATTCCCATTCATTTTTAGTATTGTGTTGTTCAAACATGAATATCAATTTGTTTTCTTTGCAGTATTCAAGAACTGCATACATTGCATCTTTTTTATTTTGACCAGACTGTCCTGTTTCAATTTTCTGAAAATAAAATAAATAAATAAAAAAACACATCTGGGATTTGGGAGAAATGTTGTTTCACAAAATGAAAGCAAAACTATCTAAAAACTGAAAATATTTTTGGAGTGGTCTATTATTTTGTCATATTTCATTTTCAGGGTAGTTAGTTAATGTTAAGAATTGCCATTATGTTTGTTTGAAAGGAATGGTGATACAGAAAATGTCCTACTTGGAAAAATCACAGTCGTCACTATACTTTTAACTGTTTCTACAGCTGCCCAAAAAAGTCTTTCCACATTTAAAATGCATACCATTAGAAAACGTCTTGGTTACGGATGTAACCTCAGTTCCCTGATGGAGGGAATGAGACGTTGTGTCGAGCCGACAGATGGGGTTCGTCCCTGAGAACCAATCGCTTCCGACTTCTTAGAAAAGGCCAATGAAATTGGCGAATGAAATTTGCATGCCGGACTCCGCCCCCGGATATCCGGGTATAAAAGGGAGACGGCGTGCCTCATTCATTCACCTTTGTACTGAGGAGCCTGAGACCTCTCATGACTGCTGCAGTGGGCAGCACGTGTTGTGGCAAGAAGGACACAACGTCTCGTTCCCTCCATCAGGGAACTGAGGTTACATCCGTAACCAAGACGTTCCCTTTCTGTCGGTCTCTCGACGTTGTGTCGAGCCGACAGATGGGGTTTCTATGGAAAACGCCACAACACTGTGCCCTGTCACAATCTCTAGCGAAGCGACGGTGACTGGCCTGGGCGTGTCAGCCGTGAGCGCTACCGCGAAATTGTAACGTACCAGTGGGTAGGTAGGGGGTCCCAGAGCTTTACTTGAAAGGTGGGAAGGCCCCTGCCTTCGGCCTCACAGACGGTGGCCTTGTTTCTCTAACAGCGAGAAGCCGCCTGGTACCGTAAGGCCACTGGGTAAGCGCTACTTCCTCAAGCGGGGAATGCGCTACAGAGACCACTTCCTGGTGGTCTCTGTAGACCACCAGGAACTGTAGCTCTGGAGTTTAGTGGAGATACCAACATGGTCTCACCAATGGGGGAGAACTCATGGGAAGAATGTGCGGACTGAAGGAGTTAACCGCGAGGTGGAGGTCCACCTAGGGAAGGTCATGGGTTACCAAGGTGGGAACCAATCATGAGGATACATCAGACGGAACCGCCCTGCTGGGGGGTTACAACGTCCGGTAGCACTAGGTCCGGTTAGAGCTATGTTGTGGATAACTCAGTTGGTACCCGGCCTAAGGGGCAGGGCTGCTCTGCCCAGCCCGCCCGCAGGAGGTGCTTGCTTAGTGATGTATGGAGTGCCTGTTCTTCACCCAGTGGGGGAAGAAGGGAGGCTAGTTTAGTACGCTGACCCCCTTAAGAGAAAGGGGGGAAGGTACTGTCATAGGCGTACACCCTACCGGCGGCCAGTCTTGCCTGATGCCTGCAAGACTCGAGCTGATACCGGTTTTACGCGGAGGCTGTAGGACCTCGCAAAGGTGATGGGTGTAGCCCAACCCGCAGCTCTGCAGATGTCTGCCAGAGAGGCGCCTCGAGCCAGTTCCCACGAGGAGGCTGTACTCCGTGTGGAGAGAGCTCTCACCCAGTGGGCGCGGGCGATCTTAGGACAGGTACGCCGTAGTGACGGCGTCCATGATCCAGTGCGGCAATCTCTGTTTGAGACAGCCCTCCCTGCTGATCTCCAAAACAGACAAAGAGCTGCTCAGAGCTCCTGTGGCTCTGCGTGTGGTCCAAGCAGAGGCGCAATGCGCGTACTGGACACAACACGGATGGGGTTGGGTCTTCTTCCCCGGTGGGGAGCGCCTGTAAGTTCACCACCTGGTGTAGGAGGAGTGGTGGGAACTTTGGGCACGTAGCCGGGCCGGGGTCTCAGGATAGCGTGAGAATCACCGGGCCCGAGTTCTAGGCAATCTGTGGACACGGAGAATGCTTTTAGGTCCGCTACCCTCTTGAGCGCCATCCGGAGAGCCGTCTTCATCATGAGGTGAGAAAGAGCGGCATCTCCGAGGGGCTCCAGGACCGCATCAAGGTCGCAAGAGGGTACGGAGCGCGGGTGAGGCGGTAGCCTTCCTGCACCCCTTAGGAACCAATTGATCAGGTTGTGCTGTCCTAGAGACTTACCAGCAACTGGGTCGTGATGAGCGGCAATAGCAGCTACATACACGTTCAGTGTGGAAGGGGAGAGATTACTCTCGAGTCTCTGGAAGGACAGCACGTTCCCAATCGAGCAACTCCGCGGGTCTTCTCTTCGAGAAGAGCACCAGGATGAGAAGAGGCACCACTTACAGGCATATAGCCACCTAGTGGCCAGGGCCCTAGCCTGAGTGATGGTCTTAACCTCCGCAGGGGGTAGGCCACTCAGGATCTCCTCATCCCGTCCAGGGGCCAGACATGGAGGTTCCAGAGGTCTGGCCTGGGATGCCATAACGTGCCCTTCCCCTGGGAAAGCAGGTCCTTTGTCAGGGGAATCGGCCGGGGGGGAGCTGTCGTCAAGAGCATTAGTTCCGAGAACCAAGTCCGGTTGGGCCAGTGTGGCGCAACTAGTACACTTGATGCTCCTCTTCCCTGACCCTGCACAGGGTCTGTGCAATGAGGCTCACTGGGGGGAATGCGTACTTCCGCTTGTCCCACGGCCAGCTGTGTGCTAGAGCATCCGTGCCGAGGGGGGCCTCGGATGGGAGTGCCCTAGCGGGCAATGGGTGGTGTCCAGGGAGGCGAACTAACTGAGCCCGCCCGAACTGTACACAATGAGCTGGACTGCGCAGGGGGTGGAGTCGCCACTCTCCGCGAGGCGTCAACTGACGAGAGAGCGCATTGGCTGTCTGGTTCAGGTCGCCTGGGATATGTGTGGCTTACAGGGATCTGCTCACCTGCGGACTCCACAGGAGGAGGCGTCGGGCGAGACGTGTTAGCTGCCGCGAGCGAACGCCACCCTGGCGGTTGAAATACGCTACGGCAGTTGTGCTGTCCGACCGGACCAGCACGTGCTTGTTCTGCATGAGAGGTTGTAGCCCCTTCAGTGCGGGTAGCACATCCAACATCTCTAGGCAGTTGATATCGCCCCGACACTGCGTGCCCGTTGCATACGGCACCCCAACCCTGCAGGGAGGCGGCTGTCATCACCACGACATGCCTCGTGACCTGCCCGAGAGGGACCCCCGCGTAGAAAGGTCATTGAAGACCAAGGGGTTAGGGTGCGTCGGCAGAGAGGCGTAATCACCATCCGCCTGCTGCTGGTGTGCCACGCTCTCCAGGGAACTCGACTCTGTAGCCAGTGTTGGAGCGGTCTCATGTGCATCAACCCGAGGGGTATCACCACCGCCGAGGATGCCATGTGCCCAGGAGCCTCTGAAATTGTTTCAGGGGGACCGCTGACTGCTTGAAAATATTCCAGGCAGTTCAACACTGACTGAGCGCACTCTGTAGGCAGTCACGCTGTAGTGGAGACAGAGTTGAGTTCCATACCAAGAAAGAGGATGCTCCGCACAGGGGAGAGCTTGCTCTTTTCTCGGTTGACCTGTGGTCCCAATCGATCTAGGTGCCGAAGCACTAGGTCCCTGTGTGTACATAACAGATCTCGCGAGTGTGTCAGATGAGCCAGTCGTGAGATAGTTTAGTACCCGCACACCTCTCTCCCTGAGGGGAGTGAGGGGCGGCTTCACGATCTTCGTGAAGACTCGTGGGGACAGGGACAGACCAAAAGGGAGGACTCTGTACTCTGACTCTCGAAAGCGAACCGTAGGAACGGGCGATGACGAGGAAGAATTGAGACATGAAAGTAAGCGTCCTTCAGGTCGATTGCCATGAACCAATCTTGACATCTGATAGATGCCAGGATGCGCTTCTGCGTGAGCATCCTGAACGGCAGCTTGAGTAGGTGCCTGTTCAGGGTACACAGATCTAGCAACCCCCTTTTGGGGACAATGAAGTACGGGCTGTAAAACCCGTTGAACATCTCGGCTAGAGGGACGAGCACGATCGCTTACTCACCAGAGGGGTGGTGACCTCGGCCCGAAGCACGGGAGCATCCTTGCCTCTGCTGAGGTTTGGAGGATGCCCGAAACTTCATGTAGAGGGTGAGAGCGGCTGTGATAAACACCCAGAGAGAGAGAGAAAACTCTTAGAAGTGGGCTGTTGGGACGGGGCAGGAACTACCCCGGATCGACCAACCAGCGAAGTAATGGCTGGGGTCGGGCCCGAAGGTATTCTCGATCTCCCTAGGGTCTTCCCATGAGGACCGCTTCGGCTTCCGCCGAGGCTGCTGACGGGGTGGTGGTCTCCTCTTCGATGTCTTCTTCCGGGGGGCCGCCTGAGTGGGGGCCGCCAAAACTGGAAGGCGATGAAGAGGACCAGGGCTGCTGGGAAGCAGACTGTGCACGGGATCTCGATGGCCAGAGGGCAGCCGAGTCGCGGCGGGAGAGGATATCTTGATATCCTCTGTCTGCTTCTTTACTGTCGAGAACTGCAGCTCGACAGTATCACCAAACAGCCCCCCTTGCAAGATGGGTGCATCGAGAAAGCTGACTTTTTCGGCGTTACTCATCTGTGCAAGGTTCAGCCAGAGGTGTCTCTCCTGGACCACAAGTGTGGACATCGCCAGACCCAGGGCCTGCGCTGTCACCTTGGTCGCCCGTAGAGCGAGGTCGGTGATGGCGCAGAGTTCCTGCATAAGCGCTGGGTCGGTCTTACCCCCGTGGAGCTCTCTCAATGCCTTGGCCTGACCTGCAGGATGGCCATAGCGTGTAGAGGGTGGTCCCAATCGATCTAGGGGACAGCTTGGCCCGCAGCAGAGTAAGCTCTCGACATCTTGGATGCCGAAAAACCTACATGCTTTGGACGGGAGTCTAGGTCGAGCGCCTGGGAGACATCGACGTATCCTCTAGCTGCCCCACCATCGAGGGAAGAAAGGGAGATGGAACTAGTTGACATGCATGCGCCGAAGGGGGCGTTCCAGGTCGTACTAAGTTCCTCATGCACTTCCGGGGAAACACGGCACTGGGGGCGAGTATGGCTTGGAGCCGCTCTCAAACCCGAGGTATCATGTATCCATCCGCAAGCATTGGGAGAGGCAGTGCGTGCACTGCAACCCAATGCCGGTGGTCCGGGGAAGCATGGCTGACATTTCGACGTCCGCTTCTTCCTGGGCTCGACCCCCCAAGGGAGGGAGCTCCGAGGAGTCCGATGCCAGGAAGTCGCCCTCCGATGCTGCAACGGACATATCATCATCACGCACCGTTTCCGAATACGTGGTTGAGGAACAAGACGGTGGGACCGTCTCATGGGGAAAGGTCAGACGAGCGAGACGAGGTGTGAACGGTCCGCGAGCCAGTGGCTGACGCATTAGCGCTCACAGTAATCCTCATATCACCCTCGCTGCTCGCCGTAGCGGACGGCAGGGCTGTAGTCCTGCCGTCACGGACCACACAGTCACCCGTGACGCAACGTCTGAATCGTCAAACGCCCGCAGTGCGGGCAGGACGTATCCACAAGGGCTGCCCCAGCATACTGGAAGCAGACCTCGTGTCCGTCCCCCTCCTCGATGAGTGTGTTGCACCCACGAGAACAGCGGGACATGCCACGCTGGAGTAATTTGCTCTTTTAGAGGAAAAACTCGAACACTTCTGGAACTGCCGAGACGCCCAGGGGAAGTCGCCGCAGGAAGGGACAGTCCGCTGCACCACGTCGTAGAACCGGCAGTCTTGTAGTTGCTATCTTGTAGCGAAGTCTGTTGATCATGAGCGAAGGCTCCGAAGAACAAAATGGTGAATGAATGAGGCACGCCGTCTCCCTTTTATACCCGGATATCTGGGGGCGGAGTCCGGCATGCAAATTTCATTAGCCAATTGCATTGGCCTTTTCTAAGAAGTCGGAAGCGATTGGTTCTCAGGGACGAACCCCATCTGTCGGCTCGACACAACGTCGAGAGACCGACAGAAAGGGAACCAAATATTTCTATTAACATTTCTATGAAATAATAGCATGACCACACTTTACAAACGTATTTCCACAGAACTCTATGTGGTGTAACGGATAGTGAACCTGACTTCATGGTCATTTATCGTGAATAAGAGATAACCAAGTGCATAACCAAGTTCTTCCCCACTATTCTTCCCACACTATCGCATGAAAGCATTAGAGATAATCACATACTACACGTATGAATAATAAGCATTGCGCCTTTAACCTCTGGGCTCTGTGTTTACAGCATACAGCGCAGACTGTCCCTGCAGCTGCCCATCCTGCACCACGCCTATCTGCCCTCCATAGGGGGTGTGGACGCGAGCTGCGGCAGTCCCACGGGCAGCCCGTCCTCCAGCCCCCGCCACAGACACATGCCTCCCTCCTACAGGGTTATGGTCTCCGGCCTGTGAGTCTCACCCCAGACCTGCACTCTGAGGAAGCCATCAGCTTTTTTAAAAACAGACTGAGCAATATCAGCGGTTAACGGAAACGTGCGAGCAACCCGCCGTGGTCGGACTCTTCATGCACCCATGACCCCTTTCCCACCATCCATGGCCACATCAGAGCAGGACTGATCATTCAGGCTAGGAGGGAGGTGATGCGTTTTCAGTTCCGTCACCTCCCGCCTTCGTCGGACCCCCAAAACAGCAGCAAAGATCAACAGAGGACAGGACCCGTAGCCTTACCTGCTTCAAAGAGACGCTTCTACCGGCGGCCTTTCAACTCCTTCATGGACATCGATTCTGCCGGAACTCGCTGCAAAAGGACGATCCTCGTTCACCACGCCAATAGCCGTGTAAATATCACATTCAGACATCAAAGCGAGCTTTGAATATGCCTGGAAATGAATTCTTCGGGGATGTTTTATTCTGATGTGGCCTGGGAAAAGTTACAAACTGTTATCAATCCGGGAAGAGACACGTGCACAAACCGTTCGGTATGAATTTGTTGTATTGCTTCTGTGTCCCCATAGTGTGAAAAACATGGTTATTGGTAAACAAGACTATTAAAATATCCTTTTTTAAGATAAAGAGAACAAGTGTTTCAGGGTAACACGGGCCAACCGTTCCTGCCTGGATTGACATGTACCGCACTTTCGCAGAATCGCACAGCGTTTTTTTCCACGTGGCACAGGCCTGACGTGGTAACAGAGTATCGGAAGTACAAAGAATCATGGAGAGACTCTAAAAAAACAGGATGGCGTCCTCAGAAACCCAGGTCCAGCTGACCGAGCCTCCATTCAAAGCAAATGTGAAACAGCCGGGGTGCGTGCAAACGGCCTAGTGAGGCGATTTCAGAGGGTCAGTCTTCCATTACAGCAGCGTGTGTTGATCCTGCGTCCTGCACCCCATCAGAAGCACGCAGATGCTACGGATGTACAATAGCAGTCACGTGACCGGGCTGTTAGAGAACAAGAAGACTCACAAATTGCGATAATAACAGGGAAGCGGTATTCCACGCAGAGCAAAACCAAAATATCTTCGCAGAAAGATGCGAGGTTACACAAAAGAACTGGTCCACGCAACAAGACAGACGCTATATGTTGTATTAAAACAGTGGGACTGAAACATTAGCACAAGTGTAATTAACGTAATAAGAATGAGTCGTTTTGACTCGCCGGTGCAGTCCTCTGTTTGGTTTAGTTTCTTCTTGGTTGATGAAAAACACATTTGGGAATCTTCTACGGTTGTACATTTGGGCTCAAAGGGCTTGGATGGAGGTGCAGGTGAGGAGAATAAGATCCCAGAGAAACGGCAGAAGGTCCGTCGGTCTCCAAGCGACATTGTGAAAAAACTCGCCTAGCTCACCTAGCAACAGTGATCTTACCTCATAGTTGCTATTGAAACGTTACTGTGTGCTGTGAACTTTGCACAATGTTTTTGCAGAGATAGAGGAGCATCTGCATATAGCCGTTGTTATATTTTGTAAATCTATATCGAGGAAATGTAATAGAAATACAAATGATGGGAAATAAGCTACGTGTCATCCATATCAGGCAAGAGTTTGTTTCTGCTGATATCTCACCGTCGGTGTCTTGGGTTTAGTTTTGTCGTCGGGTTCGTTACGTGTGCCTGTTGTGTTTCGGTAGGCTGAGAAACCGAATCGTGTCGGCCAGGTGACAAAAACACGATCAGATGTAAATGCATCTTGTGAACTTCCTGTTTAGCCAATGAGAACACAACGTTCACGATTTCTGCCTGTCAGGTTTTCTGGGAAGATGGAAGTGAATGAAGATGCATTTGCTAACAGATGCGATTGTCAAAGTACCTCACGTTCACCAACGAGTCAGTGACCAAGACCTTTAAACACAACACCGCAAACAGATACGCAAAAATCCCACAATGCCACGGGAAGTAACGTAAAC
Organism: Triplophysa rosa; assembly: GCF_024868665.1. Classification (NCBI taxonomy): domain Eukaryota; kingdom Metazoa; phylum Chordata; class Actinopteri; order Cypriniformes; family Nemacheilidae; genus Triplophysa; species Triplophysa rosa. Next base: position 13,084,706 of record NC_079905.1, on the reverse strand, counting down.
TCGGCTGCGCGTGACGGATGCGACCTAGACTGATGTTTATAGCACACAAGTTTTTCAGTTTCTTGCCATCACGCAGTTGTGTAAAAATGGTCTACATCAATATTTCATGCTTTGATTTGATGGTTTAGTTTATGACTTGACATCATAGTTATTCCAGACTACAATCAGCTCTTCTTTCCAAGTTCATTAAGGTGTCAGTATGTCCTCATATGAGTTATTTTGGCACATTCAGCATTCAGTATCAATAATGAAGGTGTGTACACAATATGAAACAGAACAGTATGTGTTTTAGACCAACCCTAAGCAGAAATAGGATGTCATCCAGAGAAAATGTGCCCCATATTCCCCCCGCCCCAACCTCCCATTTAAATACAAAGTATGGGTAATACAATTCAAAATATCTTATTTTGTGTTCAACAGACCAAAAAAAATACAATAATTTTTCCTACTATGGTAGTCAATGATGTCCCGTAAATGTCCGTTGCTAACAATAAAGTGTGCATAAATGATGACAGAATTTTCATTTTTGGGTGGACTATCCCTTTAATAAATAACAAAGCATTATTCTATAATAATGAAGTCGTTTATGTGCATTGAAATTAAATAAAGGTATCACGACATTATTAACTATTTGAATGTACATTAACTAATTATCTTTTAAGCCTTATTTAATGTTCTAATATTGACAATCTTCATGAAAGTTGTCATGGAGCGTTACCAATATTACAGTAAGTCAGCTCAGTGAATCAGTAGACATAAAGGGCTAGTTCACTCTTACATACTATGATGTACACAATACAGTTTCATGAAACAGATATTGATGCCATTTGGCACGTAACATTCATCCACACATCCAACTTTAATTTGAGATTTTGATCGGTTTAAACCTCCCGGTAAAGATTATTTAAAAGATTTGTTAATTACAACACAAAGGACATACTCAAATATATATTTTAAGTAAATGTTCTAGAGATTCTAATGTCTCGAGTTAGAGTGAATGTGATGTTTACAAGTGATTCAGCCAAACCCAGAGAGGGCATGTGTCATTATTCTACTTGTCATTTCTAAATGATTTATTTGAGGCTAGAGAAAGCGTAGTGTATGAAAAATAAGATTATTGGGAGATTATAGGGTAATACAGAAATCATACAGTATAGTATGATGAATGTATAAAATTATGGAAAGCAAGTCCTCTAATATTTGTTTGTAGTATATTTATTTTCTAAATAGTCATTAGAAAAACAAATAGGTATTCTATGCATACATTGTAGATTTTATTTTCAAACAATCATATCTGTCAAATGCACAACATTGTGAAAGTGGCAATAATTCTCTGTATAGATAAGTATACTTAATGTTTTTGATGGTACAATAAGTTGAACGGTAGAATCATATCCTAAAAAATATGTCAGCATTGCATTTTATACACTGCTTGTACTTTTAGTATATAATGATGACACTATATTGACATTGCACAGGAATAGTGTCTTATGAATTAATGTCTGACACGACAAACAGAAAACTATCATCAGTGTTTCATGCACCATAAACTGTTTTTTATTTTACAAATGAAAGATGAACGCTGGTCTGGGGATGTAATCATGTCATTCCCATTCCAGAAAGTGAATTGTGATGTAATCTCTGTTTAAGGATAGAATTGGACAAACACAGAAAGGACTACATTAGTCTTTATTAAACCTATGATGTTCATTTTGAGATGTACTGTGGATTGAAATCACTGTGCATCAAACATAAAGTTATCCCGATGATATATGTTTCAAATGTATTTAATGGGCTATGGCAAGCACATCCGGTTGGTTACAACCGTCTTGGCAATAACCTTGGAAACCAAGTCAAGAGCTGATTGTTGGTCACAAATTTGTGATGTTACATAAAACTTGAAAATGTTCTAAAAACGCAAATGTGCAAAGATGAATTTAATCTGCAAGGTTTGACACAAGCATTCAGATGGACTCGAAGCGTATGCTGGTGATACGGTTAAACTGGTTTGCATTTTCATCTGTGCACCAGTTTCTCCGACAGCCGCAAGGTCTGGTCATCACCCTAGGAAGACCCACTTCTGATGTATATAATGTAAACAACCTATTTTTTCTGTAGAGGTATAATATTATGATAGTGGGGGATGTTACAAATGACGTTAAAAAGACAGAATGTTAGCAGTGAGCGTGTATGTCTGTTTGCCACTGTGTGAAAACGTGCTGTCTACAAGTTTACACATCGCTATACAAAACTATTTATTCTGTGCTGGAAGACCTCCCTCGCTCCGTTTTGTTTTGGGGTCCACTTTTGCTTTTTGTTTTATTAGTCATTTTTATTGTTCACAAAACATCACCGCCCATCAAGAACAAAAAAGGAAATCCACAACTCTGTTGTTTTGTTTTTATATACAGTGCTTTTGAAAGTGTACACTTGTGTGCTCCACTGCTGTACCGTTCAGTGTGTTTGTATGACGCACGCACACACACACACACACGGGAGCACTTGAACAAATCAAAGTGGATGTGCTCATTTCATATTTCTTGTACCCTTAAACTGCATGGAAATCATAACATTTTTAATAAATTGCAAAAAAATGTTTTATTAATAAAATAATCAAAATAATTGCTTTGGCCTAAAGCTCTTTTTTTGGAAATGAACAGCAAAAATCACTTAAAGGTCCTATGTGTATTTTTTGGAGGATCTATTGATATAAATGCGATATAATAAACCTAACTATATCTTCAGAGGTGTATAGTCTTTACATAATGAAGCGATATGTTTTTATTACCTTAGAATGAGCTATTTCTATCTACACCGCGGGTCCCCTAGGATGGAATTTACCATGTTGTTTCAACAGTAGCCCTAAAAGGACAAACTCCTCAGAGCGTGTTTCGTAAATACGTTATCTCCTTCGGCAAAGAAGCAAAAACACAACGACATCTTAGTTCTGTGTCAGCCACCATAGTGTTTCGAAACTAACACCGTGTCTACACCGGACACGGCGCGACGCGATAAAAGACAGTAGACAAAAAAGGACGAATTCTCCTACACCTACCAAATCGCCCTCTTAAACACTTCAAACAGAAAGGCATGGTAGATAAATGTGTAATGGCCACTCCTGTACACTGAGCACAATGAATTATTGAACATCCCGGGACCTCATTGCAAACAGAAGGTTGGAGTATGGAGCCTACATGTCACAGTCAGCTTTCTCCTTTCATCAAGCCCTCAAATATTTAACATGTCGGTCGTAGACAGGACACACAAGACCTCTTCGCCTCTCACAACAGTCAGCTAGTGTCCTCAAAGAGCAGAATGAACCAATTCACTCTAACAGAATACATCAGGGGCTTTTGAAGCATTGACCACCTCTTTGACTAAAACATTTGGCTTTCTAGTGTTACATTCTTAAAATACATCCATCGATTTAATTTGACGATTAACCGCAATTAACCTCATGCAGAATAAAAGTATTTTTTAAAGTGTTTGCATGATATATGTCTGTGTACTGGACATATTCATTTTGTATTTATAACACACACACACACACACACAATTTGAATTATTGGTAATACCTCTAAATATTTCTTAAATATAGACTCTGTTTTTGTGTTTATAAATAGAAAATGAATATGCACAGTACACAGATATATAGTGTTGGGTGTAACTAGTTACTGTAATTAAATTACTTTTCCCTTGAAAATGTAAAGTAAGGGATTACTTTTATTTTTTCTGTAATTTAATTAGTTACTTCTGATGTAATTAAACTAAATACTGTGTGTAAAATATGTGTGCGCAATAGTGGAATTGACATCTAAATTCAAAGTCTAACTTTAAAATCCGTGCTTCAATGTATAATTCTCACATTTGTAATACTTTGGTCAGTTAATAATACCACTTAATGTAGTTTTAATATTATTTATTTGAATGAATTAAAAGAGCCGTTTCATGTCTATCCTTGAATCACTTAACTAATCAAGGTTGATGTAGGACATAGAAAGTAATTAGTAATAAGTAATTCAATACTTTTTGGAGAGAGTATTTTGTACAGTATTCTAATTACACCATTGAATATGTAATTAGTAACTAGTAATTCATTACTTTTTCAGAGTAACTTACCCAACACTGGATATATATTATGTTAACACAAACTTGTATTCTGGATGCGATTAATCGTTTGACAGCCCTAACTGAAATACTTTGAAAAATGTTATTCGGGTGATAACAACAGGCCATAAATATTTCTTACTGGCCATGAAACATAATTTTGCATTATAATATATATTTGATAAGCTGTTCTTCCTTGCCTATTTTTTGATAAACTTGCTGTATCAAATAGGAAAGGAGTCCCTCAAAATGCTTTTTTGGTCACCGTAGCTTAAGAAAAAATAAGCAACTGCGTGACACTTCGATGTTAGAAAAAAGTTTATTACAGTACAAAGCAAACTGTATTTTTACATTATAAATAGTACAACAGTCCATGTTTACAAGTGATATGTAATAGTGTTGAAACTGAAAGAACAAAAGCTGACTTACTGAAGTGAGAAAGCAACCCCTCTGAGCAGTTTTACACTGGCCAACTGAAAACTGTCAGTTTACTTACTGAACATAAACAGTACCCACAATGCATTTTACCCAGTTACATTTCCAGCAGCAGGATAAAGTCACAATGATGAAATTCTGACGTTGAAGATTTTGACAGCGTGGTCAGCACCAGCACTGGCTAGCTGGACCCAATCGTGGTCTTGGCTCCAGTCCTCAGCCCGTCCCCGCCTCGGCCTCCAGCGTAGCCTATTTACCACCAGAGTGTGACTCTGACTGTAATTTGATGGAGAGTCAAGGAAAAACAAGCATGGATAACTGTTCATTCAAGTCAACAACAAAGAATACGTTTTAAATTCCATTTCAAGCATGGCTTTGTTCTGCCTCTCTCATGGTAAGATTTGCCTGCTGTCATACATACCAATACCATACATGCCAAATAACAAAAAATAAAATAAAGATAATAAAGTCAGTCATACAAGTTTGGAATGACATGAGGGTGAATAAATGATGACAGAACTATCACTTTAAGACCTCACTACAACCATGGCAAACATTCTGAGGTGACTGAACTTCAGGGAATGAAACACCTATAAGAGCGCCTACACAGATGGTTTATCAATTACACCTACAGAAAGACAGAGTTCACCCAGTCTGGACCGAATCCACTGTGGGGAGAGTGCGAGAGAGAGCTCAGTGCAAGCAGAACACACAACAGGGCCCGGCCTCGTACTGACACCTCATTCTCTCTCTTCACGGATCAATGCGGTGGCTGCCCACGGGATCTCTGTATCAACCTGAAGCGTCTCCCGAGCAGCGTGGGCCAGCAAAGAAACACGCCGCTTTTTTTGTTGTCAATTACGCCAGCACCACTGCTCTCTGGGAGCAGCTAGGACCGTCTTGTTTAACTTGGGAATTTGTCATTTTCAGAGGCGGTTTGAGAAGAGAACTTGGGTTGTTGTTGGCAGTGTGTATAACTATCTTAGCTATTTATAAAATAACTCTGTTGTGAACTCGGTTAACTATTTGATATCGGAAGGCCCATATTGAAGCTGTACACTTAGCAATCACATTTTCTGCACAGGAAATTTACAGAATAGGGATAATTGGCCCAAAAAAACCACTTCATTCCAAACTTGTATGACTTTCTTCTGTGAAACACAAAAAAAGCTATTTGGAGAAATGTCTCAGTGGTTTTGTGTCCATACTATGGAAATCAATGGGGGCCAATGTTGTCCCATTGCCAACGTTCATATAGGTTGGGAATGACATGACATGAATCAGTTCAAGACTTGCAGACAAACCCATGCCCTGTAAAAAAGGATACGATCTGTCTGTTTCTCCACATTTGCTCCAATCTGCTCCAGAAGCCAGATCCTCCATTGGCCTCCATTTATACAGCAAAATCTTTCCATTCTCTAGACCTACAGCCAACAAATAACTGCACAAACAAACACAAGACACATCACTAATCAAATATTCATGGCCATGTCATCACCTTCAGCATTCTGGGTAAGAGTTGTACCTCTGGTCTGAACAGAGATGTGGACAGATTGACATGGCAGTCGCTGAATCTCCAACATCCAACACAGAGGAGCACGGATTCACACCTGCATCATCACGATCACCAACACAGTCTTCAGAATCACGATGACCCCAAACGATCACCTACAAACACGCCAACAAAACACTCATGTTTGATCTGAGGGGGAAAGGGGATTGACGGTTAAACTGAAGATACCTTTTTGTCTCGGCTCGATGTTGCGAAGTACTTGCTGTCTGAGCTCCAGTCACATGACCAAATGATGCGTGTGTGAACCGCTGTGTCCTTACTGGTGTTTGCATATAGTGAAAAACTGGGTTCTGAAACAAAAAAAAAACAGAAATTTGTCAAACGAAAAACATTTTATTACACTAAAACTGTGAAATACACGTGAGGACAAAAATGCTTTTTGTTTCTTTATATAGACCGTTTTATCAGACGTGCGCGTGATTGACCCCCAGTTAACTTCTGGTTTGTGATTGTCTAATAATATAACTATTTATATTTTATTTAATTTATGTTAATATTAATTTGTATTATTATTTTACTGTATAATAATTGTATTACAAAAACGATTTATTGAATTTTGTTGTATAATAATTGTATTAAAAGTGCAGTGAACTAGGACCACAATTTTAACCCGAGCTTTTGTTATATAAGAGGGAATCGTATTCAAGCGAACATCCTGTAAGTGTCAGAATGAAAACGCCCTTGTTACTGAAATAACAACTGTTATTGACACGAGGATCAGCGAACGGCAGGTCCTGGAATGCACCTATCATAGATAGGTTGAACACCGCCTCCACAGAAGAATATCAACGCCTACTTCTCGAGCCCCGCCCACTGGTTCACGCATGACAGTACTGAACACGAGCTGCACGGAACCAGATAGAGCGAGTGTAAGCATCATGCCGTTAAAGATCGCATAATATTGTGCAGTGCCTGGTTGTGGAAGAACACAGTCGCTGCATAACCTTCCTTAGGATTCCCACAGTAGGAATGAGTGGTTGAAATTCATTTTTAAAGACGTTCCAGCTCACGTGGGGTCTTGCTTCATTTCAACGCGGATTCCTTGAACAAGTCTTTGCAGAGAGACTAAAATTAAAAAGCATTGCTGTGCCGTCAATATTGGATCCGATAGGAATGGCGCAGCAATCTTATGTGAGTAAAACATTCTTGTACTATGCGTCACTATTGCTTTGTGAGAGATCGCTTGATATGCCCTGATAGTATTACCTGGGGACCTCTAGTCATTTGTAATAATTGTAATCGGCATCTCTGTGATTTGGCGGGCTCATATATCAGTTTTCAAGGTTTCATCCACCTTCATCTGCGAATAATGCAGGCTGTTTTGAAGTGTTTTGATATTATTTCTGGTGCTGGGTCATATCCATATCTGCCAACACTGTCGTTTTGGCCGGGAGTCTACCGTTTGTTTATTTATCATGAAAACTATAACATTTGAGACCCGCGATCGCAGTGATCTTCTGTCTGATTCACGGGTCTTAAATGCTGACATGTACGGTCATATATCACTAAACACAATACAACTATAGGCTATACAAACTATAAGCAAAGCCTTGCCATCACATCCAGGAAATAAGTCTGTAAATTTGAGTAAAATCAAGTTACGTAACGTTACGTGTCTAACCAAATTCAAAGAAGGCTCCAACTAAGTCAACTACGCAAACTGCTATCCAATCATAGCAGTGGGCGTTTACTTCCAAGTCTTCTGTGCGGCCCGCCCTTAAAAACCGAGCGTTTCTCCAGCCGGCCTCAAAACCAGGGTAGAAAATAGCCTATTAATTATTGATTTTGATGTTTTCGAATGTAAAACCCACGCGAACGTCATAAGTAGACATCAGACAAGAGTATAAAACAATAAAAACGGCCAGTTCACTGCACCTTTAAATAAACAATTTGTTGAATGGGTCCTGAGGTTTGGTCGCATTTAAACAAACCGTATAGTACATTGACATCTAGCGGTTGAGCTTGGTATCGCAGTCTAACTTCAAAATATTGGAGAGACAAATTTAGCCAAGTAACGGTTCTTCTCAGTTTCTTTTGATTGCTATCAGAATTAATACAGGCTCTCTGTTGTTTGTTAATGTGTAGCGGAAGTTAAGGGCAGTCCACGGACGCGCGCATGCTCAATAAAGTTTTTTTATATTGTTAAGATGAAACCGTCTATAGACAGGTATTAGTTACATCATAAAACATGATTTGCTACTTTCCAGTTGCATTTATTATTAAAGGGAAAGCCCATATTACATCCAGAGATATTCGATTCAATTCAAGATGAGTCATTGATATTTTTAGTTCATTTTCCTGGAAGAGAAATACTGTATGTTTCCCAGTTACAAACCCCCACTGCCAAACCGGGTCATCACACCCCGGTGACGGCACCTCAGCCAAAACCCTCTCCGTACATGTGTCACATCCCAACACAAGCGTGACTTCACTAATTAAAGCTCAACTGGTCAAACTCATTAACCAGAAACACAAATAGAGAGAGAGAGCGAGCGAGGCAGACTGAGAGATGGCATAGACGGGTGGCGGGAAAAGCTACACCGCTCAACCGTTGTGCTAGGCTGTTCTCTGATCCGTTCTGACACTGGCTAAACCTTTCACATCTGCACCATATAGACTGTGAGTAATACCGCTATCAACCAGAACAGACTGCGGTGTGAAAAACAGACGCTCCTCTGGTTACTTGATGTCAACAGTAATTTAGCGGTTTGTGCAGGTGGAGACGGTGAGGGCGAATCTCAGGTGACCTTCTGCAATCCCCCAACTCATAAACAAAGTGTTGACAAACAATAGAGGAATGAAGGAAAACATTGTGTATGAGCAAAGAGGTGTGTACTGAAAAAGAAACAAACGGCAGAATACACGGCTGCTTTAAATCCGCAGTCAATAGAGATCGCTCTGTGAGGGGTGAAAAATGAAGGCTGGGTGTTGAACCGACGAGGACAGATGGGGAGTCTGCTAACCTGAATCTGGGCCAGGGTTTTCCCGTTTCCACAGCGACCAGGTGCGGTCTCGAGAAACAGCGAGCAGAAGGCGTCCGATGGGTGAGAAAGCCATCTGAGTGACGGTCAGACTGTGACAGGACAGCGACTGGAGCGGTTTCCAGGAGGTGGAGCTCCACAGCAGGATGACAGCGTGCTCTGCTTTAGAAGCCTGCGACAGAACACACACGAACCGTCACACACGATATTTACCACACAGTCTTTTTTAACAGAATCTGTTTTTTACTACAGTAAAGTGAGACGCTCGCATTTCCATACAAACATAAAATAGAAGCTAAAAGAGTGTAAGATAAAAGTGTTATATTCTACAGTATTGTACAGTATTATATTTTTTCTCTCAGAAATAAGTTTTCTATTGGCATTTGGTTTCATGTGACCATTTCCGTGCTCTCTCTAACCCTTAAATTTAAACAGGTGGTTTTTGCAACTGTACCTTTAAGACTTTTTATATATATACATGGTTGGTTATGACCTGTATGCAAGTTTTCACATGCAGTTGTACATCAAGTCAGAAGTTACTTAACACTGAACTGCCACTGATGTGTTGTGTTGGGTCTAAACTAAGAGCTTTTATTGTAAAGAAATGATGTAGATGAATAACAGAACATGCAAGTTTTCACAATCTGGATGTGTGACAGTCTTTTGCTGCGAATGTGAATGTATATTGGCATACAGCAGTAAATTATAACTATATTAAAAACATATCAATGTGCATTAAATGTATAATCAGTATTAGTACAAAAGAGTGTTATTGGATTTTAACCTAGAATTGGTGGTGGAGGAGATTCCCCTTCGATGTAAAGCGCTTTGAGTACCCAGAAAAGCGCTATATAAATGAATATAATACATTTTAGGAACTTTTTCAACACTAAAGATGAACATTAAATGCATGTTTATAAACTGTTCCCTAACTTTGATCTCCACTATAAGTCAAGCAAAAGGTGGTCAACTTGTTCTGAACCCTGACCATAGAGATTGCGCCCTACATACTGAGTACTTCACTAGTAGTGTCAAAGGATAAAGCTCATGTCCACAGCAAAATCACATGAGCCTGCGATAGCCTACTGAATAAACTTCACCATCTCCACCCGAGCGTGAACAATGGCAGATGACACACAGAATGTGCTTTCATTCAGAAGGGCTTTGTGTGCGATCAGCGTGGGTTTGGCAGAACCACAGGGACAGACCAGGACATGAACCAATGATCTCCCTTCACTGTCTCACAATATGTGTGTCGCAGTGACTTGAGGACACTGTGCCTGCTTACCAACTGGAGTTATAAGAGATCCATGCGTTTTTGATAAGACTGGAGGCTTATTACATGATTAGTCAAAAAGAAAAAAATAGTAGACTCTTGTATGTCTCCGCTAGCAGTTAGTTTACTATATTTTGATTTTAATTAACAAAATCATTTTATTAGTTTTACTTTACTAAACCTAAAACAAACTTCTGTTAACTGGAATCTAAGAAAATAGAGGCCTCAACATCATTTGAAAGAATTAGAAAAACTAAATTAGAAAAAAAAGAAATTTGCCTTAGCAATAAACTGAAATAAGTTTGATGCACATAAATTATTAACTCAAACTAAATAAAAGAATATACTATAAAAAAAAGAATTAAACCTACATAAGAATATTTAAAATAAACAAATAAATAATAAACTGACAACAGCAAAAATAACTAAATAAATAACTTAATAAATAAAACAAAGCAATGAACTAAATTGCTATAAACTAAAAATATAAACAAAGACAGCAAACATTACTAAATTAAATAAAACAAAAAATATGAACATAAAGAAAGCAAACATCACTAAATTAATATATAAATAACTTAAAGCAAATAACCAAATTGCTAAAAAAAAAAAAAACTTGCTACTTATGATGAAAACTAAAAATGTAGACAAAGACAGCAAACATTACTAAATTAATAAATAAAACAAACATTACTAAATTAATAAATAAAACAAATAAAAATAAATTGCTAACAAAACAATTTACATGAACACTAAAAATATAAAAATAAAAGCTAATTCAATATATGAATACAACTAAAATTAAAACTATAATATGCAGACTGCATGAATCTGGCAAATGTAAAACTTAAAAAAGGGTGAAAACACAGAGTAGCAACTAATATGTTCAGTATATTTGTACAGTTGAAATTAGTGCAGTTTCACGCATACATGGTCTTGGTGTGTCCTGTAATGACATTCTGTGGCAACATTTGTGTGACACTAATGACCATCTGGTCACCCGTGTGACTGTACCTTACACGCAGAGGCCACCACGGTCCTCGAAGAATCCGACGCCAGACAAAACATCTCAAAGCCGTGTCCGTACCTGCGGAGACACGGTGAAGAGACGTATGTTAATGAGGGTTCTGTCAATGCCTCTCCAGAAATAAAGGCTGAGCAGCGTGACAGGTTCTGAAAGACGGTGGGGCGGTGATTCAAACGTCACAGATTCATTGTGTGTCAGGACTGCCATACGCTCCCTCTCTCCCTCTCCTGTGCTTATGGGAATGGAAGAAAGCCGTGTGCTCTGGCAGCCATTAGCAGATCTGCTTAGTAATTTCCAGCGCTGGATGAATGGCTCAGGAAGCTGGGCTGTCAGATATTTCAGCTGCGTGTGGAAATTATTCTAGTGTACCTAGTGCTGCATGTGTACTTGCTCATGAGTGAGAGAGGAAAAAATATAATTCAGCACATCACTTAATTATAAATTCATTAAGAAAAATGACTACATGATATCAGAATCATAGTTTCATTAGCCTTTTTTGAAACGCCACTCTTATTATTTCTACAACCAGTGCAAAATGCCACTAAGAGGCCAATTTTGTAATATACTGCCTACAGTTTCTGCAAATGTCAAAGTCATATGTCATTTTGGTTTGCTGGGCAGCTTGGGAACCTCGAGCCAGAAACACACTCTTATGTAAGTATGCAAACACGGACATAAATTCTTGGCCAACATGTGCGCTGTTGTGTTACAGTGATGGCACAGTCAAAAAAATCAGTGCTCAAGGGGGCGATTGAGTTACCTTCGCATGTCTATGCCAATAAACCTGATGCATTATGTAAGTGATAGTGTACATCTGGCCAGGTGTTATCACAAAATAAACCCAAACAGAAGAATCAGGACAGGGTTTATTTTGCGATAACAACTAGCTGGATGTACACTATCCCGCATATTACATGGCTTCGTGCCACAAATGATTGAACACAAAAAATTATTGTTAATTATTGGACAAAATATTCATTGAAATATTTAAATATACCAAACGTGTCCTATGGTTTGACATAGCAAAAATTTCGATAACAAACTGTTATATTATATTATTATGCTATAATAGTATATTCTTTTATATTATTCATATTTATAATCGAAAATAACAACGAAGATAAATATCCTTTCTGCTAGTTTTACTTAAACTTATGCAACTTGGTTTATTATTTTGTAAATGCAATTTCATATCTCAATATGAATTATGCATATTATTATCCAATTTCTTTGTATTTATTAATTAATTTATTAAGTAAATTATTCGTAAAGTCAAAATAACTAGCAGTACTTGGATGACCCTGTGTTATACGTTTTGAGCAGTGGTAAACTGAGAATATCAGTTTTCACGACTGGCCAATCAGAATCAAGTATTCCAATGTGCTGTGTAGTAACAGGGATAGACACACTTTGCAATATCACAACTTAGAACATACATTTCTGCAAATGTCTGCTATATAGGGATGGGCGATATTATATCGTTTGCAATATACCGGTAGAAATTCTCCCCACGATAGGAATTAGTCTTCCCGCGACATAAACGATAAATCCTGGTTGATGACGTATTTCTTTGTGAGACCCATAATTCACAGCTCATATGCGGAGCGAAAACGGGCATAGCGGAGGGCGGACGTGAAGCTGAGAAAGAGTTTTCAGAGTGCACTAAAAGAGGAGCTCTGTAGATGCATCCGAGTTAATGTTTAGTTTCACTTTTGTTTTATTTCATTCGTTTGTCAAGTATTTGTTGATAGTCATAATACATTAAAACACCACAACATTTAGTTTGGCTAAAAGTCTTTATTTAAACATTCGTTAGATGTTTTGAGCGCATGCGCATTGCACAAATTGTTTAATATGATTTCTTGCCTGTTATATACAGGATGCATGAACGGAGCGTCCCGTGCGCAACTCGCACTCACATATGCTTTCATAGCGACACACAGCGCGCACCGCACTGCGTCATTTGTATCATTATCGCAACAAATACCAGAAAATATCGTGATAGAGTTGTAGGGCCATATCGCCCATCCCTACTGCTATAGTGCCCCTTGTGGCAACACTGAAAACACAATAGTACTTATGCTATGAATTGCGGCACGACACGTTACGGAACGCAACGGTGTATTAAATTTTGCTTTTGTGGCTAGAAGGGTTTTCATACACTATGTTTCAGGCCTCTCAAATGTATTAAGTTAAAAAGAGTAAACGGCAGAACTGTTCATTAAAACGTCGTCTTCTGTTTAGCGTCACAGCTCGCAGAATGAATGTGTCTTGTCATAAGCTCTAAATACCTATTATTCTGCATTATTTATGCCACACACGCCGGTTAAGTAATAATGTGGCACAGCATTAGTGCCTGATACACAACAGCCAATGAGAGCAGACAAACTCAAATGAGAATTGATGGGACACTCACAGCTTCTGTACCTCTGGCCACAGCGTGTTCTGCAAGAGATCGTCCTCTGTCGGGGGCTCTGGTGAGAACACAGTCACAAAATACACACATTATTAAGAGAAATGAGCAGATGCCTACATCCTTGTTTCTCAACGTGCATCTTTTACTCCAAGCCGTCTGGTACAACGGTAGCTTTATCTACAATTTTCAACGTCCGTTAGCTTGACAACGTGCTGTAAATCAAATTGAGCTCTTTTCGTGAAAGTCCGCTATAATAATGTCGTCTTTAGATTCACACACAGTTATGCAACACATGCACCAATTGAAACAGAATGGAGACTTCAATTTCTCTCCTTATTCCTCATTCCTGGTTTGTGGTTTTAATTATTCCCCTCTTTGCTCCTCCAAGAGAAAGCGAGGCGAAGGCAGTGGTATTATTCTATTAACATCTCGGCATCTGCCTCATAGCCCACAGTCGTCAATATTTTAACTTTGCAATTATATAAGCTTTCTTTATAATTATGATTCCAGATTAAGGAGCTTTTTCAATCACATTGACAACGTTAGCCACTGTTTGCCTAAAGCAAGAGAGGCATAAACCCCCCCGCTTCAACACACTGCCCCTCCGCCCTTCCCCCTGCGCTGTAATAACATTTGTCTCTGGTATCACTGATTCATGCCCCAGATACATGTAGAAACCAGAGAGCATTGTCTTTTCCAGGAGTAACTCAGAAACTGTAAACTTCTATTCAGGAGATTTTCAAGGTGACATTTGTATCAGAACAGACCTGTAGCCCACTACCAAAGAGATACTGGTGTAAGTCACTGCAAAAATAAGCAAAACGGGTCTTTAAACAACACAAATACCTGTGAGTTTGAGTGGCTTAAAGTAGGACTCTTTGTACTGGTCGGAAACGCTACTGAAACCGTCAGCGTCCTTTGGAGGGCACTTAGATGTAAGGTCACCTTGAAAGACAGCTTTGTTGGACAGGCCAAGAGCAGGTGTGCTGGCTCCTTCCGGCAGGTCGACTGTTTCCTGGACATCCGGGGAACAAAGAAAGCATAAAACATTACTACACGTCTGTTAAAGGGGTCATATTGCGCGAACACGTGTTTTTCTGTGTCTTTGGTGTGTTATAAGTTGCCCATGCATGTATTAGACAGGTAAAATTGCAAAAATTAAAGTGTATGAACAAAAGATGCCTTCTATCTAAAAGCGAATGCTCACCCAGACCTGCCTGAAACGCCTCGTGTAACCACACCCCCACAAATCTACATCAGTTGGTGGTATGATTTGACTAAGAGCGCCCAAATGTATACGCAAGTAAGGTAGGCGTACCTGTCAGCACAATTGCTTTGGAACCTGATGTTCCAAATATGGTAAGAGGCGTCACATTTTCGTTACATGCTTGCAGTATTTGACCAATCACTACGCACTGGTTAACTGGCCAATCATAGCACACCTCGCTTTTCAGAGCGATGAGCTTTGTAAAAGATCTGCGCGTTTCAGAGAGGCGGGGCAAAGAGGAGATACAAACATGCACGGTATGTGGAAAATACAGCGTTTTTGAACCTTAAATCGTGAAATCTGAAACAAAAGATAATATTCGTTTTAGCCGTGTCATATGACCTCTTTAAGACAACATCAATCCAACTTGAGTTTTACCAATGACATCATGTTTTGAACTTTTCTATGCTTATGTGTATAATCATGATGAATAAGATAATGGAAAACTGTGAGACTATGAGATAATAAAATCTCCCCGAGCAGGAGTAATTAAAGCAGGTTTTATTTTACATGGTTAATTAAAGTTTGAAGATTCCAATTACTTACACTGGAGCCCAGCAGTTTCTCCAGAGAGGTGCAGGATATGCTGGCAAAGTTCTCCACGAAATTTCGCGGAGCCCTGAACACACGCAGGACCTTCTCGTCGGCACCAGACACGAACTGAAAACGCCCGACCATGGTCAGACACTGCACGTCGTAGCCGTGAATCTGGGGCCTGGAGATCTCGTGCCAGGTCACCTGCAGAAGAGTGAAAAGTCTTTCATCATTTATTCACCCTCATTTCTTTTCTACTTTCCTATCCCCCCCCAAAAAGGATATTCTTAGCTTCGTATACTGTGGTAGGCTAACTGAGACCAGTTTTACTGCACCTATGCATTGTTGTAATTTTGTTGCACACATTGCTTCTATTGTTTTCCCCTACTTTGTAAGTCGCTTTGGATAAAAGAGTCTGCTTAATGACTAAATGTAAATTTCATTCCAAACCTGTATGACTTTCTTTCTTCTGCAGAACACAAAAGAAGATATTTTGAAGAATGTTGGTAACCAAACAACACTGGACCCCATTGACTTCCATTGTATGGACACCAGACATTTCTCAAAATATCTAATTTTGTGTTTCACAGAAGAAAGACTCATACGTGTGTTTTGAATTAGAGAATTTTTATTTTTGGATGAATTATCCCTTTAATTGACTTACATATAAACAGAAGTCGATACAAATATAAGTCTAAAATGAACCTGTGAGCATTCTTTTCTCTTCCAGGGTGTGAGGAATCTGGTGGTCTGGTCTGATCCGACAGTGATGATAAACTCTCCTTCAGGGTCCCAGCTCAAGTCCTGCACTGCGTTAAAGTGACCAGAAACCACGACTGCAGGCCTCCACTCCCCCTGCGCAACACAAAAGTCCACATTCCTTTCACACGCATTTAGCATAAATCATAATGTGTGCTGTGCCTGTCTCATTAGGGACACCATGGTGTGTATTAACTGAGTTTGATCACTCAGGTGTGACAGACGGCTGTTTAGAGTCTGACCTGGCTGTTGTCATGGTGCCAGAGGTGCAGTGCTCCGTGGAAGGCATGAGCCAGAATCATAGAGCCGTCTGGACTCATCTGGCAGCCGTTGAAGCCCAAAGTGTTTCCTCCAACTTCACCAACACGAACCTTTATTGGAGAGGATGACAGAAATAAAAGGAGAGACAAATTAATATTCAGATTAAAAATGACCCGTATATAAGCCTGTAAAGGAAAAAAACTCCAGTCTTTAAAGAGTAAATATTTTGAGAATTTTAAGGTCCTACTTTGGTTTATGGAGTGTCCAACAACAAGTTTACGTACATACACGGTGTAAAAACGCTTTCATTTTCTAATAATAGGCAGTTATTATTACTTTACTTCTTGACTGACTCTTAAATGATTCGTTCGGCAATTCATCTGTCTAATCCCCTCCTTTCTGTCAGCCCACTCTTATCTGATTGGTCAGATGGTCTAGTCTGCTGTGATTGGTCTACCGCGTGCAGTGTCACAAATGGAACATAGGCGGGCATTACACAGAGTGACGCAAATCTGACCCGGAACTGAAATTAGAACGACAGACGACTAGTTTGCGTGATTCAGAGTCGACTCCCTTTTTTCCCAAGCCAATAACTTTGTTATTCCTTCACTTTTGGCTTAAAACTTGGCAGACTGTTTACATTTACACACAGCAACATTACACACTGCATGAAATGTCATTATAAGGACATTGTAATAGTTACTCTGTAATAGTTTAAATATTGTAACCAAGTAAGCTTCCTGGATATCTATAAACAGTGACTTAAAGGTCCAGTGTATGAAATTTAGCGACATCTAGCGGTGAGGTTGCGAATTGCAACCAACTACTCACTCCACCCTTTCCCCCGGCCTTTCGAAGCACTACGGTGGCTGACAAAGGACAAAGATGTTGTCACGTTTTCACTTCTTTGCAAGAGGAGATAACGTATTTAGGAAACGTGTTCTGTAGAGCAGTTTGTCCGTTTAGGTCAACTGTAGAAACAACATGATGAACTCCATGTAAGGAGACCCGCGGTGTATAGAAATAGCTCATTCTAAGGTAATAAAAACATAACGCTTCATTATGTAAGGTCTTTATACACCTCTGAAGACTGATTTCTGTTGTAGATCCTCCAAAAAATAACACATTGGACCTTTAAAGCTGAATTTCTGTTGATTTGGTAGACGCTTATCTAAAACAATTCCTCTGGAAGCACATGCATTATGTGACTTGCTTAAACAACAGCTTGATTTGTTGGTCTCAACTTTTTGAAAAGTTATCAAAAAGTAAAAAATAAACCAAAAAGTAAAACCAAAAATACTATAGTTAAACCATGGTGACCAAAAATGAACAATGATTTTGCCAGGTTTACCATAGTTCAACCATGGTATTTGTAAAAAAAAACTTGAAAAAACAAAATCATGGTTACAACACATTTACTATAGTAAAACCTTTTTAGATTTCAAAAGAGAAGGTTCGAACCACCACCAGAGACAAGCAAAGTCACTTGGCGAAGATAAGGAAAGTACAAACTAAACTCTACCAAAAGACGACGAATTTGGTGTGGCCGTGAAACAGATCATAGCTGTTTAGGTGTGTTCTGAATGGAAAAAGTTTGGGAACCCCTATTCTAAACGGTCAGTCCCTGAAAACAAGTTTCCCTGTTGTACACTTGACAAAATCTTTATGATTATTTGATTATCTGCTACACAAAGAATGCTGTTATGTTGAGGCAGCTACTTTGCTGTTAATTATCCTAAATGAATCCTCCAGGATAGATTAAATCCCATCCCGAACAGCAACGCTGTACAAAACAAAAAACCTGGGAACCAAACTCCACACACTCGATCACTTTCTAGACAGCGAGTGTTTGATACGAGGTCTTTATGAAAAGTGGCCTCTGATAAACCTGCTGGTCAAGAGGGCCGCTAATTATCAGCCATGAATCCTCGCAATCTGTGTTGAGAGTCTACAGCTGCGCTCCATCATAGTTAAGTAACGGTCTAATGTGCACCCAAGACAGCAATTAATCAAGCAGACAGCGAAAAAGTAGGAGTTATGCAAAGCGGAGGCTATTAAAAGCGAAATAAATCGTGTTTGCTTCCTTCAGATGCATTAATGCCATGTTGAATGTAATCGCAGCGCGCGCATTAAATCAAATACGAGAGAAGCCACGAGACAAAATAGTTACATCAAGAATGAATCAGTTTAAACTCCCCTGACTGAGCTATGAATACCAAAGCGCTGTAATCATTTTCTCAGTAAACTGTAAGGTAAAAAAGGCGGCTTGGCCTCTGTCTGGCCCGTGTCTAACACGTTTAATGTGGTTGGAGTATCTCGCCGTAATGGGGGAAGCGAGTCGTGCAGCGGAGCAAACGGCAACATTGTATAAAACAAGATAATTAGTCATGATTATGCCATCAGCGATAACCTGACTCTGATTTTATTTATGGTAGTGTGCAAAACGCTCTAGTGTCAACATGAGCATTGCCAAAAAACACACACAGAGTAAAATAAAGGACAAAATGAATCTAAATACACATTTGGCTATGAAAAAGGGATATGTTAAAAGCCACTGTGCACACAAAAATGTCACAATGGTGCTTCCTTTTGACCTCCAGCAGATGCTGTTTGATTTAGTCTTGTTAAAGGTATAGTTTACACAAAAATCTTCATTCAATAATTTATTCACCCTAAAGTCATTCCAAACCTGTATGACTTACTTTCTTCTGCAGAACACAAAAGAAGATATTTTGAAGAATGTTGATAACCAAACAACATTGACCCCCTTTGACTTCCCATGTATGGGCACAAATTCGCTCAAACAAAATATCTTCTTTGTGTTCAAAGTAAAATACAGGTATAAACAGCATGTGGGAGAATAAATGTCAGAATTGTTATTTTTGGATGAACTATCCCTTTAAGAGCAGAAGTGATTTGTCTCATTCAGTGATGTCAGCGCTCAATGATTCACAGTCTCTTTTCGTGGCCAGCAGAGCAGGTTTCAGATATTACCAGATCAGGTGGTCGGCTTACGCTCTCCATCAGAATGACAACACTACGCAAACAAATCAGTCATCTAACTCAACCACAAGCATGTTTTACGAAGTTTCAGGTCAGTGTGGACAGACCCATGTTAGATTCCAAACCACATCCACACACCGCAACATAATAAAGGCTATCAATGTTTTTACACTCGCATGTTTGCCAATAGAGACATTTGAGTTGCCCTTCAGTGGCGTATCCTAAGGATCGGGTAAAGCGGAACTAATGGCAGCGATAAAGACGGGCCCTCCCTTTTTGAATGGCACGGACCTCTGAGACATTCTTGTATGAGCGATGCAACATTAAGCGAATTGATTTTGAACTCCGTCCACATGGCTACTCATATATCGTGGCCAGCTCTCTTGGGTATATTGTGCAATCAGTCTTGTTTCTGAACACCAATATGGATCTATGGCATGATGTGTGTAAGAACACTAACCGCAGAGTTTTGGATGGGACTTGACGCATTTGTTTATGCTATGACGGTATAAGTAAAAAAAGTACATGAGTGATTTTTGTAGCTGGGTAACCGATGCAACAGATGTTGACATTCTGAAATTTTATTTAATTAATTAAAATATATATATATATACTGTATATATTTCTATAGCGTTTTTACAATTTTGCATTATTGCAATTGCACAGCAGCTTTACATACATATTAGGCCTGTTCAATTAATTGTGATTAATCGTAATTGTCAGTTTTGGCTTCCAACGATTAATCGTAATTAAACCTGCTTCAAACGATTACAAAAACTAAATAACCAAGGAGAATCTATTCTGGTGTGGCTTTCCATTTTTCAAGGTCCACCTGTTTTACATTCGTCTTTTCTTTTTACAGTTAAATTCAAGTTAAAAAGACAAGTTATTTATTTTTATGACTTTCAGATATCAGCGAGTAATCATGTTAATCGTGATCTCAATTTTGGCCAAAATAATCATGATTATGACTTTTGTCATGATCGAGCAGTCCTAATAGATACAGATAGTAAAAAAGAAGTAGAGAGATGTCATTTTGAAAAATATAAAACACAGAATTTGTGACATTATTGCAACTGCAAAAAAATCATACTGTTCTGCTTGTAACGATACTTTCATGAGCTGTGTATTATGAGTACTAACTGTAAAAATGTATGTCTATAAGATTATAATCAGTTTCCATGTAGAAAGATGACTCGATTGAAGACAAATACATCAAACTTAAACCTTTTCGGCTGTCAGACGATTAATCGTGATTAATCGCTACCGGAATAAACGTTTGTGTTTACATAATATATGTCTGTGTACTGTGCATATTAATTTTGTATTTATAAACAAATAAGCCTACATGTGTGTGTGTATACTGTATATATATATATATATATTTATTTAAGGAATATTTACATGTATTTATTCATATATACCAATCATTTAAATTGTATATAAATGTTTATTATATTTTTCTTAAATATATTCATGTATGTGTATGTGTTTATAAATACAAAATTAATATGCAAAGTACACAGGCATATATAATGAAGACACAAACTTTTATTCTTGATGCGATTAATCGCCATCAATCGTTTGACAGCCCTATCAAAAATCATTTCATGCAAAGGCTCGTAGTTACACCAGTACTTTGAATTTTAGTAAATCACACTCAAAAAACGAGTGTAGACAACTTAATTGAGATCTGTCTGTGGAACAACAAATACAGATAGAAGTACACCCCAAACTCAGTGTATACATGAACTACACCCATTGCGCCCTCAAAAACTATATTGTAAGCCACTCTGGATAAAAGCATTTGCTAAATGACCACTTAGTCTATCTTGAACTTTATCTTCCAAGATAAAAGCAGTCATTACCGGAGCAAATAATGCTCATGCTTTTCTCTGCATGGTTCGGAAGCTCCATTTTCTTCCCTCCACAGACTGTAATGATAGATTCCCATGTCTGAATTCTTAGTGATGCATAAGGTCATGAGGTCTAGAGGTTAAAGATCTGGTCTGGCAACCTTTCCCCGCTGTTCTATGAGGAGAAATAAACCATTAGCACAACAGTAATGGCCTTAAGATCACATGGCTCGAGAACGGTCCCTCGAGTCGCACCATACTGCTAACTGGCAACATGACTTATTAGCAGGGTGTACTTTACCCAGCGGTTTGCCTGGCCACAACATTGCAAGTCAGCTTTCTGCTAAATTTCACCAATTAGTATAATCATTATGGAGGAGTCTTTCCCTTTTTATAAACCTGTTAATTAACCAGTGATATTGGTCATTTGCTGCTTAGTGGGACACTAGCAGTCAATCCATGAGCACTCTGTAGCAAAGCCCGGTTGTAAAAAGCAAGTTTTGGCATTACGCTACAACCTTAGAAATTAGCATTTGTTTAAACACTTAAGCAGTTTTATTAGAAGTGCAGAATAGGGGGCGGTTCACACAGTACGCATTTTTCCATTTTCCATTCCACTGTGCTACTTTTCCATTGTTTTTCTTAGTAAACACGCGCTCGACTGACGCGTGTGATTGAGTCTCGCGCATGAGCACCATGGTTGAAACACTTTAAAATTTTACACGCAGCGCAGCTCAACAATGTCAGTTCCACAGCAGTGGACCAATCAGAAAACCCTTAAGGCAGGGCAAGCGCTGCAAGCTTTCGTTTACAGTGGCACGATGGCATGGCAACTTATGTTTTCGAAATTGCGTCTCGAGACCAGGCATGCCGCACATGTCCTGAAAAGTGTAGCCAAAGCCATTTGATCGCCCTCTTGTGGCTGGCTGCAGTATAGGTCACAAACACCGCCCTCTCTATGCAAACGAGCAGGAATCACGGCAAAGTAAAAATTCAAATTGCACTTCAAATATATTTTTGCCAAATGTGGTTTCTGTCATTTTAGTTAGTTCTTATCATGTGATGTATGTTCAAGTGTTTGCTTTTTAAATCAATTTGGTTTTAGTTAGTTATAAGATGTTATGAAAAGGGGTGTGGTAACATGATTTCTTTGTTAACGATTGAGTCATCCGGGAATATGGGCGGGACCTTGATACCCAACCATCTTTTTTACGGTTTATGCTCAAGACCCTTGCGTTCTGTGCTGTGCTTTTAAAAACCATTCCTGAGCCGCGCGCAGGGGCGCAAAAATGGGGTATGCAGTATATGCGGTGCATAGGGGCGCCGCACAAGTGGGGGCGCCATTGTGCCAAAATATTATTTAACGTTTTTTAAATAAAACGTTATAAAAAAATATAACGAAAAAGTCATTATCTAAAACGTTTTAGTTTCACTTTTGTCTAGCATTTTAAACGAGTTCAATAAATTATTTATTTAATCAAGTTATTATGTCAACCAATCACTCTTTCCCAGTCAAATGACCAAATGGATCAAGCAAAGAAACTTCCCAAAGCGCAGAACATGGAAATGAAAAGTAAATTGACAAGTAAAAACAAGTTATTTAACGTTGCCTGAGAGGTAGTTCATATTATAATACAATATCAGGTCACCTCTAGACCTACATCTTTGGCGCTTATAAAATAAATCTATGTTTGTGAAGGAGCTTTATAATTACATTCGGGAGAGTCTGAGACGGTTGTTAAAGCTGTTAAGTCTCCCACTATCACGCACTATCGGGTTCTTCATTAATCGTCTGACGCGTTTTCTCCATATGACGACGCGAGCTGTGCAGTTTGAACGTCAGGTCCGTGTCCTTCACATAACGCGAGCAGTTGCGTCTTCTGCAAACAGCGCGCAGCACACAGCACCGGAGATATTGCGTGTGGACACTGAAACAGCGCAATGATTGACAGGATGACAGAGACAAGAGCGCAAAAGAACGTTTGTTAATAAAAAATAATTTGAGCGTTCAATGTAAGTGAGTTTGTCTTTGTTTTACTTTAATGATGTTTTCATAAAATGTGAACCACAAACTAAAAATGCTTAAAGCAAGGGGAAAATCCAAAGATTTTTTATTTATTTGCGTTATAATATCTGTTATCCATCTTATTTCGTTTTTTTCAATAATATTTTAATTATAAATGCACAGTAAAGGTATGTTTAACGTAGGCTAATTTTATTGTAGCGTTTTTATTAAATATTAATGAACCACAAACTAAGCATTCGTTTTAAAGTAGGCCTAAGTGGGAAAAGAACAAAAAAAATACAACGCGAGTATATCATGTCATACGTCTTATTCGTCTTATTCTGATAATAATAAATAATGTTAATAATACTTTTTGTTGAAGGAAAGGGAATAATCTAAATGTATAACTTTAAAGATCAAAATAAGTTTATTTCCTCACCAGCACATCTCTAATGGGCTACAACTCGATTGTTACTTATATTTGGGATATTTAAAGAAGTTTTATTGTTTAAAACTTGACAAGTTTTTTTGTTAAAAAAATTTTTTTTTAAATTGTCAAAATTCTAGACTACATAAGTGAAACTCACTTTTCAAAGAATACAATAAATAGCCTTATTTGAAGTCTTATTTAGTTATTATAAGCAAAAGATCAATTTAAAAACTGTTTAGCCTGTTATCCGATTAATCAAAAAAACAATCGTCCAATTATACTGTTATTAAAATAATCGTTAGTTTCTGCCCTAATTTATTGTGTATGTCTGAACATAAACTTTATGTACTTTTACTACTTTTTGCTCCTTTGTTTCATTATTTTTCAGATTGTTATTTATCTTTTCAGAATTGTGTATCTGTTACATTGTGAAGCAGTTGGAAAAGTGTTTCTGTAAAAGGAAACCTTTATGCTTCTGTTATAGATGCAAATCTGATTGTCACCTTCACATGATGTAAAATATAATGACTCCAAAGGTAATATACAACTTGTCTGCAGATTTTTTATTTGTTGTGTGTTTTCTATATTGGGGTGGCCGATGGGGGGCGCCAATACTGATCTCGCATACCCCTCAGAAAATGTGCAGTTGCGCACCTGGCCGCGCGTCTTGCATTTTTAGATCATCTTTTAAGTCGGCGTATAATGTATGCTCTTAAATTGCACTTAAGCTGCAAGTGAAAATGAGGGATCAGAACGCAGAAATCAGAAGTGCGTGATAACAGAAATTCGTTTTCCTTTGTAGGGCGGGAACGTGTCAGTTCAAAGGCTCTCATCCACATCTGATAAGCCGGTTCACACCTACCTCATATCGTATGCCCTTTACGGCTCAACACAGAAGACACATGCAGCGTGGAGAATACAGCCTCTCCCGCTATAATCGTGCACAATACGACCTGGAACGTACCCTTTACCTCTCACCGCCGCACTTCACGACCTTTCATTTTTAATTGGACGTGCTAAAGCACGACAAAACATGCGAGACATCGGCGGCAAGTGTCAGAATCAGGAGGCTTTATGCAGAACAGTGATCTGAGCCCTGAGATCAAAGTTAGTGCTTCTTATTAATCAAGCAGCAAGTCATGCCTGTTATGTGCTGCTGGAACGCCAATCAAAATGTTCTATTATGGCTGAAATAAAATAAAAAAAACATCATCCCGCATTTGAGGTTATCTGAGGCAGAGCCATTCCATTTCCGAGAGGAACTCGCCAATCGTTCACAGTCCCTCCGTGGAAGAGAACAAGCTTATCTGTGAAATTCTGCATATGGGTTAAATTTTATGGAGTTGGCAGGGAATGAGCAGATATTGACCCAGAGAGTGGAATGTAGCTTGTGCTGGATGTGCAGAGCACTTCCTGTCTCCGCTGCGGGTTCTAGAAGTCCATGACTTGCAAACAGAGCTTAAGAAGATGGAGAGACAGAGTACAAAAGATGGCCATGGCCTTGGGACGGGGTTTATGGGTTACCCACAATGCATTCGACTTGACCTTCTGAATGCAGTGTGATGAATAAAAAGCGTAATAACTGTCTCACTACTGATTCTCTTTCTTTTTCTTGATTTTCTTGATAAGATTTGGCTTATCAAGTACACAAAATGAGTTTTAAAAAGCTGAACGGTCATTTTTATTTTCAATGAGAGGTGGATGCCACTCGATAAATAAGCTAAGCAATGTAAGAAAGTCATGTGTAGCCATGTGACGGTATACACTTTTCACATCACGATAAATCCTGGGACTTTAATCACAATATAGACCACTTCACAAGATGTAAACACTGGTCCAGAAGCACTTCTGGTTTGTTTCATTCATTTAATCGCATTTTTTTCTTTAATCTTACACATATAATAAAACCTTAAGGATCAAGTGTGTATTTTTTTTGATGATCTATTGACAGCAATATAATATACATAATTATGTCTTCAGAGGTGAATAAAGACCTTACATAACGAAGCGTAATGTTTTTACTACCTTACAATGAGCTATTTCTATCAACATACACTGGTGGTCTCCAGTGGTTGTATTTTATTAAAACGTTTGTGTAATGGTAAAGAACTGAAACATGACGTTTTTTCTGGACCAGGGTTGTTTGTCCATATTGTATTATCACAATATTACGTAGCATTTTATTGTCAGAAATATTCAATGTTGTCAATAGCAACACTTTCATTTGCAATTGCAACACTGTATATATACTATTTTCTGGTGCATTGTTCCAGACAGCGTTCCGTTCCACATACTACTTCAATGAAAGACTGTAGCGCACAGTATATACAGTGCATGATATTCAAAAAATGAGTTAGTTGACTGACCTGCTCCACCCAGACACCAGAATCCTCCTCTGGCCCCCATAAGATCATCGTCTTGTCCATAGACGCAGACAGCAGTTTCAGAGGCTGTTCCACTATGTCGCCTGCAGGGGGAGATGTGACAACATAAAAAGCATGGTCAAAAAATAACTGCAAAACTCATCAAAGTTATACATTAGTAAATACAATAACTCATTGCTCATGACTCACAGCACAACAGCAACAACTGAGAATGAATCATGCAGGAATACCTTTGATATGTGGAGGTTGCCAGTGAATTCCATAAACCCAATTTTCATGACCAGCTAACACCGTTTCAAGAGTCATGGCAAACACTAGAGGCAGAAATGAACAAAGAACAACATTTGATACAAAAGTTGTTAGAAGACACCAAGTTGCAAAAGATTAGCAGATGGTTTGATTTCACAGGGTCATTGTTAAAATGTTAATAGTAAACATGCGCAAAGCTAAGTTTATTAGCCAAATTAAGATGAACTAACATGTGCCACTTCACTTGGCGACCTCACTCAAAAACAAAGTAGATGAAATTTATTAGTGCAGGACATGGATATAAAGTTAAAGAAAGATCAAATAATGGACTCCACAGTAATCAGCATCTTCAATCATTATTCCTCAGACTATTTAATTACACTGGCAGCCGACCTCACCATCTCCAGACACTTCAAAGACGTTCTCCTTCATTTTGATGACAGTGTCGGTCTGTTGCTCTGGTTCAGCAGCAGTCTTGGCAAACAGCCTCCACACTCTGATCAGACAGTCCTGAGAACAGCTGGCAAGCAGGAGCTCACCATCTAAACATGAATAAAATGACAGTATGTGAGCCTTTCCTGCTTCAACAGTTCCTTTTAGTTGAGTTATAAACAAACAGATGAGCAGAATCAAGCTGGATAGCAGCTCGTCTGGGTGGTGCGTTTTATAAGTGCTGTTAATGTATCATCTTTTAATAGTAACTTCAGCTCGCAAAAAACACATTCACTTCATATTTCATACACAAAAAAGCAATAATTCTGTAATGACTGTTATTCTTGATTGATGATTCTTATTTAATTCTCATTACTGTAATACAGTAATGAAATTAATATTTTCTCATGATTTTTGTAAATGACAATCTGGACAAAATGAAGACAGTAAAACATTTACAACCATGAAATACAATTACCCCACAATTTAAATGAAATGTTTTTACTCTATGATAATACGGGTCAGTCTCCCGAAACCACTGAAACATCATGGCAGGAAAGATTGTAATAATAAAACATATTCTGTAACACAAAAAAATATCATAATAAACATAACTGTGTTCTCTACCTTGCACAAAGCATAAATTTAACATACTGTAGAACATATTATACTTCATTATTATGCATGATTAATAAAAACTTGCTCAGGCATCATGGCTTCGCTTTTTTTTTTAGCAAAACATGCTATGGGATTGACAGTTTTAAATTGTTACGGTAATGAGCATTTTTTAAGGCTTTTTTGTAAAAAAAAAATCTAAATTGTGTCAGTAAAAGTTTTGAAACATATGCTTTTAAACATGTCATACCTTGTTTTTAATTAATTAAAAGGAAATGTGTTGATGTGAGGGTTTTTAAGAAAATCACGTTTGAGTCGACATCTCGAAACCAAGATTATGAGAATCACCCAAAATGAGTTCATAGGTCCTACCTTTAACCGCCCATTCCACACCTCGAACCCAATCCTCATGACCTGTCAGCGTCAGAACCATCTGAAACTAAACACAACATGCCAGACATTTGATTTTAACTAGGTCATTCAAGAAAAGGTAAGTAGTGGTTGTCAGTGAAAAATGTGCCACCACAACAATGGAAAATCCTGTTTTAAGGAAGACAAAGAGACAAAAGAGCACATTCTAATGTCTAAGTGATATTCAGTTCCCTGAATATGCCCTGGGACAAGTGAACCATATTTCCTTAAATTTTGATCCTGAGATATGATGCCTTTATAATTAGATTATTTTAATGGTCAGTCTGATCGCTTAAAAAAGCAACAAAACCCTCTGCATTACAATAATTGAGAGTAAAAAGTGCATTACAGTTAATCAACAACCTTACCTGTTCACTGTTCTGCACATACAGTTGGACTTTGCTATCATCGCCCCCACAGGCGAGTACTGGAACTGCGGGAAGAAAAGATATAATTATCCTCCTGTGCCCCACAAGGACACATGTCTAAATCTGATAAGTAACTAACTCTTTAAACAGCATCAAGAAGCAAAATACAGCTACAGCCCAGCAGTGAATAAAAAGAAACAGGCAGTATAACATCGCCGCAGGACATATTTAAAGCACAGAATGGATGTGATATGGATGGACAATGCAGCAAATCAACACAGAAAAGCGGGCACAGCTTACCCCTGCTGCCTGGCAACAGCGCCAAGGAGACATCCATCACAAACCCGCTCCCAAAAGATATGGTCTGCAGGCATTCAGCTAATGAAGAGAGCAGAAACTCCAGACATGAGACCCAACCTGCCAGCTCATGATGAATTCTGATAAGAATAATAACTTATTCTTTTAAAGGAGGTTATTACCAAACAATCTAACTGTATTACAGCAATTACCCAGAAAACCTGTAGGTGAATATCTTGAGCTAAATTAAAATATAATGATATGCCTAAAATATTTGGGCCAAAAGAAAATCTGCTTCTTCTTCTCGGCAGACAGCTCATTAGATAAATGTCATTTGAATGGTGGAGAAATGATGCAATTCATAATCATCGCATGACCTAAGGAAATGATGCCAAAATATTTTAATACTCGAAACTACAAGCTTAACCAGACTAGAACTTTATGCCCTAAACACAATTACATACTTCATTGACAGTATATGCGATTTCACACACCACAAACACTCCTGTAAAACAAATGAAATTATTTTTGCAATTTAGTAAGCACTGATCAAATTGATTGTCTGACTTTCATACATCTTCCCCACACAGGTTTGTAATGTAGGCCTACTAAAGCTACAGTTTCATATTTTCAGTAATTGATCACTTTTCATGTCAGACGGTGTCACTTCCTTCTTCCTGTATTAACAATTATTAACTGGGGGACCATGGATACCTACTAACACTTAAGTTTAGTTTTAGTATTATGTATACGATGAAGTATAGACGGATTCAAAGCAACAACATAAAAAAAACGTTACTGCTCATGTGCACTTAATTTCCGTTACACGTCTGCAAAGAGTAAAGTCCCTGACTCCCAGCAGATTATCTCTGATAACAAGCAAAGAAATAACAGGCAACTGACGTAAGGTAGTACAGTTGTTTACTGTTTATTTAATACAATTATTATACAATAAAATATTCATATAAAATTCTAAACCTTCTACAACTGCTGCACAGAAGAATTCTAGTCTGACAATTACAATTCTTAAAAAGAATATTTTTACAGAGTGATTTGTAAAATTAATAACCTTAATGTTTTATAGACTATCTATTTCTATTGTCTCTTAAATTGATTCTTATTTATAGACCTTAAACGCTACTATGTAATCATTTACAGTAACCAACCAGCAGATGTCAGGCTTGGAGTACAGATTCCCCCATTCCTCTTTAAACATGCAGTTAATTTACGTTTTTAAAGTAGTAGTTCACGTCAAAATAAGTAAATATTGACTTTCCATAATAAAAATCAAGGACTTATTTTGAAGTGAACTACTCCTTTAAGTCTACACTTTTTTAAGGATGTTTTAAATACCTTTATCATAGATGCATGTCCAGAGTTTAACAGTGGAGTCAGATGATACTGAGGCCAGCAGTATATGTGAGGATAGAGACACAGCATCCACTGCACACACGGGCCCTGAGTGTCCTGAACACACTGCAAGTGCATTGAACTGGGACAGAAGACAGACAAACTGAAGTCAACAACCAGCCACATCTTTAGAGGCATACCTGGGCAATTGTTATTGCTATTATGGAAACTAAAATTATTTCACATTTATTTTGATTATCTTACGTTTCTGACAACAGATCAAAAACTCAGAGGAACCAAATCTAACATCTGTTGTTGCACAAACTATTTTGTAAAGTGTTTATATTCATCATTTGTAAACACGTACATTTCCATCTTGCTTCTCCCAAACAATAAGATTATTATCTGACCCGCCAGACACCAACTGTGTTTCTGGACCTAGAGAAATAGACAGTTCAGGTTTAGTATGTGTGTACTGGGTAGGCTAAATAAAAATAAAGAGCAAGTGTAAATAAACTTAAAACTATAAAAGACTGAATCATAAACTGGTCTCACCCAGGATCCTGGATGAGCATCACCTTCACAAATATTTTAACTACTGTTTATTCCTGATGGTTAAAATTGAAGACTTACTGCAGTCATGTTTATAAACCCACTGGACAGCATTGACCCTTCCTGTGTGTTTGTTCAGGACCTCGACAATCTTAATTTCCTGATGACAATTAATGCAAAACAACAAGAACATTATCTGTTTATTTAAATAGTTGGTCAGACACTAAGTATTTACTAAGAAACTACTTAGTGTGCCTATTCAACACATGGGCTTGAATTTATAGGAAACTTTAAGAAACGTAACTATGAAGCATCCGCAGCAGTTACATCATTATTACCACATCAGAGAGAATAACTGTACAGTCAGTACCTGTGGATTATAAATCACAACTGAATTACATGTCCCAAATGCGATAAGACCTCCTCTTCCCCATGACACAACATTAGGAGTGGGATTGGCACAACAAGATACATGACATGTGTCCATAACAGGCGCTTCCATCGTCAATGCCGCTGCGTGTTACAGTTAAATCGCACCCTTGAAATATTTTCTACACTACAGTAGTTCCGGAGAAAGTTGTTAAGACATAAATTTGTAAACATGAGTTTGAAACGATGAATTTGGTTTACTAACAATTGGTATACAACTATAAGAAAATCATGCACATCATCAAACCACGGATTGCGCCTCTTTAATTGAACCGGATGTGAATTGAGAAAAGACTTTTTCGTGTGTAACGTTATTTGTGGTCCGACTTAAAGCGCCAGTGTTTGGATCCTGTCACGGCATATTGCTCACACATACATTTTTTTCTCGCATAAACGTTGTTTGTAAGCGGTAACGTTAGGTATTATGGAAGACAGAAAAGCTCCTTCAGTAATTGACCGATATTTCACTCGCTGGTACAGAACAGGTGATGTGCAACATTATGTTGTCAGTTCATATTGACGTTAACTTACTCTGTGGATGAAGGTCATTTTCAGATATATTTGGGACACAGCATTTATGTGTGTATATTTTTTAATAAGCATTCTGAATAATGACATTTAACAACTCGTGACTGTGTAATGTTATTTGTACATGTAGATTTAAAAGGAAAAGCACGCGAGGATCACTGCATTCTCCAGCACTCCAACAGGTAAAACGCGTGCCTTAACTCTCCATACACCCAAGTTATATTAATATGTAATCCCTGTACTTTATCATCTCACATTTACAGTAGTTTCAGAACGAATATGGACGTTGAATTAATGATGCATTAAATCTCGCATATCGTAAATGTTTAATGTGAATGTTTGTCCTGGAAGAATTTGCGTCATCACACTAGCCGAGTCTCACCCGATCCTTCAGAACGGACGAAAAATCAAAAACATCAACTATCAGATCAGTGATGGGTGCAGCCGTCTGAAGAACAAAGTTTCTGGAAAGTCAAAGAGAGTGTGTATCTGTTGCCAATGCATATTATTTATTTTCATACAGAAAGATTGTTTTGGTCAAATATATATTGTATTTTTTTCCATAATTGTTTGGCATGTGTGCTGCGTAATTTACTTTGCAGGGTGGTCAGTTCCTCACAGAGTTTGCCCCTCTATGTAGAATAACATGTACAGATGAGGAGGAGTATACCATATTCAGGCGAGTCATATTGGCTTCTGTAAAGTATTTAACCACAGACTGATTTAATATCACTTACGACTTTTATATTTGCTCAATGATACACTTGTAATGAGGTCAGTTCTCCCATATCTCCACAGCTGTATCAGAGGACGCCTCTTAGAAGTAAATGAAGCCATTCTCAACAGGCCAGAACTGTTACTGGAAAAGGTGACCTCCTGTTTCTGTTTTCATCAAAACATGTGGTGAAAATATTTACCCTATTAGCCCTAAGACGAAATGTTTTTACTGTTTTTTCAGCCTTCCACAGAGGGGTACATTGCCGTTATATTGCCAAAATTTGAAGAAAGTAAGAGCATCACGGAAGGCCTTTTGACCAGAGCACAATATGAGGAGGTTCTTTCTAAAAGAACAAACCAACAAGAGCCTTCCTGAGTTCAGCTGGCACTGTAAAAGTTCCTTTGAGGAACCGCTGCTTCAAAAAGGCAAAAGCAAGTGACATCACGGTTGTGTGGCTCTTCAGAACCAAGTTTTCAAAAAAACAAGACTTGAATCTTAAATTTCACTTGATTGCACTGCCAGCGAGCTCTGAGACCCATCTGCATTCTGTTAAATGCTTCTGAAATGTATTCATTAGATACTTGAACAAGCCACTGTCTTGTGTTTATTTTGAGGAATAGGTCTGTATGTTCACGCACATTATTATTTTCCATGTGGTTGCTAATAAAAACTTTTTTTCCAACACTGTTTATCAGAATTTTTTTTATTTTTCAATAAATGCTAAATATAAGGAACAGCTCTATTCTGGGTGTATCACAACTCAATTTAATGTTCCTGTATTCCCACCCCAAATTTCCCTTGTTTGTGTAAATGTATTAATAAATCACACAGTCATTCATATTTTAAGAAAAATAACGTATATTTAGATTTTTTGTGATTTAACAATCATTCAATGGTCATCGATGGTCCACTACTAATAGAACTCATAGCTGCACAATCATATCTAAAGCTTATGGCTGATCAACTGTAGTGTAAACCAGAGAATCATTTTAGCAAAGTATCACTTAGAATTGGTGTGAGTGAATGGAGTCTCAATTCAGAAGTCTTGTAATCTACCATAACAAAAAGTTTCCCCTCCTTACAGTCAAACCAACTGATTCATATACCGCCATTCAAAACTTTTAGGTTAATGTACCACAGCTCTGTATACATTGTTAGATTTGAAGTAAAAATACAAATCACAGTGACCTACAAGGCAGACCATATTACAAAGCTGTCACTCCTACAAAAAATACACGAACAGGAAATGATTCTTTGATCATTACATCCTTCAGATATGCCCCTGAAACTAATGTTCCTCACCTTTAAAGCAGAACACGGAACAGTGTGACACTATATATCCAAAGTCACTGAAATGGGCCTTCCAGCTTTGAACAGATGCCTTATGGCAAGTCCAGTGTAGGAAGATGATAAAAACTGGATATATTTGGCATCAACTTTTGCATGAGGCAGTTATGTTAAATACAGTGTTATGCATTAAAATACGTTCTCGTGTACTATTAAGGTCTAATATTTTGGGGTGTTAAACCGTAGCTTGTTTACCAGCCATTACACTTGAAACAGTTGCATAATGACTTAAACACATGCAATAGAGGGTTTATCTTCAATATGTTTTGGTCTCTGGAATGAGGCTGATAATGCTAATGCTATGGTACACCACAAAGCAAACAGGGCAGGAGCACGAAGCATGGCACGTTGTGAGCGAGCGCATCGACGTGCGCGTGATGGGCAGGACAGCCTTTGGTTTATGCTCTTTGGAACAGCTATTTGCTCTCCAGGAACGTAAGATTGGCCATGTGCTGCTCCAGGGATTTCAGCCCGAAGCCGTTGGAGCCTTTGCCGTTCAGAGTCTCCTCGCTGACGGGTGTGTTCAGCTGTTTGTCCCTCCAGTGCTGCGGGGAACCCAGACCACTGCCATCTGATTTAAACTAGAATTAAGTGAGGAGATCAATGTTGGGTGTGTTGATTTTACCAACAAGCAAGACACTTTAGATCTCAACATATGATTGGTTTTAATACCCACCTTCCTGAGGATCTTTTTACAGGTGGGTAGTAAGAAGACCACCACTGTCAGGATGCCTTTGGTGTTCTGTATGCATGAGTCAACCTGAAAGACAACAAAGATGCATTATTAGCTGAGCAAACTACCCAAATACGTCTTAACGTATTTCTAATCTGTAGATTTCTGACAACTGATTTGTGAAACATACTGCTTTACATATAATTGGTTGTGTGAAATAATGCACTTGGAAACCACGAGAAGTTTCAGGAGACATGCAGAGACGATCAGATTGAGCCTGTTTATCCAGGGATCGTTTTCATCGTTCCACAGCAGAGCCGCTATAAACCTATTTAAAACCGCCTTCGGCTGTGACCTTTGCTTTATCAAAACAGAGAGATGACCCTTGACAGCATCCCATTTTATCAGTTTAAATGGTGTTGGGGAAAAGAGAAAGGTCAGTGTTTTGGAAGGACAAACAGATTAGGTGTAGAGCACTGCATTTATCATCTAATCTCAAGTGGCGGCGACGTATACAGTCTTTTTTCAGTTCACATATAGTCAATGAATCCTTCAATTTATTAAGATAAATTAACATTTTATCTATAATCATTTATTATACATAACCATTTTACAAGACGTCAAAAGCACTTCCTGTTTCCGTTTTAGAACATTTACAGATTTGAGAACTTTTACAAATGAAACTGAATGTTAAATGAACATATTTTAAATGTAATTATATATGTGAAATAAAATAAAAACAGAAACAGGAAGTGCTTCTGGACCAATAGTTTACGTCTAGCACAATGGTCTACAGTATATCATCACTGTTTCTACATATCTACATACCAAATAAATTAATTATTATAAATTATACAAATATACAGTTTGGCAGTTTTCACAACGTCATGACTGACCAATCAGAATCAAGTAGCTCCAAGAGCCATGTAATAACGTGCAATACATACTGTACAATAAAAATGTTATAAGACAAACAGTTCAAACCAACAGATTTCCCAAGTCTATCCTGCACGCAGCTGTCACTATGACAGAGCTTTTCAACTCCAGTCCTGGAGGGCCACTGTCCTACAGAGTTTATCTTCAACTCTAATCAGGTGTGATTTATTAAAGCTGGAACTAAACTGTTCCGGACAAACGGCCCTCAGGAACAGAGCTGAATGGTCCTGCACGAGGCCTCTTGATCTGCATTACCTTCTGAAAGATGGCGCTCTTCCCCTGGACTGGGGTCTTGGCACAGATCTGCAGTTGTTGACATGAGGCTGCCAGCTTCTCTGTCTCAGATATAATGAGCATTTTGTCTTCATCCAACAGCTATAACACAGACACAACATGTGGCCGTAACGATCAGAAAACTTGAGCGACGAACACAAACCTCAAGTGCATCTGAAAACCACTTACAGACATCATTTTACCAAAAGACAGACAAAAAGAAATTGAAAGGAAAATAGAAAAACTGTCATTATTTACTTAACCTCATATATGACTTTCTGTGGAATACAACAGAGGCATTTCACATTATTTCTATAGAGTTACAATAAATGGGTACTAAAGCTTTGAAGTTACTACTATATTATTTCAGAACACCATACTGTATACGTACTATTTGCAGTATACAGACTATTTTTATAATTTTTAATATCATGTTCTAGTATCCTTTTTGAAACTTGAAAGCCCCAGCATTTATTTAATGCACAGCAAAACATGGGTTATGTGGCACAGAATAAAGCCCTAAATCCAAAACTGCATTACAGGTTTGTTATGGAAATGCATTGTGGGTCATTCTTGTTGGATCAAGCTCAATGATTATGGACCGTGACCGGAGCAAGAGTTCTTACGCTGATAGCAATGTCTCTATGGTGCAGATAAGATGGATGGCAGTTCGGTCTTAATTTGCAGACATGCAGTGAAACTCTAGGACAGGATGGGAGTGTTACCTGTTTGGAGAAGGAGCGCAGGATGGAGCAAAGCTTGAGACCCTGATCTGATAACACCTGGAAAACAATCCAAATCATCAGGCCAGACTGTAGCAGACTGAATATTACACAACGTAGATCAACTTATTTAAAGTGTTTAATTAGGATAAGGGTACAGTAATAATGTTTTGAAACAACAAAATAATATACAGCCGTCAAAATAAAGAGACCATTTCAAAGACCATTTTCAGTTTTTCTGAATTTACTATTTATAGGTATGTGTTTAGGTAAAATTGTTATTTTTGTTTTATTCTGTGAACTACTAACAATATTTGTCACAAATTTCAAAATAAAAATATTGTTTCTGTTTGCTTTTATTTGCAGAAAATGAAAAATGGAGAAACAGAAAAGATGCTCTGTATTTTTAAGACATCAAATACTGCAAAGAAAACAAGTTCATATTCACTTTTAAGCAATACAACAGTAATATTGTATGTGATAACCTTGATTTTTATCACAGTCTTCATGTGTCTTGTCATGCTGTCAGTCTTTCACATTGCTATTGGATGACTTTATGTCACTTCTGAGGTTTGACACTGGACTGGAATGGTCTCTTAATTCGTATAAATTATGATAAATAAAAAAAGCATTAAAATATTATCGCCAATTCACATCTTACATAAATTGTACACACATACATTGTGGAGCTGTGAATATAAAAGCCTGATTAAAAATCCACAAACAATTATTCATACAGACAGTGTTGCTAATATACTGTATATACAAAATATATGATATACAATTATATTATATACAATTTAGTTTGTATGAATTATTATTGCTATATCTTTATTTATTGTCTGTCTGCTTAGAAACGTGTTTTCTATACAGCTGCTTTAAAACCATTGTAAAGTTGAACTTATAGAAATAAACTTGAATTGAATAGTACGGCTGATAAATCTGATTATTTATTCATCAGACACCACACAAATAAAATGCTGGGTTGTTTCATCCATGGTTGGGTCGAATATGGACATCTAGGATTATTTAAACTAACGGTTGGGTTTGTTCATAGTTTCCCAACAGTGGGCTTAAAGTGATAGCTCACCCAAAAATCTAAATTCTGTCGTCATCTACTCATCCTCTTGTCATTTTAAACCTGTATGACTTTCTTTCTTCTGCCGAACACTAAAAAATATATTTTGAAGAATGTTGGTAACCGAACATTGCCGGCACCAGTTCACTTCTATTGTATGGACACAAAACCAATGCCGTGCCGGTTACCAACATTCTTCAAAATATCTTCTTTGGTGTTCTGCGGAAGGAAGGAAGTCATACAGGTTTGCAATGACAAGAGGGTGAGTAAATGACAGAATTTTCCCTTTTGGATGAACTATCACTTTAAACAACCCATCATTTTTTTAAAGTGCAGTGGCACATCAACACCAAAACAGATCTTTTGGCTTAGTTAATGACAACAAAATATTTATTCACTATCCATTAATTACGATTAACACTGTACATATGACCATAAACGATGTTAGATAAAAGCCGACAGACATAACCTGGTCTTACAGAGAGACCTTCTCAGTGTTATCAGTGTAAAGCCTTTAACCGTGACATTAAGCCGGTGGGCTTGTTCTGTCAGATAAGAGGCTGTTAAGAGGAAGCTGGTGTGTTAGGGGGCTAAATCAAAGACAGACTGCCCAATCAGCATTTCTTGTCCATTCACATCCCCTCTGAATCCCAATAACTCACAGACAAATGACAGCTGGTGCGTTGAAGATACATTGATCCATCTTTTTCCAGGTACTTCATTGCTCTTAATGAGCCCGAGAACAGTCAATTAAATAACCCATGAAAGAATGTACACAGCGTACCTCAGCTTGGTGGAATAGATCCAGTGTTGTTTTGAGCAGACCTTCCCCTCTGAATCGCAGATGCAAGACGGATAGATGGTGGGGAAAAAGCAAACAGCCGTGAGTTAATGAAACATCCTCTCAAAGATCCATAATATTGATTATATGGTTTGATGGAGAGTCCAGATTACAACGAAATGGCTTTCCTTTCCTGAACAGACATTCTTCATAAAGCTAAACCTGACAGTCTTTTCCAGCTCTCTGTACTTAATTTCCTGTGTGATATAGTGTAACTGATAACCAGTATGATAATGTGATAGATGGTCTATGATGTTTATGAAAAGGTCTGCTGCGGGTACCTGGTGAAGAGATACATCGAATACGCCATGCTGGATATGATTTGGCACAGCCGAACTATTTCGTGGTCCTGTTCGTCCCAGCGTTCCACTTCGGAGTCCAGATCAGAGGTATGCAGACACAGTTCTAGCCCTAGTTTAGCGATGGTGGTTTGCTCCTGAATAGATCAAATCATATTCCTTCTGAAACCTCGTATCTCCATATTTCGTCATTTTTATTTTTGTCATAAATCATTATTATCAGTTACCCTTTATGTTTGTCACTGTGTTTTTTAAATATCTAACCAATAAAACAATTAAAAAGTGCTTTCCAACTTTGACAACGCATTATTTAATCATTAGAAAGCACAGTGTTTTTTCCATTTCCTGAAAAACTGTGAATTTGGACATCTAAGGTTTTGGACGATATATTCAGGCACAATATTCATATATTACAAAATGTGTGATGACAAAAACGAAACAATAATGAATAAGAAAAGACCATGATGCATCATTTACAATAATAAAGTTTATGAAAGGGACAAATAATGATTATCTACCTCAGCATCCAGTTTAGCAGCCTTGATGGTTTTCAGGTTTGCAGAGTGTTTCTAGAAAGGAATGAGACAGTAAATATAGTGAAAGGCGTGATGTGGTAATAAATAAATCATAAGAACATTGTGAGATACTCACCCCTGGTCTCGGTAGTGACAGATATGTTTTTTTATCACCTAAAATGAGAAAAACATGGTGTAATTGCTTCGCTCGTGCGAGCTACAAAACATTATGACAAAATTCCCATTTGCAACATCGTAATTTAAAAAGAGGCCCTGTAAAACACAAAGCTTGCTTAATATGTACTTCCAGCTTGCAAATGGCTTTGGGTAATGATGTGGATCAACAGACACAAAGGCTTGATCTTGGGGGATGACAGTTTGTTGTGGGAAACATCTCCTTTGGCACAGATGATGACTGGAAGTCTCTCATCTAGAACAAAAACATCTCCCCGGGCAACATTTTTCTGTCATGTTACTCGTGCGTTATTTCAAGCTCGGTGACAAATATCCTCGCTTCAGCATGCTGCTGTGAGAAAACCGGTTTTACTTCTGAAGTCGGGCATCCTTGAGCAGCGTGTCCAAATACAGAGCGAAAGTATTTTCACAGAGTCGTACTCTCAGT
Organism: Triplophysa rosa; assembly: GCF_024868665.1. Lineage (NCBI taxonomy): Eukaryota > Metazoa > Chordata > Actinopteri > Cypriniformes > Nemacheilidae > Triplophysa > Triplophysa rosa. The sequence continues at coordinate 13,045,137 of NC_079905.1, read as the reverse complement.
GGAACTTGCCCTTAACCTTCCCTGCAGAGATTTCTCCAGCCTCTCTTCGAACATCATACGTGAGAGATGTGGATGCAGTGTAAATGTCAAAGCAGCTCATGTTTAGCGGCTGGTGAAGATAGCAATCTGGCCATGAGGAAAGAGACCTTTAAAAACAGTTTTCGTCGCCCTGCCCAAGCGCTTTTTGTGCACCTGAAAAGAACTGTTGCTTATAGAATGAAACCAGCCGTGAAATCGGCATTAACATATTGCGTGTACTGCGGGAACTATTGGAAAGGTGGAGCTCATGAAAGACAGAGATGGATCACATCTCGGGCTACTTGAGTGGCTAAATAAATACATTTGTTCGAATAATGCTAGTTCAGTCATTTAAAGGGATAGTTCGCCCAAAAATGAAAATTCTGTCATCATTTACTCACCCTCAGGTTGTTCCAAGCCTGTATAAATTTCTTAGTTCTGCTAAACACAAAGGAAGATATTTGGAAGAATGTCAGTAACCAAACAGATCTCATCCCCCATTTACTGCCTGAAAATGGAGGTGAGCAAATGATGACAGAATTTTCCTTTTTGGGTGAACTATCCCTTTAAGAACGAGGCATCAGTTGACTGTCATTCTTCGCTTCGTGTCGCGCTACTCGCACAATGTTATGACGGCAGAAAGTGACATACCTCTTCGCCCCTCAAACACATCATTGATCTCCTTAAGTAGAATGGCCATGTCGCACAGCTGGGACTCCCAAGCCTCGCAAAACACGTCCAGATTCTCTTTGGCTATCTTGCTGGTGGGATGCAGAGCCAAAGTCTGTGCCGCTGAGATGATCTGAAAGGGCAAACCCAAACTTCATAAAACACTATGTTGCACCTCACCCCCACTTTTTCCTAAACACTCTTTCCTATCAATAATTCTTGACTCCTGTACAACAGCTGAATATCAATATTCATCACCGGTTTCTCCCAAGTGTACCAAAGTAGACATAGCATCTAACTCTGTGGACAACTGCATAATCCTGATTTACAGCTTACTGTGGGGAAGTTTATAAAACAAACAGAGCGGAGCAGAGATCGTGTCCGCTGACGGTGTGGATTCAGATGCTAATTACCTGCAGCTTTTGGAATTACTGATAAAGTAACTCATTATCATGCACCCCCCTGGAGCTGTCGCTCTCCTGCTGTGCTCTTATTGGCTGCCTGAACTTTAGGCCTCATGACTATTGGCTGATGAGGCGAGGTCACCCTCTCTCAGAATAGAAGCTAAATTGTATTCACTATACCACTGGAATAACAATTAATGGCACATTTTGGCTCAATCTGTATACTGTAACTGTGTTTATTCACGCCTGCTGTGTTTGTCCTTGTGTATTTAGAGCTGCAGTGTCAACAACATGATTTGTTAATTAAAAGTGACCTTTAAAAAACAAACACAGCGGACTGAGATGAAAACAATCTTCCGTATTTTCATTAAGAAACCAATGTGCAACGTTTTAGCACATTATATATAGTGCATATCTGCACAGATAAATGTGTAAATCGATGCGGTTGACATGACTGACAGGCGAAAGTGGCCTGTCTGCGTACCTGTGGGCCAATGACACGAAAAGTTTCCTCGGCGTGAATGCAGGTGATCTCCAACGGCTCACTCCCCGAAATGTGGCAGAGTAAACGACACGTCTGAAACCAGAATAAATGACAGCGCATACTAAATATAACATGCTGCATGGTGCATCCTGTCATTGAAGAAAAAGAGTGTCATCTGTTTCAAATATTTGAATATAAAAATACACAGTTTCACTATATTTCAAAACGATATGTAATTCTTACCAAAATGTAAATGACTCGTGTATTGTAAATTATTTTATATGTAAGTGTGCATCTCTATTCAATGTATTTCAAAATATAAAAAAACATATACAGCCACGGAAAAAAAATAAGAGACCATTACAAAATTATTTTCAGTTTTTATGAATTTACTATTTATAGGTGTGTTTAGGTAAAATAATCATTTTTGTTTAATTCTGTGAACTCCTAAAAAAATTTCTCTCAAATTTCAAATTTAAAAAATGGCTTCTATTTGCATTTATTTGCAGAAAATGAAAACTGGAGATTAGAAACAGGTCAAAATAAAACAAGTTCATATTCACTGTTAAGCAATACAACAGTAATATTTGTAATTTATGTATATATAATATATGTATTTAGGAAAAGTAAAAAAATATGTAATAACCTCGAATTTTATCACAGTTTTCATGTGTCTTGTCACGCTGACAGTCTTTCACATGGCTGTTTTATGACTTTATGTCACTCCTGATGTTTGATTTTGTTGACATTCAACAGACACTGGACTGGAATGGCCACAATACATCTAGAAATGCTGATTAAATGAAAATGTATCTCTTAATTTTTCCAAGGCTGTATATACATTTAAAAAGTAATAGATTTTTTTTAAGGAAGACAGAAAAAGGAAAAAGGGGAGGAGGTATTAATGTGTAATAATTGCATGTTGACCCCTCGAGCCGCTCACCTCTAGCAGTTGTTCTTTGTGTTCGGTCAGTGTGCCGGCATAATCAGCCACGGCCTCCAGGTTTCCATCCCCGCCTGAGGCCTTCAGAGCCTGTAGCACCAGATGATCTGAATGAAGCTTCAGCAAGTCAGAGGCTCTTCTCACTGCCACCTTATGAAGCTAAAGACACACGAATGAGACCGAAGCGTCAAGCTCATGACAGACGAAAAAAAGATGTAAAGTGACGTTTTGGAAAAGTACAATAATGCTGAAAGGATGGGCTTGTGTGTTCTCAAATTGGTCTTAACTACATAACAAGCAAAACAAACCTGTTTTTATTACATTTATGTAATTTACTCACCCTCAGCCATACATTGTACTTTTAGGTTTCTTTTGGGTCTTTTTGAAACAAGAAATCCTCCATATCCATTCATTGTAACTGTGTGAAAAACCACTGCAATTTTCTAATCGAAATCTTCCTTCCGAAGTCATATGGGTTTGGAATCGCATAATGTGTGTTCGTGAGAATAATTCAAACGGATGATGCTACAGATGCAACAGGAACTACAACGTTACAGGAAACACTGAGGACTCAAAAAAAAAACTTCTTTTGTCTTTGATTTATGATTAAATCCCTGTGTGTAGCCTATCACAAGAATCTCACCTCTCGTCTGAGATCACTGACGCTCTGACAAGTCTTCAAAATAGAGAGCTCCATCTCTTCCGTGGCCTCACTGGCTTTAAGCGATTGCTGCTGGAGAGAAAAAGAAAGAGAGAGAGAGAAAGAGAGAGAGAGAGAGAAAAAGAGAGACAGAGATATTTATTTTTAACAAAGACTTTATTTTTATATACACAATTTCTCAACACTTACACATCACTCAAAAAAAAAAAAAAAAACCAAAAAATCTAAAAAAGTTGGAATAATAAAGTTTGTCCTCAATCACAGAGCACAGAGCCTCTCTTTGACACCATGTCTTCAAACATTAATAAACAATTAATTGACTTATAATATAGGAAATATAACAGCTGACATTCCCTCTGTCGTGACTTTGTATATTATAAAAAGTTGCATTGAGAATTCCTCATTAAAACAGCTAAACAAATTTTCCAAAACAGAAAATAAATCTTTAAGTCTATCACACTGTGCAAAAGTGTGGAAAATGGATTCCCTCTGACCACAAAATGGACACTCTTGACCCACATCTGGGTTCAACACAGAAATAAAAGCGTTAACTGCAATAATACCGTGTAAAATCCTCCACTGTAAATCTCCATTCTTTTTGGTTAATGGTGGATTATAAAAAGATCTCCACTGTGGTTTTACATCTTCATCAACATTTAAAAAGGAACGCCATGGTGTATCAACTTTATCATGCAAATTGTTTTTGTTGAAATTTTTGACACAAGCTTTGTACATTTTCTTCCCATTTACCTCTTTCAATTCAAAATTTAGCAAATTTTCTGACTCCATAAAAAAACAGTATGCTCGTCTATTTTTGGAGATAACAAAATCTTTGGAAAATCATCTTTCTCATCACAAAAATTTCTTCAGCACAGTACTTTTTTACCATTTCAATCTCCTCCATTGTAAGAATAGACTTTACAACTTGTAAAACTTTAACCATAACACGTATTGATCTAAAACCCAACAAGGCTGACAAATTTTCTACTTCTGTAAAATTTGGACCTGTTACGTCAACTAGATTCCCAAGCGTTATTACCTTAGTTTTGATAAAAAGCTCAGAAATTGTAACCTCACCATTAGCTAGATTTAATCTAGCACCATTGACCAAAGGCTCTTGAAGAAGCCAATATAAGGATGTTTTGTTGCTTTCTCTTTCTACCTTAAAAGCATACCAAACTTTGAAAAGATTTTGATAAAACATAGGCAATTTTTTAACATTAACATTTGTTGGATCCATTAAAAATAATGTTTTGTCCAGATTCAGTCCACCAGAAGACTTTAAAATGGCAGAAGCCACTGGTCTCCAATTCACAGTTTCAGGTCCAGTTAAAAAACGTTGTAAAAACTGCATTCGAAAATTAGCAGTTCTGCTTTGCAGATTTATGAGTGCTTGGCCACCTTCCTCCTTTGGTAAGTATAAAATACCGTGGGCTATCCAGCGCATTTTATCCCAAAAAATTGTCTACAAACAATGTTTGAATTTTTGCAAGCAGGTATGATGGTGGATCTATGCAGTTTAGATGATGCCATAAAGAGGATGCAACAAGATTGTTAATCACCAGGACACGACCTCTGTAAGATAACGATGGTTTAATCCATTTCCACTTTTCTAGTCGGCCTTTCAGTTTCTCGTAAATCCCCTCCCAATTTTTTGATTGGAAAGTATCATTACCCAGGTATACTCCTAGATACTTGAAGCCCCCTTTTGTCCATGATAATCCATCAGGAAGACTTGGGATACCAACTGTCCATTTTCCCATCAGCAGAGCTTCGCTTTTTGACCAGTTTACTTTTGCAGCTGAAATTAGTTCAAAGTCTTTTAAAGTTTTCCACAAAGTGTCCACATCAGTTTGCCTGTTAATAAAAACAACCACATCATCAGCATACGCTGACAAATTAATATTAACTTCACAGTTTTTCAAAGACACCCCTTCTAAAATTGTTCTTAACCTATGTAAAAGTGGTTCTATTGACAAAGTATACAATATTCCAGACAAAGAACAACCTTGTCGCACACCACGCTCTACCTTAAAAGGAGTACATAAACCACCATTAACCTTCAATAAACTCTAAATGTCACTATATAAAACTTCAATATATTTTATAAAATCCGATTTAAAACCAAAGGCATCAAGTGTTTCCCATAAATAATCATGTTCAATTCGGTCAAAGGCCTTCTCTTGATCAATGGAAATCCAACCAAAATTAAAATTGCTCAACTCCGAGTACTCCATTAAATCTCTAACTAAAAAAATATTATCAGAAATTGATCTGCCAGGCACACAATAGCATTGATCAGAGTGAACAATTTCTTCCAAGACTTTTCCTAAATGAACTGCTAATGCTTTAGATAAAATTTTATAATCTGAGCATAACAACGACACAGGACTCCAGTTTTTAATATCACCTAAATCTCCTTTCTTAGGTAAGAGGGTAAAACTGCTCTACGGCTACTCTGCGGTAGTAGCCCTCCGGCTAGACTATCGCTGAGAACTGCCTGCAGATCCTCTCCAATTAAATGCTCTGGAGAGCTTCATGCAGTTCTGTTATATTGATGCCTTTGCACAGATTCTCATTGTTTTTTTCGGAGATCTTCGGCAAACCTTAAAAAAAACTGGTTTTAACACCTGATTGTGCTTGTACTCACAACTATACAGATGCTTATAAAAATCAATTGCTCTTTTCCGGATTTCAAAAGGATCTGTTAACACAGTTCCATTCTCTGAGCGCAAATTTGGAATATGACGTTTCCGGCCATTCTTTTTTTCCAGGCCAAAGAAAAACTTGGACGGAACATCCTAGAACATGTGTTCTTCACTCTGAAATCGAGATCTGATCAATGCTCCTTGTGCTTTTTTCCTATATAGATCTGATAAGGCAGTTCTCTTTGAATAAAGAAAATCAATTTTGTCTTGATTCCCAGTTGTCTGTATTAACTCTTGTATCTTTAAAATGTCTTTTTCCAACTTTTTAATTGTGTCAGTTAAATCTTTTGTGACATTCCGAGTGTATTGTTGACATAATTGTTGTATTTTTACTTTTCCAATATCCCACCATTCTTGTAAATAAGCATACTGGTCTTTGCCGTCTTTAAATTGTTTCCAAAAAAATTCAAAAACTTCTTTAAAATGCAAATCATTTAACAAAGCTGTGTTAAAATGCCAGTATGCACTCTGAGACTTTACAGAACTTAACGTTAAAACACATATCACCAAACTATTATCAGAGAAACCCACTGGAACAATGGAACTGTTTTTAAAAGAGCTAAAGTGGTGTTTAAAACAATAAAACCTGTCCAACCTTGCTTAGTGATAACGAATTATCATGTTGATGTAACCAAGTGTACTGTTTTACATTGTCATTAAAGTTTCTCCACACATCACATAACTCATTTGATTCTATCATTTGTATTAGCTTCCTCCTGGATACCATATGTGGTTCCACGTGATTCCTATCTATATTTTCCTCTGTACAGTTAAAATCACCCCCCAAAATTAAAAAACATCACCATCGCATTTTCCTATTTCCGTATTTACATATTCTAAAAAAAAACATTCTGTCTATTTGCAAGGTTGGAACATAAACACACACAAAAAAACCCTGATTTTCAAAATCAGCTTTGACCTTTAAGAACCTCCCTTTTATGATCTCTTCTACTGTAAACGAAGACGGGCTAAAAGTCTTATTAAACAAAATTGCAACTCCTCCACTTAAAGTGGTGTTGTGGCTTAAGAAGGAGAGGCCGTCATGCTCTTTAGCCCAATCAATGGCATTGTTCTCATCACTGTGTGTTTCTTGTACGAAAAAAACATAAATGTTATTCAATTTCAATGCTTCATTTATCTCTGCTCTTTTCCTGTGGTCTCTGGCTCCATTCACATTTAAGGTTGCAATGCGAATGTTGGTCATTTTTTGAAAGGAGGAAGAGACCGCAGCACAAAGAAAAAAGCACTCTAAAAAGATTAAACTAAGCCACATCTTCTCCATTATTTAAACGATTTTGAATTTTTGTCACTATTTTCCTTAGTCTAAAGACCTCTTGATCACTGAAGCATCCCTCAGTCATCGAGACTTTTATGCTTTCAACAAGTTGCCTGAGGTTTGGAAAGTACTTGCTCACTTTTACACCTCTTACATTTTTTGTCACTTTTAAGAAATTCTGAATTTCAGCTGCCCCATAATTACCATATGTCCCACTTGCTTGAGAACAACCTGAAATGCTTGAGTCAGAGTAATCACTCTCACTACCATCATCAACTTCACCATTACTTTCCTCTTGTTTTCCTTCTACTTTTTTTACTTGTTTTGAAACAACACTCTTCCTGGTCTTTTTCCTTTTTAAGGGTGCTTTAAAAACAACCTTATCCATGCCCATTGAAGAATTGTCATCCCTGTGCAAACCTTCAACTACTGACTCCATGTCAGAAACCTGACTCATTTTAGCCTGCGTATCGATTGCTTCTTCGCTTTCACCACTACCAACTTTATCCAACTTTATCCACATTCTCAAATTCGATTTCATTCATTTCACTTGATATCGCATCACATTTTAACAACTTTAGATCGTTTGATTTTATCCTTTCATTTACAGTCGTTGTACCCCGATCACTAGTGCTAGGGGTTGCATCATCATTTGTTTAATTTACAACACCACCACCTTCATCATTTTCAGTTTCTGCTGTAGCTTCTTTGTCATTACTTTTTTCTGTAATGTTACGGTCTCTGTGCACAGGACACTTGCTAATCAAATGTCCTGATTTTCCACACCCAAAACACTTCAAAATATCCGTGGTAACAAACACGGTATAGTCAAAACCTTCAACTCTGAGCTTCATATTTAGATCTAGCTCAGTTCTATTACTGTCCAAAATCATAAAAGTAAATCTCCTGAAAGACACCACATGTTTGATCAAATCCGATTTACTTCCTATTATGATGTTTTTCACAGGAGCGAGTTCCTTAATCAATTACTTTTTTTGCGGGGGTGGAGAGGGGGATGCCTTTCTCTACCACCTCGTTGGCTTTTGAAAGTGAAGTGAAAGTGACCTATTAGTCAGATATGGTGACCCATACCTGAAATGTGACCTCTGCATTTAACCCATCCAGAGAGTAGTGAACACACGCACAGCAAGTGGTGAACACACGTACACCCGGAGCAGTGGGCAGCTATCACTGCAGCGCCCGGGGAGCAAGTAGGGGTAAGGTGCCTTGCTCAAGGGCACCTCAGTCGTTACCCGCCGGCCCTGAGAATCGAACCGGCAACCTTCTGGTCACGAGTCCGACTCTCTAACCATTAGGCCACGACTGCACCTTTTTCCACGCTACTTAAAAAAAGAAACACAATCATGTCCTATCACCTCTCCTACTGCTAAAGTGCATTCCTCAACACTCCCCGCACACGTCACTTTGACTCCATGACGCCGCGTGAGTGAATCAAAGCCGCTATCACGCTGTGCCGCCATTACCCCAGCAACCCGCCGAAAAAAAAACTCTACACTTAAGGGACTAAACACCGAAGATAAATCTCAAGATAAAAAGAAAGAAAAGTCGTTATTTGCCACAGCGGGCACACAACAAACACGCACTCACCAGCCGCTCACCTCACTCACTCGACAAACGCATGCGCAGAGAGAGAGAGAGAAAGAGGCAGAGAGAGAAAGAGAGAGTGTGTTGAAGCCTGAAGATGGACTTTGTAAGACATAACAGTCTTTTTCCGCAGTTGTCTCAACAGAAGACAGGCAGACTGGTAGGTGGGATTTCTTTCTGATAGGATTCTGATAGGGTGTCGACACAAACACAGCGTGGACAGAAACGTGCAGGGTTAGAAGCACTCTCAACGCCTGCACTTTACACCGAGACATCACACTGTGTCTTACACAAATTGTTGGACAGGTAAAGAGATACAAGATACCTCAAAATCAACATCGTGTCGTCACAGAAAACACACAAATCCACAAAATATTAAACACTTAGGGACTGATTTACAGCTAAAAACAAATGGCAAAAAGGAAACACGTCAACCACTCCTTTGCTACAGTATGAGCAATGTTTAACTCATCCTGGTTATCTAGAGTCTTTATTGCAGTTCAAACATACCTGACAAAACACACAAACTGATCAAATGTACCCTGGATGCACTTTAAGTCGGGAGGATAAAAGCGACCTGTAAATTCACAAAATTAAAAAAGTAGAAAATAATAATAGCATGGAGTGCTATGCATTTGTGATTCGGTCGGTCACATTTTATATTCTTAGCATATTCCCAGACTTGTATTTTAGCATTTAAACGTTCCATTATAAAAAAAACTTTTAAGAACCATTCTGAAGATCACCTTCAACTGTTATTCATTCATGTCAATGACCATCAACTGTCAAAAGCTTCTTTTAAAACCAATGAAATGTACATGTTTTGTGTTTGTCTTGTCTATTTATCTTTTGAGATAAAGAACCAGGAATAAATAAACACCTACACCTGTCATTTTTTAGTGCATTTTTTTAGCATTGCGATGCTGTGAGATTCAGGAATGCAAAGATCCTTCACACACTGAAGAACAAAGATGTGAAGGACACAGATATACAGTATAAGAGAACTGAAAAGTTACTCATCAAGTTGTCATTCTGTAGGAAATGAATCATCCAGGACAGCAGTCGACTAGATGGTAGCGACATGCTTGAGTTAGATGAATTGCAAAGGGACACAATGTCTCAAAGTGCATTTTTAAGGGTCCACAGTGTCATTTTTTGGAGGATCTATTGACAGAAATGCAATATAATATACATAACTATGTCTTCAGAGGTGCATAAAGACCTTACATAATGAAGCGTTATGTTTTTATTACCTTACAATGAGCTATTTCTATCTACATACACTGCGGGTCCCCTTACATGGAATTCACCATGTTGTTTCTACAGTAGCCCTAAACTGATAAACTGCGCTACAGAACACATAAATACGTTATCTCCTTCGGCAAAAAGCGAAAACGTGACAACACGTTTGTACTGTGTCAGCTACTGTAGTGCTTCGAAAGGGAGGGGTGTGGTGAGCCATTGGTTGCAGTTCGCAACCTCACCACTAGATGCCGCTAAAATCTCCACGTTGATCCTTTAAAAGCTGAACTACTTCAAAATTGACTCGTCATCTTTAAAACACACAATAACAAGACTGTCAACACTACCAATAAACTCAAGGTTTTTCATCATTCAAAATGAGCCTATTTAGGAAAAAAATATTTTACTAGATTTTTGTCTTTTGATCAAGTTGTATTATTTACATTATTCTTTCAGATATTTAGAATAAATACTGTTAAACCTGTTTTGTTAAATGTTCTTTTTTTATTTGTATAATTTAGGTTAGATATGCACCAATTCTCCACCGATACCAATAGCCAATTCTTCAGAGTTATATCTGCCGATATTGATATAGATTCTGAACACTAAATTAATATTTCTTAACTTTCTGAATGTTATTAATTCATATAATGACTATTAATATTAAACATAAAATCGGTGCTGTTTCTAAACATTTTCTATATACAGAGCACAAATGCATTTTCCTGTCATCTTGTGATTGACAGGATATATCGGCCCTGATCATCAGCTGTTTTTAAACTATCACCCAATAGTGTGGAAAATTGCTTTTATCAGTACCCATTATTGTCCGATATATTGCTGCATCTCTAATTTAGATTAACTGAGATTTATTAATTAAATAAATCTCATTGAGAGTGTGTGTTTTAACACAGCTACACTGGGAAACACTTTTCCAGATAAACCGTAAGTAATGTGATCCAAGACTAGTCGGCACAGACTCAATATGTCAGCTAGCAGCAGCACAAGTCAACCCGTCAGCTAGTCATCCCAACACCTGTCTGGACGTGTGTGTCTACCTACCGCCTGTCTCCATGTGTTGATGAGCTGTCTGGTCTCACGTCGTGTGGCCTGGCAGAGCTGAATGATCGTCTCTCTCTGCTCATGACTGGTGTAGGCAGAATCTGTAAAGTCTTCGGTCTTGTCCACCAGAGCCTCCAGCTGAGCCAGCAGAGCCTCACACGACACGCAGAACAGAGAGTCCCGGAGACCTTCTACTTTAACCTAAAACACACATACACAGAGATGATGCTGAGAAAAGATCATGTATTTAAACATATACATAAATAAGCAAAGACCAAGTGACTAAGTGATCTAGATGTTGCATACTGTATGTGTTGCTTTACTGGCGGTACAGTCACGCAATACTTTCAGTCGAAGTTTGACTTTCTAAGAGAAACTTTATCCATTGAGACATTTGTCTGAGAGTCCCAGTCCTACGTCTGCACCTTAAAGTCTTTTATCCCGGCGTTGATGCTGACAGGAGGTATTTTGGCCTCCCCACTGCTCCTCGCGTCAGTCACGATCTCGATGACTTGCTCCAGGGCCAGACGCATACGCTGGAAGACTGCCTCTTTGTTCATCCGTGCCGAATCGCAGTCTGGGTGTCTCAGACAAGTCTGAGAGGCAGATAGGGAGAAAAATTAGCCTCAGAATGACAACAGGGGAACAACAGATGGTAATACGGTGGTGCTTTGGTACAGCATGTTCATACGCTACGGCATTTATATCCTACCAGGGTTTATTATGTACAATGTATGTCTGAAAATAAGTAGTGTAGTGAGGTACAAAAACACAGCATGGTACTTTTTCATAAGTGACTGATCAAGAAATACTTTGGCCTTGAAGCATTCACAAGATTCATGTCTTATATAAATGTTGCTGTTCCTTATGAAAGTACAGACAGCAACCATTTGTGTGGGTTACTCAAATCAAGGCCTTGTTTAACGAAGATTTTACCAGCAGGAACTAAATCTTATTAAAAAATACGTAATATGCAAACTAAAACTAAACTAAAAGCAAAACGGTGTTTACAAAAATGAACCATGGGTTTGTTAGAGGGACAACAGATTGACTATGATATTTGTACAAAAAATATGGTTATACAAATTATTAATTAACCAAAAACTAATCACACAATGGCTAGTTCTCCATGTGAAATGCTAATTTAGAAATTCTTGTCATTTTCTTTTTAATTAAATCAATTAAAGTAATGATTTTATAAATATAATATACCTTAATATGAACAGATAGGAAATGAATGCAAATAAATGCTTTTTCACTAATGTGTATCATACTTCTGGACCCCACAGTATCTAAAGCCATTGTGTTAACTCAAATCTAACTTCCTTATCTCTTAAAACTCATCTTTGATCAACAAAATAGTTTTTTTAATAATTTTTCCTGTGAAAATATTTGCACATTTGCTTCATTTAGTATACGCTTATAGTTTATGAATCTCCTCCATTCATTCACGCCAGTTCAGACGAAGTTCTAGAACCAGTAAAGAGGAATGTCTTTTGCAAAGTTTTCCGTCAGACCATTTTCCCGGTTGCATTCACACCGGCATTAGGGCCCCTGAGCTGACATAAGCCAGTCAACAGCATGGCATTTAAAAGCAAAAAAAACTTAGAATTTTGTTGTCTTTGGAGGGTTTAGCAGGTAATATATGACCCTGGACTACAAAACCAGTCTTAAAGTCCCAGTGAAACTAAAAATTATAATTCTTATTTTATCATGAAATATTGCTGCGTTTATAGTAAATAGCTTATCAATGTGGGTCATTTTCTTTTTAAAATTAATGTACCCTCATAATCTTCAGTTAAAATCTGAAAATGCACTTCCGCCCTGAAATGACTATCCATCTCAAATGACGTTAATTAGACGGCTTGGCCGGAGCATCCGTTAACTCCTCCCCTTCAACTGTCAGTCTGCTGCCAGTTTCATTTCAAAATCAATGCAACAGCTGTTTTACACATCCAATCAATTCGCGGTGAAAAACGCTACCCATGGCCACTAATCTTCTACTTTGAAATTCCTTTTCACTCGGAAATGTGTCAGAATACGGAAGTAAAAACGATCGCAACTTCCGGTTCACAGGGACTTTAAGTAGCACGGGTATGGGCTTGTTAAGCCTGATGTCATGCACCACCATATATGAAAGGTCATATACTGTTTCCGGGTCCAAACACTCAATAAGATGCTATAGGCAAACAACAAAAAATGCTAATACAGTATACGCTCATGGCTCATGAGCATTGAAACAAACCGGTTCTCTTTCTTCTAAGCAACGGCATGCTACAGCGCCTCTGATATGGCTGCTTGATTATGACAAAAATCATAATCACGATTATTTTGGCCAATATTGAGTTTACGATCATTTAACACGATTACTTACTGACCTTTGAAACAACATAGGAAAAAAAAGAAGAAAATATTATTTTAAACTGAATTCAACTGAAAAATAATAGTAAAGAAATAGCACAGCTGAATCGCTGTAAAGGAAAGGGTGCGCTGTGGATTTATACCACAAGAGAGGATTCTTGCAAAATGGAATGCGGCACAATAATCGTTTTACCTCGATTATTTTGTTTTTGTAATTGTTGAAGGGCAAAATCTACGATTACGATTCATTTTCGATTAATTGCAAAGCCCTAGCCTGCAGTGGTTACTTGTCTTGAAACTGTCTTTGGTAAACTTCAGTTTTAAGGAGAAAATAGCAACGGTGTTGACAAATTAACATGAATGATAATAACATCTCTCAGTCAGCAGATGGTACTCTCTTCCACAATCTGCTCTCACCTTAGAGGCCGTGAGGAGCATCATGGTGCATTTCTCCAGAACGGCACGTGCTGCGGCCATTCGTGATCTTTTCTTCTCATCCTTCAGATCCTGTGTGCAAGAGACCAACAGACACGCATAAGAAACATCTAATGCATCGAGTTTGTTTAAAAGTCAAAAACGTTCCTCTTTTATTGAACCTTAATACTTTACAGAGAAACAGAGAAAACATAAATTGCTTGCAACTAACATTAGCCCAAACTTGCGTTGTTATTGCAAGATATGTGATTTCCACAAAGTGCTTGTGAATCAAATCCCACCGAAGTGATAATTTAAGTCAGAAAGAAGGCACTATGTGTGCTCAACAAGAAGAAAAGTGCACTTGCCATGAATCTTAACCAATTGAAGCAGTCTGTCAGGGGATTCAGTGAACTCTGAATTCATTCTACGTGTTCATGTTCCAAGGTCTTGCTGAGCATGAAGGGTAAACGTGGTCCTTGCAAAAGATAGCGCTAACATAATGCTTTTCACCGACACTGACAGAAGCTGGAATATAACTCAATAGAGCCGCCTTGACTCAACGCGCCGAGAGGCATAATGACAGAGAGAATGTGAGGAACCTGATCTCTCTCACCCTGGCCGCGAGCCACGGCTTACAAAAGGAGATGTGATTATCTGTTATTATGCTCTTCTGAATAAAACTGAAAGATGCAGGCCGCAGATTGGCAGGAAAGCTCTGCAGAAAGACGAACGTGATGTGTTTGTGAAACATTATCAAACACATGCAGAAGCTTCCTGTTTGAAATAAGTGAGCCTTTCCTATCATTCATATTCATATTCCTCTATCCCAATTATAACTGTGTCCGGGACGAGGCTTTTGATGGAGAAACTTACAGCAATGTTCTGCTGAGAAATCCAGCTTAAACCAGCACATTTACATTTATGCATCTGACAGATGCTTTCATTCAAAGTGACATAAAATGTATTCTTGCTTTTATTTTATCACTATAAGCATTCCAGGAGAGTCAAACCCATAACCTTGGTGTTGCAAGCACCATGTTTCACCAGTTACAGGGTACTTATAGACTGGTGCAGGGATGACGTATTTTTGTAGGCCAACCCAGAAGTCGACCGAAAGCCTATGCATTTATCCAGTAGACTTTTGGAAGATCGCAAAAATTAAGGTCTGTGATTACCAAAGGTAAATGATATAACTTGCACGTCTTTTCTATCAAGATCATATTTACAAACTAACACAACATTTGCTATTTTTTAAAGCCTAAGTACAATTGTCGGAAGCAAAACACTAACATGAGGCTATAGACAGACTACACTGCCATCGTTCGATATCAACGTCACCACCACCAAGCTTCCTGAAACTTTCAAACTTTATTAAAAACGTGTTCTCTGGTTAGTAAATACTCCGTAAATGAATCTCCATTCACGTTTTTGGAGATTTGTGTCCATTTTGCATTATTTGTGAGATTTCCATGTGTAATGATGTTTAACGTCCCCTCCAAAGTATGTAGTCGCTTTTATCAACTAGTTAGCAACTGCCATTTTTAAGACACAAAGCTTTAAAAATCACAAGCGCCTTCACTGGTGTGTTTTATGTCATAGAATATAAAACGTGAAAATATTTAAATACCTTATTTTAGGCATTTAACCAAAACCCCATTCAAAAAACTTGATTCTGGGTTTTACATACAAAAATAAGTAATTGCTGTGGTACTCTATAGGCATAGTAGGTCAAGCATTCTTCCAATTTGATACATCGGCATTGGTATTTCAAAAATTTGACAGCATTTGTGAATATTTCACAATAATATAACAACGTATTGCATTTCTCTAATATAATACACATTTTTAATTCCAACTCGTATAATCAGCACAACAGAAAAAATGATTTATAGAATTAGTGGTTGACATACATGGGTTGCCGATGCAGATATTGAGAATGCAACTTGGCCGATATGATGCTGATATAACACAAATGTAATATAGATCAGAGACAAAGAGCTTTGCCAAACTAAAGGAACATTTATTGTGCGTTACCAAGTCCAACACTTAAAGGGATATTACACCCAAAATTGAAAATTCTGTCATCATTTACTCCCCCTCAAACCTGTATAAATTCCTGTGTTCTGTTGAAAAAAAAAAGACTGACATTTCTGGGACATCATTGACTACCACAGTAGGAAAAATTACAATGGTAGTCAAAAGCGCCCCCGAACTGTTTGCTTTCCTACATTTTTCAAAGTATCTTCTTTTGTGTTCAACGGAACAAAAAAATTACAATCATTTTTCCTACTTTGACAGTAAATGGGGGATGAGATCTGTTTGGTTACTGACATTCTTCCAAATATCTTTCTTTGTGTTCATCAGAACAAAGAAGTTTATACAGATTTGGAACAACTTGAGGTTGAGTAAATGAAGAATTTTCAGTATCAGTATCCCTTTAATACTAACTGGATTATTCAGCCCTTTTTTAAAGTTGTTTCAAACTGGCCATTTCTGAACACTGGCTTGTCCAAGCTGTTTTCCGTGATCTTGGTTCAGTTGGTTAAAGCAGTTATGACCAGTAACAAACCAGCCACCTTAACCTGATAAGGCCTGTTATCTCCAGCAAGGCATTGATTAGGAAAACAATATTCTAGGCTTAAATCAAATGAACAGTATAATTCCCTGATCCTGCACGTGCTGTGTGCTACCGCACTCCAACATCCACACAGATATGAACCGTAATAAGCATCACATAGCTGCAATTACTCCATCCATCTGTTCTGTGCTGCAGTCGAGTGTCTCTTACCCCAAAGGTTTTTATCAGTGGGGTTTGAGAGCGGAGTGATTGAAACTGCAGTGTGCAGCACTATTCAGTTTATAGAACCAAAATCCCACTATTACCTCCCACCTCTCCCCTCATGAGCTGTGTAAATCTGCACAAGCTCCACGCACCTGCTGTCAGTGTCCCTATCAGGATGAGTCCCTATCTGCTTTGATTATCAGTGAAGTGGGGAAATAAAATGAATGGCGGGTTTGTGCTCTGATATGTGTTAGATCGCTTACATTCTGTCTGTCTCCTGTGAGATGGGCGAATTCCACCATCTCGTTTCCGAACTGGCTGAAGATTTGGACAAATTCCTGAAAAGTGCTGACTCGCTCCAGCTGCTCCAGGGTAACCAGCACCTGCCCAATTATATAAAAGTCACATCTTTACAAATAATAGTACAGCCTTGAGAAATCTCTTTTACTCAGCTGAAGGTTGCTGTTTCAGAGTTTCAAAGTTCTTTTTTGGTATCAGCTTCGTCTCAGATGTTTCCTCTAGAGTTACTTAGAAGTAATAAATATGAAAAACAAACAAATGTAATGCGATTCTTTCCTATGGATGCAACATTACACAATCATTTCTTTTAACAACATGACTTTGTTATCAAAATAGAGTGTAAAACAAAACCGTTACAACCAGATCCGGTTTTTTTTATTCCAAGTGAATAAAATATGCTCATTTATTGAATTCTCTAACCTTATAGAGTAACGCAGAGATGACGTATTTTTAGTAGGCCAACCCGGTTAAAAAAGATCTGTGATTAACAAAGCTTTATGATGTTAACATGTTTTGTCTAAGATAATATTTACAAATTAAAACAACGTTTGTTACTTTTGAAGCATAAATACAATCGTATTTATTTTACAGAAGTAAAAAGCTAATGAGGCAAAAAACAGACTTCGCTACGGTCGTTCGATATCAACGTCACCACAACCAAAGTAACCTCCGACAACTTTTTCAAACTTTATTAAAAACATGTTCCCTGGTAAGTAATTACTCCGTGAATTCATCTCAACCCATGTTTTTAGAGACGTGTGCCCAATCTGCCCATGTTGCATTATTTGTGAGATTTATATGCACAATGATGTCTAACGTCCCTGCCGAAGGTAATCACTTTTAGCAACTTGTTAGCAACCTCTGTTTTTAAGACACAATAAAGCTTAAAAAAAATCACAAGCGGGTTAAAATAATAATGAATAAAACGTGAAAATATTTAGAGGTTTTGTTAACCACAGATCCCATTTCAAGCAATTTACCAAAAACCCATTCAAAAAACCCAAAGACTTTGGGGCGATGAAACCGGAAGTGCGAAAATGCTATTTGCTATATATACGTCATCTCTGCTCTATAGGTGTTACACAACGTTTTGTGAAAGACTAATAAACTTTTAACTATATTGACCAAATTGTCTGATTTTTATTGCCACATTTATTCTATCACCTTTTGCTACATCTGAGGTGAAATCTGAATGTTTTTATTTTTAGGAGAAAATAAGGTTGATCAATAATCCCATCCAAACATGCCCCAAATATTTAAAAAAAAAAACAGTTTTAAATACATCCTGTAAAGAAAAGAGTTTGTTAAAGGGCCTTAAGGGACCTGATGAAACAATATTTTATAAAACCTACACCATGTCCTAATGAGAAGCCATGCAACAACTTTCCCATGACAAGCAATTTGTCTTTTTGTTGTCATATTATTATGCATGCAGCACGGATTCTGTTTTGTGTTTACAAATGACCAGTCAAAGAGTTGTAAACGCATGTAAACAACAGTGGGTTTTATGAGTATTTATAAAAGTAGAATTATAGTATCACAAGGCTTACAAAATGAAAGGTTTATTGTGTTATTTATGCTTATTACACGGCTCGTTGGAATGCTTGATTCTGATTGGCCAGTCGCGACATTTGCAGGTTCCTTATTCCCAGATAACAACCTCTCAAAACTAATAACACACGGTAACCCAGATGCTGCAAATCATTTTGACAGGTTTTTTGACAAATTAAATATAATTATGTCTTTTAATAACATACAGTATATGACATTATATTTACAAATGATTACACCAAATTGCTTGTTCGTGATATATGAACGTAGTTTCTTACTGCCTAATAATGTACAGGCAGCCGGTTTTTGAATGCGCGAAATAAATGACCCTGCGCTTCCTGATCACACTGTCGGGGCTTATTTCTGCGATAAAAACCGGCTGCCTGTACATTATCCCTTACACAATGAAGTCTCAGTGAATTAGCTACACACAAAAGTTAAGTAACTGAGCAAACTTTAGGTTCCCTTTCTGTCGGTCTCTCGACGTTGTGTCGAACCGACAGATGGGGTTCGTCCCTGAGAACCAATCGTTTCCGACTACTTAGAAAAGGCCAATGAAAATTGGCAAATGAAATTTGCATGCCGGACTCCGCCCCGGAAATCCGGGTATAAAATGGAGACGGCGTGCATCATTCATTCACCTTTTGTTCTTCGGAGCCTTCGGTTATGAAGATCTTCTCTTGCTACTTAGCAAAAAACTTCTATTGCCGGTTCTACGACGTGGTGCAGCGGACTGTCCCTTCCTGCAGCAACTTCCCCTGGGCATCTCGGCGGTTCCAGAGGTGTTCGAGCCTGCAGACGGTGACTCACCTTCTAAAAGAGCTAATTTCTCCAGCGCGGCATGTCCCGCTGTTCTCGTGGGTGCGGTGTCCTCATCGAGGAAGGGGACAAGCACGATGTCTGTGTCAGGTGTTTGGGGGTCCAACACGCTGAGGCAGCCTTCGTGGACTCATCAGATGGTCATAGAGACGTTGCGGTCACGGGTGGCTGTCTTCTCCCGAGAACCAGCCACCCCCTCGCAGGCTTCCCGGGCTGTGACGAGGATGGCTAAGGCCATTCCATCCGCCAAGGCGAGCAGCGAGGGTGATATGGGGGTTTCTGCGAGCGCTAATCCGTCAGCCAAGTGCTCGCGGATCGCTCGCACCCCGTCTCGCTCACCTCACCGTTCCCTAGCAGGCGGTGCCACACCGTCAGCGTCCTCCTTCACATATTCGGACACGATGCGTGATGATGATGAGATGTCTATCGCAGCATCGGAGAGCGAATTGCTGGCATCCGATCCCGACGACTCTTTGCAGCTCCCCCCAAGGGGGGGCGAGCTCAGGAGGAGGCGGATGTCGAGATGTCGGCCATGCTTTCCCGGGCCACCGTGTGCATTGGGTTAGAGTGCACTCCGGTGCCTCTCCCCCAGCGCTCACGGTTGGACACATGATTCTTGGGCTCTGAGCGCGACTCCAAGCCGCGCCCAACCCCGGTTCTGTTCTTCCCGGAAGTGCATGAGGAACTGACGAAGATGTGGAACGCCCCTTTCTTGGCACGTACACGTCAAACCGGTTCCGTCGCTCTCTTTTCCCTCGATGGTGGGGCAGCTAAGGGTTACGTCGACGTGACCCTGTGCAAGGTCAGGGAAGAGGAGCAGCAAGTGTTACTCGTTGCGCCACACTGGCCCAACCGGACTTGGTTCTCGGAGCTAATGCTCTTGACGACAGCTCCCCCCTGGCCGATTCCCCTGACGAAGGACCTGCTTTCCCAGGGGAAGGGCACGTTATGGCATCCCAGGCCAGACCCCTGGAACCTCCATGTCTGGCCTCTGGACGGGACGAGGAGATCCTGAGTGGTCTGCCCCAAGCGGTGGTAGCTAACATTTATCAGGCTAGGGCACCTGCCACTAGGCGACTGTACGCCTACAAGTGGCGCCTCTTCTCGACCTGGTGTGCTTCTCGAGGAGAAGACCCACGGAGTTGTGCGATCGGGTCCGTGCTGTCCTTCCTACAGGAGAGACTCGAGACTAACCTCTCCCCCTCCACACTGAAAGTGTATGTAGCCGCCATTGCTGCTCATCACAACTCAGTTGCTGGGAAGTCTCTAGGGCAGCACGACCTGGTCATTAGGTTCCTAAAGGGCACGAGGAGGCGCAACCCGCCTCGTCCGCGCTCCATACCCTCTTGGGACCTGGATGTAGCCCTGTCAGGTCTCACCAGGCCCCCCTTCGAGCCCCTAGGGGATGCCTCTCTTCCTCATCTCACGATGAAGACGGTTCTCCTTATGGCGCTCGCCTCCATCAAGAGGGTAGGGGATCTACAGGCATTCTCCGTGTCCCCTGACTGCCTAGAATTCGGACCCAGGGATTCTCACGTTATCCTGAGACCTCGGCCCGGCTACGTGCCCAAGGTTCCCACCGCTCCCTTTCGGGACCAGGTGGTGAACTTACAGGCGCTCCCCACTGGGGAGGAAGACCCAACCCCGTCCGTGTTGTGTCCAGTATGCGCGCTGCGCCTTTACTTAGACCGCACACAGAGCTTCAGGAGCTCGGATCAGCTCTTTGTCTGTTTCGGAGGTCAGCAGCAGGGGAGAGCTGTCTCCAAGCAGAGGTTGGCCCACTGGATTGTGGACGCTGTCAAGGCAGCTTACCAATCCCTAAATCGCCCGTGCCCCCTAGGAGTGAGGGCCCACTCCACCCGGGGTGTAGCCTCCTCTTGGGCTCTGGCACGGGGGGCCTCTCTCGCAGACATTTGCAGAGCTGCGGGTTGGGCTACACCCAACACCTTCGCGAGGTTTTACTACCTCCGCGTAGAGCCAGTGTCCGTCTGATGTATCCTCATGTTGGTTCCCACCTTGGTAACCCATGACCTCCCCAGGTGGACCTCCACCTCACGGTTTTCTCTTCAGCCGCAATTTCTTCCCATGAGTTCTCCCCCATCGGTGAGACCATGTAGGTATCTCCACTAGTCTCCTCCCTGCGGTAGGAAGTGGTCTCTGTAGCGCATCCCCCACTTGAGGAAGTAGCGCTTACCCAGTGGCCTTACGGTTCCGGGCGGCTTCTCGCTGTTAGAGAAACAAGGCATCCGCCTGTGAGGCCGAAGGTAGGGGCCTTCCACCTTTCAAGAAAGCTCTGGGACCCCCTACCTACCCACTGGTAGGTTACAATTTCGCGGTAGCGCTCACGGCTGACTCGCCCAGGCCAGTTACCGTCGCTTCGTTGAGATTGTGACAGGGCACAGTGCTATGGCATTTTCCATTAGAACCCCATCTGTCGGTTCGACACAACGTCGAGAGACCGACAGAAAGGGAACGTCTCGGTTACGTTTGTAACCTCGGTTCCCTGATGGAGGGAACGAGATGTTGTGTCCTCTTGCCACAACACGTGCTGTCCTCTGCAGCAGTCGTGAGAGGTCTCAGGCTCCTCAGAACTAAGGTGAATGAATGATGCACGCCGTCTCCCTTTTATACCCGTATTTCCGGGGCGGAGTCCGGCATGTAAATTTCATTTGCCAATTTTCATTGGCCTTTTCTAAGTAGTCGGAAACGATTGGTTCTCAGGGACGAACCCCATCTGTCGGTTCGACACAACGTCTCGTTCCCTCCATCAGGGAACCGAGGTTACAAACGTAACCGAGACGTTTTGCACCCTTGAGTGGTCCCTCATACTAAGTGTAAATGACACTTTAAATGCTGGTTAATATACATTTAAAGGGACAGTTCACCCAAAAAAAATTCGGCCAATCGCAGCACACTTCTCTTTTCAGAGAGAGAGAGGCGGGGCAAAGAGGAGATACAAACATGCACGGTATGTGGAAAATACAGCATTTTTTAAACTTAAATCATGTACACACATTACATTACATCTAAAACTAACGATAATATTCGTTTTAGCCATGTCATATGACCCCTTTAATTTACTCGTCCTCATTTCATTTCAAACCTGTATGACTTTATTTCTTCTGCAAAACACAAAAAAGATTATTTAAAGAATGTTGATAATTCAACATTGGACCCCACTGACTTCCACTGTATTGACACAAAACCACAGAGACATTTCTCAAATATCTTCTTTTGTGTTTCACAGAAGAAAGAGTCAAATACATATTTTACATCACATGACGGTAAATAAATGTCTATTCAAATAGCAAAGTTGAAGTGAGCCTTGAAAAGTTCTGGAAATGCAGAAACAGTCTGAGGTGCTTGCATTGCAGAAAATTGATAAGAGGAGTCTGTGTTTGAGGTTAGCTAGCTAGCAGTGGGCATTATCGGGCACGCTCAGACACAAATTCAATTGTGTTTCACTCTAATGGAGAGCTGCTCCGCTGCCTGGCTTTCCAAACATCACTAACTGAACATGATTAGCTCCAGATCCAAGCGTACAGTCACACACACACAAACACACTCATCTCTCCGACACAGAAGTTAAGACCTTCCTACTTTGTCCCATACTCTCTTCAATTATCTCCAAAGTAGCTCTTTTGCAGACGTGCAGTGATAACATCTGGGATCAAGGATTAGCCTGTATAGTACTGTATTTGACAGGCAAATGTCATGTGTCGTTTCGAGCGCATGTAAAAGGTATTTGGACACTGCAGACGGTACGTACTTTGTTGCGTGAGCTTATGATCTGTTTGATGACGATGCAATCTGCCAGCACCAGGACTTTGGTAACAGAAGAGAGCAGCATGCGTGCGGCCTTCACCATACCGGTCCTGTCGCTGAACACGGTGTTGCGGCCGTCACCATCACATTGCTCAGGACCAGACACATTCGTCAGCTGAGCTATGGCAGTGCCTACAAAAGAAAAGCAGTGCTGAGAGGTGTACACACAGCCAAGTTTTCCTGAGTCATCTAAATGAATATTATAGCGAGAGGGGGCAACCATCCAAAACACCTTAGCATTGTGGCTGCAAGTTTTGCACTGGAAAGCATCAATTACTAATCCAAACTTCCATCAAAACTATTTCTTTAAAAGAAAAGTTTTAGTAGTTTAATATTATATATCAATATTATTCATGATTTTTGTGAATGAATTCTGATTTTTCAACAAATCTGTCATAGCTAGGTTAGAAACACACATACTTAATGTAAAACCTCACCAACCATTGAAATTGTAACCCTTTCTGTGAGAAAAAAATGCTTTCTGTGCTTCTGAGATGCGGTCAGATTCAACTAAAAATATACAGATAAGAGCAATTCCGGAGTTATGGATGTAACATATGCAGTCAAAACTTGAAATACAAATTCTGAGAGATTTATTCTCCGACCAAAGTACTTAATCATCTGTTTATGTTTTCCTAAACCCCTGACTATAAAAATATCAGTCTACACGAGGGAACTATATATGTGTTATGTTTCTGTCAATTAAAATGCACAAACCAGGAGCAATAACAACCAACAAATGGAATAGGAATGACTCTTTTGACAGAACATAAAATATTTACTATAGTTTAATTGTCACGTGCACGTTTATGTGAAAGAAAGAATGTTACGGACATGACATTTGTCCGTCGGAAGTGACTGAATTCTGACTACTGAAAGCATTAAAAAATGCTTTAAAAACTTTAACAGAGACCACGCATAGAAACCACCAAATATTTACATCGAAGATATCAGTATAGTAAAAACTTGAAAAATGTGCATTGATTTGCTCATAAGAAATTTCCTCTCACATCAACATGCATTAATAAAACTGACACGGCTGTCAATAATTAAATTACAATAAGATGCACATCAGTGTGCATTAAGGCTTTGTTTACACTGCACACAAATCCGATTTGGTTTTCAAATCCGATCTTCAGGACTGACTGCTTGCACTGTCACTTTGTAATGAATTCTGAGTAGTTTTGTTCAGACAGCATGATTAATGTCTGGTGTATCGGTTGCCATAGTAATGATGCAAGCGTCAGAACATGACATGACACATTCTAACTCAACAACTGAAATAAACTGTGTGACAGGCATGTTGCAGTAAGACATATACATACGGTTTGCAAAACTGATGATTTGTTTTCTCCTCCAATCACCACTACATATTGAATGTCATCTAGTTCACAACATATTCAGCAAAAACTGGCACGGCTACAGACAATATTGTACACTTTGTTTGGCATTATATTTGCATTGTGTGACCCGTACTATAAAACTAAAAAGATTCAAGACGGATTTGACTTTTGATCTGAACAGAAGCACTGGCATTAAGTTGCAGTTCAAAAAGTCACAGCACATCATTTCAATAATAACAAAGTAATCAACTTTTGGAAATATCTAAACATATCTCACTCCTTTCAATAGGCTTCCATATAACAAACACAGCCACAGTCTGACACAGATGCAATATGTTGGCTTATTTTTGTGGGGCTGGTGTGTCCCAGTTGGAACGTGCTTGGAACCCTTGATGAGATCAGTTTCTTGTCATGTGTCTCAATAAAAGCACTGTTATGACGGACACACAGATGAAAATAATTTCTGAAGGGAAACAGCTCAGTTCAATGTTTAGACAGATTTGGCCTTCTGAAGACACTGTTCTGATTGTATTCGACAGTCTTTGCCAGTTGTTTTAACAATCAAGATGTCTTGTGCAGAACATTGCATCGGGGCTATAATTACTTTGCCAATATGTGCACTCTTATCCATATTCATGGGCACAATGGCCATGCAGGGCTGTGGGTCACTTAGAATGAGTCTGTGAATGCCTTTTAAATTGAACTCAATTCTTGAATTTGAACCAGCAATGTGATTTAAAAGTGTAATTCAGCACCTTTAAAACTTTTTTATATAAAAAAAATTCAAATACTTCTCATTTTACGGATTATAGGGGACGTATACAGGTACTTGCTTTTTCAAAATGATCTACCAAAAATCAACATGTTCTCATGGGTTTCGTTTTTATGAAAATATTTATTTATTTATGAAAAGTTAGTTTTTGGTGCTATGATGGCTAT
Source organism: Triplophysa rosa (assembly GCF_024868665.1). Lineage (NCBI taxonomy): Eukaryota > Metazoa > Chordata > Actinopteri > Cypriniformes > Nemacheilidae > Triplophysa > Triplophysa rosa. The sequence goes on along the minus strand of NC_079905.1, from coordinate 13,019,728 downwards.
GTCTGGATGGCTTTATCAAAACTAATTTTATAGAAATATGCAATTTCAGAAAGAATGTTTTTGCATATTCATAAATAAATAGGGATAATATGTCAAAATCAGTGCTGTTTTGTTGTGACAGACTAATGAGGCAGCTTTTTTGTTTGATTGTTCCTTTAAATTGCAATTCAGGAAATTCTTATTCTTGTCGCTCCAATTCAGCATCCTGTGGGGCGTGCAAATTCAATTCAGCTTCCAACTCTAACTGAAAAGGACCCAAATCTTAAATTCAGAATTTTGTTCAACACTGTACAGCCTAGACACATTACCAGCTTTGTAGGATTTTAGCAACAGCCAGAATAAAATGTTTCTAGTGTTCTATACCTCTGAGCTTTGAAGGGAAGTCTTTGAGGAAGCTTATAGCTACATTTCTTGAGCAGCACAAGAGAAGGGCCTGCGGCTCTACTGAACGACTGGCATTTCCAGGCAGCTCCTTTCAGACCTTTCTGCTTTAAAGAGACTCAGCCTGAGGCGTTCAGCTTGCATAGAGGTCAAAACCCAGAGACCGCTGCACCGACGGCCTTAGAAAACATTGTGCTGGAATGCATCTGTTCATTATTCTGAAATACTATAGTTCAGAGATGAAGTACTATAGAATAGACCATCTCAAAAAGAGTGGTTTTATCAGTCTACATAAGGCCATGCTGTCCCTGAGCGGCAAAATGAAGAGAACATATGCATTATCAGCAAAAGGTGTAATAAAAAAGTCATAAAAAGGTTTTTATTATTAATTTAATCCTAAAGATGTTAAATCTTATTTATGTTATTACACAAGGTTTTTATTAATTTAATTTTAAAGATGTTTAATCTTATTTGTTAGTACACAAAAAGACACATTTGAAAATCACATTTGTTGATTCATGAAAAAAATAAAATTACAGTATTTTCCTGTGATGCACATACAGTATAATTCATATTGATGGTAAAGAAATCGAATAAACTAGTGGGAGTCCTTTAAAAGCGTTTATTCTATGCTTATTTTCCACAAGGTCAAAAGCTCCCATAGGTTTAATATGCATTAAAACCCTACAGACTCATTCTCAGAACACACCCACCTCTATCCTTCCATCTACTGCAAAGATAAAAGCAGATCACAGTAATGTAATCTCAACATCTTTCAAAAGAATCTGCATTTAAAGAAGCGGAGGTCCACTTCGGTTGCACACAGTCATGGGTCATTTGTCAGATCGGAGCTTCCCCTTTTCAACAAAAAGCTCTTTCATCTCATTCAGGCGATGAGCACAGTTCTTATATACAGTATAAGCTAAACAAGTTTCGTTATCCTACACAGGTGAACAAAAGAAAGAGTCTCAGTTATGTTTTCCCACCTGCTTTAATGTGTTAAACTGTTGTCTGTCACACATGGACACCTTGTGTAATAATCAAGAGGATTAAATGCGTGGGTGAGCATTCAGACACTGTGGGAAGTCTGACAACTAACTTGAAGTCAGTCTAATTCCAGTGTTGTTGCTGATCTTCTGCCCTGGGAGGTATGGGAGGGAGGGGAGACCACCAACTATCTGTATATATAGATACAGAACACAGCTCCTATTATTTCAGACAGGAGGGACAAATTTAAACCGCAAATCACTTCGAGTGCTAGATAGTAGGATTTGACTGACACTGTGGTTGTTTACTGCTAAACAAACTCAGAGTCTCTCAATTTTACCCGTGTATCACTAAATATCATTACATTGGTAATATTGTTGTACTACGGTAGGCTGAGGTATATTTAATGGCATAAATTATTCTCCAAGGATTTAGGAAACAACGAGCTTCAATAGAACATTGCTTTAAATGTAGTTACAAATGTAGTTTTAACAAGAAAACTTACAATTTTCATCTCATTTACTTTATAAAACCAGCTGCTTGACTTAGTCAACATCTTGAAAACAGTCGGGGCAGATCAAACCTCTTCAGGCTTGTGTTGGATATTCTAAGAGCGAGCGCAGCGACACTTCTTCAGGAGAGAGATATGGAAACTCACATTTTTGGGGTATTTTTAGGCAAACCCTTTAGAGACAGATGGGGCATAGAGAGCTTACACAATAGGAGACCAACTGCACCACTCTTCCTTTCACAGAAATACACGCAAGCAAGCACAAAGATCACACAAGACGACATGTGGGTTAGGAAATTAAGCATTTGGCTTTCGAGCCTTTCAACACAGCTGCATCTACAGTATATAGATGTAATGGACTCAATCTAAACAGATTATAGAGACTAAATGTATGAAATTGCACATTATATTACTTCAAACCATGCATATCAATTATATTATTGCGATATTAGTTGAAAAGCTCTTACAGCACGCACGGGAGACTATTTGGGGCATAAAAAGAAAATCTGGCCCCCATTTAAAAATTTTGGGGGAAAATATTGCAAGTAATGGTCTATTTATTTGGGTGTATATGATGAGATGTTTTTAAATAATGAAATATAAAATATATTCTTTAAAATATCAGAATATCTTTTATTCATTTTTAATTCTATAGTTCCTTAAATTCAAATCTGACTGACTTCTGCTATTTAAATTCACTTGTGAATGGTGTACAGTCCTGTCAGGCACTCTTGTCATTGTTGTCCGATATATAGACAAGTTACACTATGTTTAACCCAGATCCCAATTTCCTGTTGCTGGTTGCCTGGTAACTGTACACCGAAAGCTCCTCTGTCATTACTCTTCTAGCTGAGTAGTGACAGACTGACCTGCTCTCCTGGCCTCAAAGCAAGCCAGTCCCATCTCATCCTTGAGGTCTTCGTTCTCTGCAGCGATGGCTTCACCCACGGCCACAAAGCGGCTAACTGCCACACTGACCGCCTGCCCCACTCTCTGGATGGCTCGTAAGGTCTTCTCCGTCTTTTTGAGCTTGTCCTTGTGATTGATCAGTGTTGTAATCTGGAAGGAGACAAATAAGGTATTGTTTAGTACAAAAATGTTGAATGCAAGTCAGAGACCTCAAAGAATCTACCACGAATTACCATAATTGTTTATTCACACCACACTCGTTTAGTGTCAGTGGGGTCAATGAAGTTGACTGAAATGTTTCTTGTGATCTCAACGAAACAAATATAATTGTCAACTTATTTTTGCACGACAAAACCAAATATAGCAATATATTTATACTTGGAACAAATAGTAAAGAAAAACAGCTAATAAGCATAGAAGGGAACGCCAATACTATTCAAAAGCATCAGGGTAAAACCTCAAAAGATTGGTTAATAAAGTTCCAAGAGTCCTTTTTTTGCAAATTATTTGCAAAACTAAACAGTTTTGATTAGTTTTGGATTTTGAGTTACAACATTCAATATATCTGATAAGTTAATAAATATTAATAATGATTGAGTAAATGACACTAAACTTTTGGGCTAAACATATCATAATGTCGTTTAAAATGTTATGTTAATCTATTTCTATTTTGGCTAATAATTGGGCTGTACGACGATTAATCGTGATGAATCGCATCAAGATAATGTGAAAAAGAAGTTTGTGTTTACATAATATATGTCTGTACACTGTGCATATTTATTTTGTATTTATAAACACATACACATACATGTATATATTTTATAAAAATATAAAAAGGAATAAATGTTTATATATAATTTAAATTATATATAAATGTATACATGCAAATATTTCCTACATACATGTATGTGTATGTGTTTATACAAAGTAAATACAAAATAAATATGCACAGTGTACAGACATATATTATGTAAACACAGACTTCTTTTTCACATATTCTGGATGCAATTAATCACAATTAATCGCTGAACAGCCCTAGCTAATAATAAACTAAATGCTCCTACTGGTTTGTAAGAAGACACTTATTGTATAGACTGTTTCATTGGACATGCGCGCACCTGTGGCCTATCTCATGAAGCGAGGTGAACAAACACTGAGTTGCAGAGTAAGTTCTGAGTTGACAAAACCAGACAAACCCAACCTGGTTTAGATCAGGGTCAGCTGTAGCACAACGCTTGGTATAAACTTTCTCTGTCAACTCCGGGTTGATCCAGAGTTTGTGAGGCGCGTGCACCTGAAAGTGTGACACATGCGGCTAACAGCAAATCACACAGAACATGGAAAGCATCATCAATTTGACTGACATCTCGCGAGTATCAGCGCAATTCACTTTTCTGTTGAAGATGACGAGATCATTATGAAAAAATGTCATGAATTGAAACACATTTACAAGGCAGGAATAAACACTGCTGCAGTGAAAGTTTGAGAAGGCACCTACTGACTATATCAACACAGAATCAACTGAATTTAAATCATTTATATAGGTTTACACTAAGATCAAAAGATAATATGTATACTTCATTACTTTAAAATGCTTTATATACTTAAGTTTGCTTTTATACGAATATAGTTATATTAATTTAAATGCTATGTTTAATATTAATTAATAAATATTCATTATCAACTGTTTTGAATTATACTCAATAAATGCAAATATACAATACAAAAAAAACACTTAGCAGCAAAAGATTTACCCTCTAACATCAGCGAGATATACGAGGGGAGTGGCTTCACTGCGTCAGATATACGTCACTTTCTCACAGCTGATTGGTCCAGTTTTTGTTTGCGATCTTTAACCCAGAATAACACCTCCTCCGGAGCAGGTTAGCCGTGTAGCCTAAATTACCATGGCGACGAAACCCACTCAAAACCAATCCACTTTCTTGAGCCCGAAAACTCTTGAGTATGCTCAAACTAAATGCGAACTTACCTGGGTAAAAACCCAAACCAGCTTTGTGATACAGACCACTGGACTGCAGTTAACCACCGGTCTCCTGTGTTTATTTATGGTCTGGCGTTCAATTATTTATGGTCTGGCGAGTGTCTAATAATGTAACTTTTTATATTTTATTTAATTTATATTAGAATAGAATGAGCTTTATTGGCCAAGTATGTTTCCACATACGAGGAATTTGTTATAGTGACAGAAGCTCCACAGTGCAACAGAAAGACAGCAACAGGACACAACACAGATGATAAAAAAATAATAATAATATACAATAATATAGAATTAGGCAATGTACAAAACAGCAAAAACACAATATACAATATAGACTATTATTATTTTAATTTATTATTAATTTATTATTTAATATTAAAATAATTGAATATTATTATTTTGTATAATAATTGTATTAAATACACGATTTGTTGAATATTGTTGTATGTAAATTTTTATTAAATAAACAATTTGTTGAACGGGTCCTGTAGTTTAGTCGCATTTAAAGAAACCGTATCGACATCTAGCGGTTGAGCTTGGTATTGCAGTCTAAATTCAAAATATTGGAGGCAAGTTTAGCAAAGTAACGGTTCTTCTCGCTTTCTTTTGCTTGTTAAACCGTAAAACCGTGTGCAAACAGTGACAGACCGTTTACTGGTAATTGCTGCCACTAGAAGTGTGAACCAGAAACATATTTTAACCTCAAGCTTGATGCAAACCAATTTATTAAAAGCGAACCTGTACCTGTTAGAAACTCAAAAAAAATTGAGAATATGCACTGCATCATGGGAAATGTGAAGCTAAAATGAAGAATTTAAGCAGCAAAGAGAGGTGAGAAAGACTCCCTCCCCCTAGTCTTCCTCATCTGCATACATTTAGCGTCGTATTCCCTGATACCCTACGGCCTCCTGTCTGCGTGAGGATTGAGTTCATCAATCATTTACTCAGAGCCCTTTACAATTTCCGTCCCGAAGAGCACAAATCCCTCACCTCCCGCTGACAGGTAATGGCAGGTGGCCTGCTAAAGGAAACATTTAATTGGAGTATAACAGCAGGGTTCATAGACAACATAAGAGTCTAGAAAGAATCAGACATAGGGGTGTAACGATACTTCGTACTACGATATTTCGCGAAGCAAAAATGTCTCGATGCGCATCGAAGAGAGATGGGGATATTTTACGATATTCGTCGAGAGGTCAAGACGCTACCTACTCTGCGCCAGCGCGTCACGTGTGCTTATCTCACATACGCGGTAGAGAGAGAACACAGAAGTCTCTGTGAGAAGGGGAAGCACAAGACACAATCTGTGTCTCCAAGTGGTTTACAAAGCGTCTTATTTCCATCACAATCGCCGTTAAAACACAGCAAACTTGAAGCGTGACTGCCGAGTCACCCCGAAACAAAGGCAGCACAAACGTTTTTATATGCCAATGTTAGTTTATCCACTAACGTGAGCTGCTGCATAACGTGATGTGCAACAAAAGCCAAAAGAAACCAGCGCAGAAACCAGAGAAGCGATGAAGTGAGTCGTACTGTATATTAAAAGATTAAAAGACATAAAAGCTAAAAATCGAACCAAGTATGTGATTTGCATGATTGAAGAAATGTAATACAGTTTATGTAATATGTCTTTTTGAAAGATTTTTCTCATTCATTACTGTCTCAAGCAAAGACCGCGCAGCTTCAAAGAGACACGAGCCAATAGCGCTTGAGCGTGAGCTCTGTCAGAGCGTTTCATTGGTTGAATGTACTGAATGAACACGCCCTTCACTGAACGAACGAGTCAATTGAGTCAAAATGAGACTGAATGAACTGCTACATGTCGTTCATGGTCTAATATTCTCTGTTACAACAATGCATATCCAGTAGTTACTCAACTTTTCTGAAAAATAAAGGTAATGACCAGGTTTAATTGAATTCTAAGGTAAAGTAAATTATGTCAAAACAGTTCAATCTTGGTATGGAACATTTAATTACACCATTTAAACGAGTTAATCCAGATAGATTTTAGTAGACTAAATATAATGTAGATTTTGTCGACTAAAACTAAAATGATGGGGATGACTAAAATATGACTAAAACTAAATTGCATTTTAGTCAAAAGACTACGACTAAACCTAAATCAAAATTTGCTTTCAAAATTGACACTCAGTGACTAACCTGCAGTACAGAAGGTTCAGTTTAGCCTTAAAATGTTAAAATTCTTTATTAAGTTGTATGTGCAACAAAAAAAGTTACTGAAATTGTTAATATTTTGAAAATAAATGTTATTTGAATTTCAGTTTCATTTTTTTATTTTGTTCAAAATATTGAGATGTGTTGCGTATCGTGAACCCAGCATTGAGATATGTACCGAATCGTGAGCTGAGTGTATCGTTACACCCCTAATCAGACATAAAGCAAGCGGTACCTACAAATGCTGCAGCCTACCGGAAAAATAGCAACAAGACAAGTTTAAAATCACTTTTACTAAGCAACACGTTTTAGGAATGGGAAGAAAATAATATATTATGCTTTTGTATTTCTAAAAGTAAGAAGAGTGAGGAAATACTAAATACAATGTTTTTGGTGCAAACCTTCACAAACATCCCATGTGGACTTGAGAAAAAAATATATTGCTGTGAAAGGTTCACAACCTTTGTTTTGTTTCGTGCTGAATTTGTTATTCCGAGTTCATTTCCGTGCAGTGTCTTTTGTCGACACCTACAGCGAGAGTGATCAATCGAGGAAGTGGTGTTTTCTACGTCATACTGTGGTCCAGCGCTCGATTTGTCTCTGACGCATCTCCCTGAAGATGGCTGTAATCAGATGGTTGGGTGAAAGATAAAGGGCCCCGTCCCTGCCTCACCGCTCCTGTGCAGATATCGGACACCCATGAGTCGTCCTGCCAACATACCGAGGGCCATCTATGACTCATAAATGGAGAAAAATTGAACATTCCCTCAGGAGGAAAAGAATCCTGTTTAAGGATGTGGGTGTGAGGGATGCTCTGAACAATGGAAGGTTGACTGGTTCGACGTCGAGATTACATCAACGGTTCTGGAGGAGCACTGTATGAGAAATGTTTATTCAGAGTGTAAGATGTTTATCGCCTAATCGTTTGGCTGATGGGAAATGTTGTGTGCGTCAGAGTGTGTGATTCCAGCGTGAAAGGTAATGTTGCGGTAACGCTTCAGAGTTCTAGTCTTAGTCACAAGAAACATGAGAAAGGTCTTTGGATCTGAGCACAATACAGCTGTTTATAAAGTATCTGCGAGAGAGAGAGAGAGAGAGAGAGAGAGAGAAACATGTGTGTGTTTTTATATGTCAGAGCGAGAGGGCGGTGGCACTCATGACTTCCTGTTGCTGGATTAACACATGCAGGGCCCTAGACTCATTTTTCCCACTGGTCACACTGGTGCGACCCACTTTCTCAATTGGTCGCACCAACTTACAATTTGGTCGCACCCTTTTTTATAGTACTCATAAAGACCTTGTCACTCTGTCTTTTAAAATTGTCGGCTATAGACCACATCATATTTGCGCTTTAACACTTGCGAGCCCAATAAATCTGGATAGAATTTTTCCTTTATGTCAGCTTGCATGTGCAGAACACTTGTCAGGGAAGAAAAGGCAACATGTTTTTGAGCACATTAACACCCAGTTGTAATTCAGGTAAAAATATTCTCCGAATGCGCCACGTGAAACATTGATTCTGACTTCCGGCCTTGCTTTTGATTAAAATGGAGGCAGAGAGACAGTTCAGAAACCAACTTGTTCGACTTCATTAAGTGCTGCGCAGAACAATCGGAATATGACATCAATGCTCCGTGAGAGCGTTTTAAAGCGCTCTGTCCCGCAATGCTTTTATGCTGTTCGGTCTACGCAACACCGAATGAAGTCAAACACACACTTTAGTTTGGAGACTAAGTCTGCTTGCTCTTTCCTGCACTAATCACAAGCGCGTCATTCTCTACTTTATTAAATGTTAAAATAAATCTTTGGCTGGGCAAAAATTCGTTTTACACACTGTGAAATTTTACCTCGCACATTATAAAAAAACGATCGCATTTGCGAGCATTTTGGTCGCGAAGTCTACAGCTCTGACATGGCCCGCTCACACTATGTCAACAGAAAATGAAACGCATTGATTCAAAGCTGTGACACAACACAGCCGATCGCTTCTGTCTGAAGACCACAGTGAGTGCCTGACTGAGCCGGAGGGCTATTTTTGTCTCCTGTAAAGATAAAGCCTGAACCTTGCTCATTTAAATAAGACGCTGTAGAATACTGTGTTAGAAAGTACATTTCTAAAATGTGTTTCAATCTGTGTTATGAATTGAACAAACACAGTCTATACGTTTCTGTTTACATATAGTGACGTCACTTCTGCCCTTCAATGAAATGATTCTGTCCAGTGCTTCCTTGAGAGAAAATTAATCTAAACAGCCAGCTGAAACACATTTTTGGAACACGCTTTGGCAACTACGTAAAGCCAGAAAGACTTTTTCGGTTAAAAAATAAACATGAATAATAAATTAATTATTGAGCAAGAACATAAAAAAACAAGTGTCAAAACGATCTCCGTACACCTGATGATTCACAAATGTAAGCTTATAATAATACATTTATTTCTTAAGATGTCATTTCTCTTCAACACACATACAAATAAGTATGCACACGCGTTAAAAGGTTTTTCATAGCGATGCCACAGAAGAACCATTTCTGGTTCCCCACGAACTGTTTCTTCAAAGGTTTTTAAAAGAATCATGTCTTTCTTCTTTTATACTCTAAAGAACCTTTTTCCCCTGCTGAAAAAAAACTATAGAAACCTGCCCAAAACGCAACAGAAAATATATTGGATTTAATGGTTATACTGGGAATTCTATGTTTTAATGGAAACTATAATGGTGTCTACTGGTATGAGTCCATCAATCTATCTTTTATGAAACAGAAAGGTTCTGTGAATGTTAAAGGGGAAGAAGTGCTCTCGTGAACGCGCGCCATACACTGACAAGACAGAGGAGTATATATCGATTAAAGTCGGTATTTTGGTTGGTTTTTCGCGCACAAAGCATTCTCGTCGCTTCAAAAAAATTCAACTGAGCCACTATGCGCGATGGACCAATTTAACGACGTCTTTAGTACTTTTCTAGACCTTGGCAAAAAATGACACCATGATGTCTATGAGGAGGCCTGGAAATCTCTCGGATGTCACCTAAATATATCTATTTGTGCTCCGAAGACGGTGGAAGTTGATTTTTGGGTGAACTTCCACTTTAAAGCTTCTTTGTGGAACCGTTCCGTCAAAAATAATTCTTCTTTGGCATTGTCAAGTACCAATAATCTATAGGTTTTAAACAGACAGCAATAAAGAGGCAAAAGTTACAGGCTGCAGCTTTAAGCAGCTACCATTAAAAAAAACAGCTGGTTTGACCAGCTGGTAGCCTTTTGATCCAAGATAGTCCTCTGGACCAGGTGATAACCATCGAGGACCATCTTGAAACCCAGTACAATGGAAACAGTAAATCAAACAAATCCAGTGTGATTTTTATCACTACCATGCCAAACAAATGATAACAGAGAACTGAAACAGTCCTTCATTATATGAACAGTGTTGCAGTCTGTTTCTGCACCACATACATCAAGAAGTATAATAAAGCAACAAAGAAACATATTCATCCAGAGACCAATGTTTGACAACAGATCAGACTGCTGGACAAAAGCTGGAAATACCCACAAGAACTTTCCATGGTTCATTCATACTAAAAGAAAACAGAACAATGAAGTGTTTCACTGCAAGAATAAACGTTAGGTCTAAAGTTGGAATATAATAAAAGGAGATGTGAAAGACGATCAGACTTTATTAATAGTGACATCATACGCACATCACAGCTATTCTCAAGCAACTTATTCATTTAATTTCTTCACGAGACAGGTAATGTTTTGCTAGGTAATGTTATATATCTTGTAATCCTTTTAGAAACAAATCACGACGGCGAGGAACGCACAAAGACATCTTTAGAAAACAAGATTTAGTTATTATGAAAAGCATTTGCATTGAGAAGTTTATTGAGACGAATGAGAATCAGTTATGATAATTGATTTCTCTATATGAATTGTAGTAATTGAGGCAGATGAATTGCAGGATATTTTAGCAATATATTAAATTACTTTTTAGAAACACAGACAATTAAAACAAACAAAGCAACTTCTGTTATTCTATAAGTGTGATTCTAAAATAATATATGACGTATTCACAATGCCGTAATAGTTTAATCGTGAAAAGCATACTGTGAGCATATTAAATATTGAAGTTTTCTTTAGAAAAACAATCATTATATTGCTTAACACACCACAAAGTTTGATCGTTATCAAGTTCTGCACAAACAAGTCAATAATTGTGCAAATGCCAGCTGTGATATATCATTATGCGTATAGGAATCTAGTCAGGGACCTCAATCTGAATGCGGGAGCAGACATGCGAAACAAGAGAAGAGATGAGGTCATGCTGAATAGGCCAATAGTCTCTCTGCTTGCCATTGGTCAGACGAAGGTACATTAGGTTTTCTGGTTGAAGGCCAACGAGACGGATAATAATGATCAGTAGAACAGGTAGAAGGTGCCAGGTCTGGAGAAAAAGCTGGCAAATAGGCACACTCCTGCCGAGCCATAGTCAATGGCCGGTAAAGTACATCTCTCCCTGCTCTCATTATATGTGGCTGAAGGTGAAGTGGACGAGTCCATCTTCCAAGGCGACTATAACAAAGAGGTTAACGCTCAACACTATGCATTACACAGAAGCAAAAAGGTGGAGTATTATTACAGGGCTTTATCTAATGAGGGGAAATCTGAAGTAGAAAGTGGTATTCTGAGGCATAAATTATATATATAAAGTTACTGTATCCATGTCATTTCAAAATTACTGTAATTAAAAACAAATTCAAGACTCCTCTATGAGCTGCTCAAGTCAGTGGAGTTGGCAATGATGTTTCTATGGAAACACTCATAATGCCAAATGGATTCCGTTTTGGCTTTGCTATTGACAATAGAACATTTTATTGTCAAACAAATAAACAAATAAAAAACAAAGCACACCAGGTAACATGTGTAGAGGTTTCTCTGCAACTACATTTAAGAGTTGATTAAAACTCTTTTATGAAATTCAAGGTTCAATTACGAGTTTAACAAAGATGTGAATGGTTGTCAGGAGCTCATAATAACAATAATTTCATAATGTAAATGCAGCATTTTTCTGAGGATGATAGTATGTTGCTACAGAAGCAAACTGACATCACTCTGCAAACATCAACACAAATCAAGTACACTGTTGCACCTTGGATCGGTTATGTGTTTTGTGACTCAATTATGAAATTTGACACAACAGATTAATTGTGAAAAAAACGTAAAATATTAGTTTGCCGAGAAATAACAATTCTGATACATTTACTTGCCCTTGTTTTGTTCATTTTTTAAATATTTATAACGACATAAGGGTTGACTAAATTCTAAAGGTTAATTCATATTTATTAACTTTCGGAATGTTTTTAATTCATATAACGCGTCTAAACATTTTATATAAACCGAGCACAAATCCATTGCATTTTCCTGTCCACTTTTTATTGACAGGATATATCAGCCCTGATTATCGGCTGTTTTTAAACTATCGGCCGATAGTGTGTGAAAAATAGCTTTTATCGACCGATACCGATTATAAGCCGATTTATCAGTGCATCAAATATTTATAATGTTAAAAGTTAAGAGAGGCTCTGTTCTTTATTTTTGATATATTCAAATTATACATTTTCATAATTTATATACAGCAAAATATGCGGGACCATGTGTGTTTTGCTAGTATAAAAATGCTTACGTTGGCTGCCATCTTTTTTTTTTTAATGCTGTCCTGGAAAGAGAATAGGAGCTTTACATTTTTGAGTACCATACAAGATTACAGCATTTTAATATCAAATTATTAATTTGTAAAAAAAATTGGATCAAATTAAAAAAAATACTTCAATTGGTAACACCTAAAAAAATTACATTTGTCCAACTTAAAACATTATGTCATCTAAAGTAAATTTAAGTTGGACAAACTTAGGTGATCCAACTTTTCATTTTTTCCAGTGAAGTAAGTTATTTACATCTGGAATTAGGGCTGGACAATAATTCGATAACAATATCTGTCGTGATAGATTTAATTTCGATAATGGTGATATGATTTTAAATACATTTTCGATATTTCAATATAAATTTCACGTCCGGGTCTGAGCCCTCGCTCAGCTCCGAGGCAGTGGCTACTGGTGTTATGGAGTGGCACTCCGTCGTGCCCCAGTATAAATCTCTAGTTTAAGTTTAAAGGGGTCATATGACATGGCTAAAACTAATATTATCGTTTGTTTTAGATGGAATGCAATGTGTATACACCATTTAAAGTTCAAAAACGCTGTATTTTCCACATACCGTGCATGTTTGTATCTCCTCTTTGTCCCGCCTCTCTGAAACGTGCTGATTTTTTACAAAGCTCATCGCTCTGAAAAGCGTGTGCTATGTGCTATGATTGGCCAGTTAACCAGTGCGTAGTGATTGGTCGAATACTGCAAGCGTTTCACAGAAATGTAACGCCTCTTACCATATTCGGAACATCATGTTCCCATGCAATTGTACTGACAGGTGATAAAATGTCATCGGTACTTCCTTATATCAATTCGAGCCCGAATCTGATACGGAAAATGAAGATGATCAAGCCGATACATCAACTTTGCCAGAGCAACTTTGAGCAGGATGTTAAATAGTTAAAAACTATAGCTAACTGTTTTACCTTTTATATACGACGTTATAAAGACTATAAACAAACAACCATATACATCATACAGAGTTTGTGTGAGATAGAAACAAGCTCACATTACAGCAGGGAATGGTAAAAATAAAAAAAACGCGAGCGCTTTGGCCCTTCTTGATCAACCAGTGTATCGTCGTGACTCAACAAAGACAATAAACCACATTATAAACACGACATTTGTTGCCTCTAGTGGGAACATTATTACTGATTATTAGGACTTATGTTGTCTTTTTTCACGTTGCGTGTGTCTGCATTTGCAGATCACAAACACATGACAAACTCAACTCGCGTTAGTCCGTAACAAAGTCTTTTACAATAAAAATATACTTACAGGTTGCGAATCTGAAGCGCCAGCAAAGTTTTAATGGTTGGAATGGCCCCACTTTTTAACCAAAGCTTTCGTGCACTGCCGGCCTTGATCTCTCCCAGGTTCATGAAGCAATCATCTGTGAAATGCGCTGCACAAACTTGAACATTCGGATTGTACTTTTCTGGAACAGTGTTGTAAATAACATGTAACCATTCGTTTTTAGTTGTCTCATCTTTTGGCAAGGCAAACAAAGAGTCTTTCTTTTCGCAACGAAACACACAGTGTCTCCGCGACAGGGCTGGGGCGGTGACGATACAATGAGATTTACAAGTACGCCCACCTCACTTGCGTTTAGATTTGGGGGGTCTTAAGTCAAATCATGTTACGAAGTGACGTACATTCCTCGGGGTGTGGTTACACAAGGCGTTTCAGGCAGGTCTGGGTTCGCAATCGCTTTTAGATAGAATGCATCTTTTGTTCCCACACTTTCATTTTAGCAATTTTACGTGTCTAATACATGCATGGGCAACTTACAACACACCAAAGACACAGAAAAACACGTATTTCTGCCATATGACCCCTTTAACATTGATCATTTTTGTCCGTATATTCACTAATGCTTGTAAAAGCGACGTAGCCGGAAATCAACTGAATGCGCGAAGAAATCCACGTCTGCGCGAGTCTGTTTCCTTTCTGCAGCAACCAGCCGCGCACTACCAATTCATTGATTAACGATTAAGAGTGGGGCACAAGTTTTTAACTCAAACAGAATAAAAAAAAAGTTAAATGTTGCCCATCCTGCGTCGAGAGTAAACTTGGAACCTGATCGAACACAGGCATGCATAATGTACGCGTTCAACGCATGTTGTAGACATAATGTGCGGTGCTGTGCTTCTCGTCCGGTGGACACGGTGGATTAAATGCCGTTGTGTTCATGGTGTGTGTGACAGCCATGATGCACAAGTTATAAAGGATCATCTCATTTCATCATAATACACGGTTTGACAGAAAATGAATAAGTTTAAACAGTTCTCAATGTCAATTTCGAGGACCAATTGGAAAATTTCGTACAGTTTTTTTTATAGCTAAGAAACTGAAGCATACTGTAGGGCCTATGAAAGACACTGAAAGTAATTTAAATGGTTTTTAATGTCAACTTGCAGGAGAGCATGGCAAATCTTGTATTTAAAAGTTCAAGTTTTGAAAAAAAACCTGGCATACATAAAATTGACGATTATTAATTTAGATGAATATGTCAAAAGCAGGCTTTCAAGAAAAAAAGTGTCAAGTAAAGGGAGGCCTGTGCCGCAGTAGAGCTTTGAAGATACGCCCATGCTTTAAAGAACATTTTGAAGTTATGGAATTATGCTTTGAAGCACATTTAGAGAAGTTAGCCCATTCTCTCTTTTATTGGTAACATGATTCTAATATTTGATACTTACACAAGGTAAGGGCAATCCAATACAAAAATATTTTATCATATATCATATATTTTTATCAATATCTCATCATATGCTGGCATCTAGAATGATTTTGATCAGCATTTTATTGTTCATATCGGAGGGCACTCTCAACTTAAATCTTACATTTTGCTTTTTATATATTGTTCATATCGTTAATCAGAATTATATCGTATCGACCGAAATGAAGAAATATATTTCAATATCGATTTTGGCCATATCGTCAAGCACTATCTGGAATGAGGGTGTGTGAATGATGAGAATATTCATTTTTGGGTGAACTATTCCTATTCCTTTAACAAGTTTGTTCTGCTTCCAGTAAAGCTCCCCCCTCTTATTGCCAATAAGACTCAGTCGTCCTGTTACAATAACACACAGCTGAGTAATTGAACTCCCACACAGAGACTCTCTTGATTACTACACTGACTGCGGCTAGTAAAACCAGAGGGCTTGTGCTAAGGTCTTCACTCAACAAGGGGTCACTGAGCCGTACCCATATGCTCATTACAGTACAAAATGTGGCTAAAAAGGCAGAGTGCCAAACACAAAGCCAAAGCACATAGGGATGGATGGCATTAAGTGGAAAACTACAGTCCCAGTCACTGAATTAATGACACAAAAGATAAAGAGAATCACAAACGCAGCTACTTAGAAAAAGATGACTTGTGTACATTGGCAGGCAGGAATAAGCATACTGTATCATGCAGGGCATTGTGGGATATCTTCATGAAGCACATATGGGTAGGTGTGGGGGCATAGCTTTGCATGCATTCTTGCAATTTTATCCTTTAATAGCTGACAGGTTATACGATGATGGCCTTACTGTAGATTAGGAGGATTAGGTGGGACAACCATTTCCCAGGCCTGGAAAATGTGATCATTGTGTGCAGAAAGACATCAAAAAGCATGAAAACGTATTTGCAGATGTAGCAGATCTGCAGATCTCGGAAGCTTTTCAAGTGAAGCAGAAACAAATCAAAGTTTCCCTTTATACCCTAAGGCCGTGTGGTAAGATTAAGAGTTTAATCCAGTTCAGCAAACTGATGATACAGCCACAGAAATGTTTTATTTGAAAGAGCAGGGCATGATGGGAACAGTTCTTTCATCTGTTTGCACACTCCATCTGAGCTGATTCGACAGAGGTGGAAGAAAAGTTTCTCGTACCTCAACACAGCGGACGTTCGGTGCTGCTTTTCATTGTGATTTAACGCAGATGTGTTTAGTGGGGAGATGAATGGCTGGACGTGGAGGGAAATGGGAAGACCAACTACATAGTGCTCTTGGAATGTCGGGGCTAATAATACCCAATGATTGGTGTGCTTTGTGCCCTGCCAAGAATCATTGGCTGCACAAGAGCACGAATGTCAAACGGCCTGGGCATTGAATCACTCTGTATACGACCAACGTTTAACTCACACTTGATGTGCACCAACACTGTCTATTAAAGCAAGATGTATGGTTTTGTATTCTGTATGGATCAATTCACTAATTCTATAACTTGTTCTGCTTCCAAAACTACTTTCTATTTCAGGTCTATCATCCATCTCTATCATCCAACTTTATTTTATTTGTTACATTTATGCATTTGGAAGACGCTTATATCTAAAGAGGTGGTGCATTTACAGGAACAACTATACCACCAAGGTAGTGGTCTAGCTTTTGTTGAAACCAGTAACTTTGTATTGGCACCTATTGCATTATTGCTCCTGTATGACATATTGCTTATTGCTCCTTAAACTCTTTGACTCTCTAAATGACTCTAAATGTAAATGTAAACAACGGTCCTTTGTCAGTCTTGGTGACAGGCAATTTTTTAAGATGCTTTTTCTAATGTGTTGCAATGTCCCGTTGCATCTGTCGAATGAAACGACTATAGGTAAACGTGCCATTATACAATCAATTCCACAATACATTTTTCCATTTATAATTTCTTATTTCAATAGGAAATGAGTAAAATGGGATTTTTCACTTGTTGACCATTTTTTCCAACTACACAGTTTGAAATTGAAAACTAATAAATCATGCACAATAAGAGCAGACACTGAATAAGAAATGCTGCTTCCATATTGAATTTAACCACTCATGTCAAGACATTCCTCTATGGATCCGTCCTATCACAGGTTCAAATCTAAAGTCATTTATAAAGCATGCATGTCCCAGAGCGGAGTAACTCATTGCCTGCTGATAAAGACTGTCGCATTTACGTTGCACATCGTCTTCGCTTCTCATCGCTCATTCAGCAGAATAAGCAGGGCACAATAAAGCCTTTCATGCACTCCGATGTAAGCGAGATTACGGACTCGAGAGGGATGGAGGGCGGGATCTGGCAACGTGACTGCTTGCTGGAGCATCTCTCACAAAGACCAAAAGCACACAGCGACTCTGACCTTGTCGTAACTAAGCGTACGCTATTAAATAGAGGGCAGAGGTGAGGTAAGTTAAGGTGGAAGGTGCACAGAACAAGTATACTGAGGTGCATTGTGGGTATGGAGAATTGAGTAAACATTGTGCAGTCATCTGATGGGTTGGAGTTGGCTTATTGAGGAAAACAACTAAACGACTGAACTTATATTTAGCAAAATAAAGAAAAAAACAGACTTACATTGGTTGTCTAACCAATCAAAAACAAGCAAAACAGACCCAGCAAAAGCCAGCGATCACCCTGGTTATTACTCATACGCCCTACCATCATGGAACCAGGTTTACTTTTTCTTCTCAAAATATAAAGATCAACTAGAAATATTTTGCCATTATATACCAGATCATCATGTCTTTCCACATACTCAAACAGCAAATCCTCCTTGGTGTTATTCTCATGAGAAATCTCATTCTCACCCTCTAATGGCTTGGCTGAAAGTGAGAGGTCATATACGGTACACATGAAACCATTTTCACCCCCAGCTTTGACAAAGATGATAGGCGAGTCCTCACAGTTCATGCACCAGGTTTCCCGGCGGAGAGTGAAAATAAGCATACATTTTCAGTTCAGCGCACACCAGCCTTGCAACCTTGCAACAAAATGTTGTGAGTGTAAATTATGAATGAATCTCCATCCTTGAAGTTGACCACATGCCGGTAATACAGTGATTCTGGGGTTGTCAGTAAAGAGAAACAGAAACTGTACAAAATAGGTTAACATTAAGGGGGCGTTTACATTTTACCGTTTCAACTAAAAACTAAAAAATGTTTTATATGTTTTGGCTGTTCATTTACATGAGAAAGATTTTGTGGCCTGAAAATGCAAATGTTTGAAAATGGGTTTCAAAGTCCAGATTTTTTAAATAATCATGTTATTTTCTCTGTGTAAACTACAAAAAAGAATTTGTGAAAACTGTGATGTCATGTGCATCTAAAGAAACTGAGTTTATTAAAGTCTCTCTAGCATAGTGTAGATTTACTGCGACACTTCTACAACCTGCGAAGACACATTTTTTGGATTATCTATGGTAAAAGGCACTTTTGGATGTGCAGATGCATATTTCTTTACAAAGTGGAATCGTCAACTACTGGCCTAGCATGCACAATACACAATTTTAGCGAATCCATGAGAACAGGGAACATTTTGACAACGTTGTTATCTGTAAGCAAAACTGTGTAAATGTGCCGTAAGACTGCCACAGGATACATAGTTGGGTAACAATATTATTCATCTCAAATCAAGAGACTGAAAAATATAAGGGCGGTCAATTAAAAATATATTTTTTTAAATACAAAATATACAAAGAAAAAACAATATTTTTTGTGCCAGACACAACATTGAAAGTTGTAGCTTTTAAAATAATTATGTTTGTTTATTTAATCAAGTTGCTTGCAGACTGGTCTCTACTGTACATTACAGCCCTAGGAATTATGTGACAGAAAAACGTCTCACTTGGTTATTTAATCTACCTGTATCTGTTCCTCCCACAAAGTTATTATATGGGTTCAGAAGAACATGGATCATTTTCATGGTACCTTTATTGTGATTTTTCGAAGCTTAAAGGCCTCAGTGCCTATTGACTGAAACTGCATCACAAACATCCACCAGCAAGTCTTTCAAAATATCGGAATATGTTCAAAAAAATTGTAACGGTTAAAAACATCAATCTAACTTGACCCTTTTTAAGCGACCTAGTCCCGCAGCCTGTTCCTGCATTAGGCGTACTGTAAGTCTATTGGATACAATTCCGAAGATATCCTAATAACAAAGATAACAAGAGTCAATTGAGGCTTTGGCATACTACATGGAGAACGATGGCTGATCTCTTCCTGTGGAGAGATAGCACAATGTCGCACCAGCAGTGACTCACTGCAGAGTGGGAAGAGGACAGGCTATTTCTGTTTAAAGACTATTAACAAAGGAGGGGGGACCTTGAGGACTCGTGCTTTGTCCATTCTGCTGTCATATTTCATCATTTGCCTGGACGGATAAGTCGTGAAGAGAGAAAGCAACCTCTCGTTCAACTTTTGATTGAATGAAAGGGGGAAGCCTCAACCAACCCCATCTGCTTAAGGAAATGAGGACAAACCACATCATTCTGGGATTCATTTAAAGTTTAGTGGAGACAAACTCTGTAAAAGTTGAATGAATTGCTGTGGGGATCTTTCTGGCCTTATCTTTGACACAGACGAAGTCTGACTGTGTAAAAAGCGTATCTGCACAGCTTCTCGGTTATTGACAGGTGAATGTTTATATAGCGAACATCACATTCATCTTTAATGGCAGCAATTAATTATTGAGAAGAGCTTAACTTGTGCCCACAAGTCAGGTGGGTGCAACAAAACTGGCAGGCGCTAAGTGGAAAATGAATCAACAGCACTTTAGCTGTGTAAATGAGCTATTTAGGAGATGTTCAGTAAGTAACTGTAGCCACCACAAATCCAGAAAAAACTGAACTGATCAAATTTATAAAACAAAGAAAGGATTACAATTGTTTTAGACATAGACTATGGTTCCAAAGTCCGTTTACGGAAAATCCATGTTTGTCATAGCAAGTCCACCGTCCTATCTACTTGAATGGGGGAAGGCATACATTATTATTTTTAAAATCACTAACAAAAATCACAATTAAACAGCATATTTCCGATCAATAATTAAACATTGTCATATCATAACATTTGTTTGCAAAGCTTAAATTGTGCTAAAAATCACCATTTTAAGGTCGCCTCATCTAATGCGCCTGCGCACAGGCTGGCAAGCGCCTCACGAGAGCCCCGCCCCAGAGAATCATCAGTCTTTCTCTTTAATGATTGACAATTGGCTCATTTTGCTGGATGGTGGGACTTCCTTCACAAGAGTGGCCATATTGAGTGTTGCATTCCTCATCATTCACTGTAATGGCAGTGGCGCATCTTGTTAATATTAATACCTTTGATGGTTCTTAAAAGTTTCTATAGTTTTTCAAAGTTCCTGTAGTACAGTACTTTTAAATGCGACGGAACAGGTCTCATCGGAGTTACCTAACAAAATCCAATTACTGTGGTCTTCCTGGAATCATCTTACAGATTTCTACAAACAATAAGCCCCCTTATTCTCTCATGTCCCTCTCCTGCAGCTATAAACACTGTGTAAAAACATTTATTCAAAGCGTGTGTGCATACTGTCTCAATGCAACACTATGCTACTCCTACCACAACATTCATATGGGTTGGAGCACATCCATGCAATGAAATACACAGACTTTGTTTTTCATAAGAGGCTGTGGGGTTTGTTTTATTATAAGGTGTGTCTTGACTATAGATTGCACTTTCTTTCTGGCATACTGTTACCTAGGACATGCTGTATGCCTGGTTTTAATGCATCCTGGTTTACAAAAAAAGACTTAGAGCCATAATAGAAAAGGGAAAGCTGATCGCATTGCTGTGTGTGTGTGTGTGGTTTCTGAGGTACTTCAGTGAATGGGGGGGAAGTTTTGAAGAAATATGCCTGCAGTATATCTCATGGAAAAGAAAATATGCTGGTATCATTTCAAATCTGGCAATGTAACTTCATATAAATAAAAATAAAAACGGCGACCCTGATGTTGCAAGTAGGATGTGCTCTTGGATCTTTTGCTACTGTAGTTTATTGTTGCTGTCAAATAAACACATTTACAAACCCTAATTGCTCTAAAACCAGAGGGAAATAGCTAATAATTTGATAGGAACTCAAGTCCTAAAACTAATCTTAAAATCTGATTGGCTGACAGAAATGTTGTTCCAGGATCAGGACTAGTAAGGATGTCGATTCCAAAAAATATATATATTTGGCAAAATCGTGGATATCTAATTTCATCTACAAATTCTTGCCGACTTCTTTCAGGTTTTTCTGCTAAGAGTGCAAATCAATACTGAACTCTTTTAGTTTCATTCATTATCACCCAGAGAGTCGAAATGAAGACGACACCAATTTGCAATTAACACCTTGTGTTTTTAATCGTCACTGGAACACGACAGCAGAAGCCTCTTTGGTGAATGAGGTGTCTGTTTTTCTCCCTGATCTTTAAGCTCCATAAAAAAGACAGCTTTGGTTCTTGATGAGAAAAAGGCAGTGTTTCAGAAAAGCTGCCCACAATCAATTAATTTCAATTCAATGCTGTGTTCTATCTGTTAATCTCCTAGGAAATCAATTATGGTAGGTCTGAGCAAGATATGTAAAATTGATAAAATGTCAGTGCTAAACATGTGCTAAAAGGGAGTGGGAAAGTGGGTAATTTCTGAACCTCCGGCATTATTTAAATAGACAGTTCACCCCCCAAAAAAATTCTGTCATCATTTACTCACCCTAAAGTTGTTCCAAATCTGTATAGATTTCTTTGTTCTGATGAACACAGTTTTTGGCCACCAGTGACTATATGGTAAGAAAAATGACAATTTTAGTCAAAAGTGCCACAGAACTGTTTGCTGTCCTACATTCTTCAAAATATCTTCTTTTGAGTTCAACCGAACAAAGAAAAATATAAAGCAAATTTTCCTGCTATGGTAGTCATTGGTTGCCAAGAACTGTTTGGTTATAAGCATTCTTCCAAATATCTTTCTCCCTGTTCATCAGAACAAATTTATCCAGATTTGGAAAAACTCGAGGCTGAGTAAATGATGACAGAATTTTCATTTTTTGATCAAGCGTTGCATTAGCGAACTGCAAAATGATAGTTTTCAACCAATTCGTATCTCACTACCATTGGTTAGACAAATAGACAGTATGCTTATAGTTTTCACATAATCTTACACTGCACAAAAAGACAAGTCTATCAGTACATCTATGTTAACAAGCTAATGTTCTGGTATTACGAAACCAGACTTTAGAAAAACAGTATGATTCATGGTCCATGTAGTAAGGGTCATTGTCGGTAGAACAGCAGAGAGAGAGGGGGCCCAACCACAAAGAATTTTGTTCTGGGCACCACAAAATTTAAAGACAGCCCCTCCACAGCGCCTTCCAGTGGGCCTTCAGCATAAGTGTGTTTATAGGTCTCAGTTATGGAGAGCATGACCTATGGTCCTTTTTTTCCTTGCCAACACCAAGCGAGGCCAAGCATGATGCTGTGCAGTCTCATTCATCCAGTAAGAGTAATGAAACAAACCTCAGTGAGGAATGTAGTGACCATGCTAGTAATGTTTGACTCAAATTTTGAGTGAGAACAATCAGAACATCAATACAATTAAGCTTTGTGGACACTAGCATCATAACATGATCCAGATTTTGATTTGACCTGTCCACCTCATTCATAACATTTTCAAGAAACAAGGTCGTAGGACACAGATTTCCCTCAAGAGCAATTGGTGTTGACCTGCATCATAAAACAGTATGTAGTGAAAACTGTCTCTGCTGAAGGGCCACCTGGCACCACTTGTGGACAGGCTATAAAGATACAAAAGCAGTCCTTCCTGGACCAATCAGATTTCAGTATTTATGTGTGCCCTCTGACAGCAGACAGACCCTCTGGAAAACCACCAGATCCTGGTTGCTAATGTGACGAGCTGAAAAACTATCCAGATACATTCGACTTTTTGGATACAACAAACACTGTCGAACACCAGCCCGGAGCGCAGTCAGGAGAAGGCTGGGTTAACGGCAGCATTATCACCATTAGCATTATCAGGATTTATCTGGGCAACACAAGAGGTGTGCGGAGTGAATCCCATCAGCTCGACGCTGACATGATTGATGAAAGCAATTACCTCAAAGAGCTGCATTTAGGTCTTCCTAATGGAGGGAGTGTTGAGCGATCCACCGTCTGTGAGAATCAAGAGGAGGAGCGCTCTCCTCCACACTTTCACATGTTCTCTTCCGTGTTTCCTCTCCGCCTTTATGTCAGCCGTGCACAAAAGCTGAACTTTAATTTGTGAGATTTGATAACAGTCAGCGTGCCAGAGGCGCGCAACATCAAATTTCAAAGACATTCATTCGTGCCGCATTCCTCATTTTGACCAGGTGACATATCCGCGCTTTTAACCACTTTAAAGTCAACTTACCCATGACATGGTGCGATCAAGGGCGCCAGACTAATAAGGTCTTCTGAAAAAACACTCGAGATAACCTAATGATTGAATGACTTAAACTTCTTTCTGTAGTTTCGAAAGATTACGGTTTGGTGAAAAGCTTTAACAATGTTTTTATAATGGTGGTTTAACTAAACCTGTCTGCAGCGGCCCTGCAGACAAAGGAATGGTAAATGCTTTCACAAAAGGATCTGGCATGGTGTTCTGGTGTCAGGTGATTTACTTAAGCGGAGCTCTGAGATCATTAGACTCCTGGAGGGACAAAGAGTTTAACAGGTAAGAGAAATCAGTGTTTAGACAGGTTTCCAAGAAAACTCTGTTCTGGGATATAAACTGAGAATAAATGTGTGAATCTCACAAAACAAAAATGTCTTTCTTGTGACTTTGGGGTGAAATATGACAGAGATTCTCAACAGTTTTCATAAAGTTCACCCAAATGGTCCTTCCCCTGAAGCACCTTGTTTAAGATATAACCCACTCTTGACATCTCTGTGTCACAGGTCAGAGGATGGATGGCTACAAAGAAGATGCCTCATAACATTTGGCCTCCCTCAGGCTGAAACTTTAGATTTATCCAATACGACTTGTGAAATCCTTTAAGGGTCCTGTGTGTATTTTTTGGAGGATCTATTGACACACTAAAAAAAATCAGTAAAAATAGGGCACAATGTACTGTATTAATATGAAGGAATTTTCCGTATTCATTTTTAAGAGTTGTTTTACTTGTATTTTACATTTTGCACTGCATTAAATTACATTTGATCATTAACGGAAATGTCTGTAAAATAAAGGGAAAATGTACTGGTAATTTTCTGCTAGTACTTTTATCCGTTTTTTACGGGATGTTTTTTACAGTGCAGAAATGCACACCACAGGTCCCCTTGCATGGAATTCGCCATGTTGTTTCTACAGTAGCCCTAAATAAACAAACTGCTCACCACTAGATGCCGCTAAATGTCATACCTTGGACCTTTAAAGCATTAAAATCTGTCGAAAGTGATTGAGGGGCTACTTATATGAGAAAGAGAATCAACTCTGTTAATTCAGCTGTGAATTATTATAAGAAATATTATAAGAATTATATATAAGAAAATTATTTGTTAAGAAAATCATTACACAATCCTGCTGCAAGAGAAGCGTTGCTCACTGTTGATGTTGTTGTTATGTAGGAAATTTGAGTGCTTTTTTTTTTAGTCTACTTTTGTTGTCGTCCAGGGAGTGAATAAACAAGCCACTGTACTGTACAGAAGAATAATGTCCCTTTTGTAATTACTGTTAAGGTAAGTGGGTATTTGTCACAAGCCCCTCACATTCCACAAGCACAGCAACTTGAGCCAACCACTATCTCTGTGCCAACGTAGAGGGTGAAAAGTTACAAATGAATGACCAGTCTCACAAACAGAGACTGATGATCTCTGAGTGTTGCCCAGTGTTATTTAAAGGTGCACTCCATAATTGCTTTTGTTTATGTTGCTATGACCAACACATCAGTTGTGTTGGACAATCTGGCACCCAATAGTGTGTAAAACGTTTGCATTTACACACTACATTACAGTCAGTAGGGCTGCACAATATATTTAAGTTACTGGAATATTGCAAAGGGTGCCTATCACTATATGCATACCTGAAAATGATTTGTAATAACTAAATGATTGAATTCTTTAAAACGTTTTGTACAGGAGCTTTCCTGTAGTGGTTAGAGCATGGCGTTAACAACGCCAAAGTCGTGGGTTTGATCCCAGGGGATTGTGTAACGGAGGCCAGCTAGTGAAGAGCTGTGCAGTGTGTAAACCTCACTCCCCGACCAACAGAGACGCTCTAGCGACAGACGCTAGAGACTGCGGTCTTTAGCCTCCTCGTTAGAGCGCCCGTCTCCCATCCGGACCGACGCCGGTTCGAGGCCCGCGCAGAGCGGGGCGAGTAGGACCGGTTACAATTGCACATACTTAGAAACAAAAATGTATAGGATAATGCAATGTAAGTCGCTTTGGATAAAAGCGTCTGCCAAATGCATAAATGTAAATGTAATGTATTACTGAGCGCAGCTTCAGACCAAAGGCTACACTGAAAGAATTGCGATTCAGCAACACAGCTAGAACAGAAAAACAACGGGAAACACTAAACGTAACTGACTTGTTCTTCAAGCTGACAGCTTCTTTGTCTGCGAGTATTACCCTTGAGCCCTAAGATCAGTGATGACAGCGAGAGTTAAAGACCGAGGGAGTCCACCTCTATCCCGGTTTGTTTCCTAGACCTAGCGTGAGCTTAGGAAGAAGGAAAGTCATCAAACTACTGCAGTGATTAAGATCTCTTCCTGTTTAATGACAGGTCCCATAGCCTTGTAATATAAATACAGCTCGGAACAGGGCCAAGCTGTCACTGATGCAGAAACTAAGGGGTATGCTGCACCCCGGATCAGATGGGCAACTTCTGAAAGCCGACCTTGAAAATGTTATGCCTGCAGGCTACGAATTACTAAATGCTGTTAAAATCAGAGAAACCACAGAATGATTATAAAGGGAATAGAGTCACACTTCCACAACAAAGCTCAGGAACCCCCTTAGATATTGGCTTTCACTCATTTGATCAGAAATTACCAAATACTTTCAATAATTACATTTAATTTTAGTTAGTTTATCCGTGACACTTTACAATAAGGTTGTATTTGTTAAAGATGAAGTTACTCACGCAGTTTACAGTAGTATTACATACTTTGTTTCTTCAAACAGTATTTAGTTAGATCAAACTTATAAAAGAGAGATACAGCTGTACGATTATTTACGGGAAAAGACGAGCTGCTGGAGGCGGGCAGAGGGGAAGAAACTACAGCACGAGCACACAATACATCATCGCATTATCCCATCGTGTTGTTTACATTATGCACGTATGATTGCCAACAAAACACAGACATATGACTTAGTTTGACTTACCGCGTGCAGTTCATGTCTGGCATCTTCTAGCGCTGGGACCGCGCCATCTATCAGTTTCAAACGATCTCCAAATCCAGCGTTATATCCACCGTTTATATAACATTCATCACCGAAATGCAGTGACCAAACAAACACAGCTAAACTTCCGTCAGCCGAGTGAAGCGGCAATGATGGGCGTGCTCTTTCTCACGCTGGCTGGTTGACACGTGGGCATGCTCTATCTCTCGATGGATGACGCGTGGGCATGCTTTTCCGGGAGAATTGTCCAATAAGAGACTAAGAACCCTTGTTACGAAACATGAATCAATGTTCGAAAAAAACTCCCTGGCGGAGTGAATTGGGCACAGAAATAATACGTTCAACTCGTTTTTGACAAGTTGGCCTTGTAAAGCTTGAGAAGCCAGCATGTTTAACAGTGTAAAGAAGTCAGAATGCATGAAATAGCTTGTTACCCCACCTTTTAGTAAATGCATTAGCTAACATTAACTATCAATGAGCAATATAGTTTTTCAGCATTTGCGTAGTTGACAAATATACCATACATGTGTCCTATGGTGTGACTGTGACATAGCATAAATATAGAAAAAAAATGTTAATAATATGTTATTTTAAATTAATATTTATATTTGTAATATTACAATATATTTGTAATTACGCTAAATCTCTCTTATCCTACTTTTTTCTATGTTTGCTGTCACACCAGGACACATTTACACATTTTGTCAACTACCCATTTTTTTTATGTTAGTTAATGCAACTTTAATTGTTCATGTATACAAATTTTGATTTTAAAAATGTATTGCTAAAATTACGATGAACTTAGACTTATAAATGCTGTGAAAGTATACTGTTCAATTTTAGTTCATGTTAGCTAATGCATTAACGCATATTGACGAATACAACCTTTTTATAAAGTGTAAACAGTTTGTACAGTATAATACATAATACAAGTAACAAAAACATGTGAAATGCTTAACTTGAATTGCGTGCTTGTGCTATATTAAAAAAATCAACTTGGTTTATATTTTGTTATCTAATACAGTGACATTCATACATTTTAAAGCGTGGCTTAGGTGCCCAAAATACTTTCTGCAGTCACTGTATGTGGCATATCTATGCCTTTAAAAATGAAAGATTTAAGGTGTAAAGGGAAAATCCATAGTTACTTTCATTTGCCAAAGTATGAAAGCTATGCTAGATCAGCCTACAGAGGATTCTGGCTGGTTGGGGGATGTACTCCACAATACAGCTCTTATCAGTTCCAGTTTCCTTCTTTTACACCTCCACTGGTTAAGCAAACACAATGGAACAACACTACACAGCCAAGCAAACGCAGAGAACATGTTTTCACACATATATAGGTTTTCACATACTGAACATGTAGCCTGCTTTGTTCTGGCACTGGAAGGTATTTGGCCCTGTAATCCTATGCAGTTAACACAGAGCACACATTAATCCATCTCTCTTGACATCTTCTCTACAGGAGGCACCAGGTCTACCCTCCTCGCTTTTAGCTGAAATATTATCTTTACGGTGATCTCTGTGATGTAATTTCCTCCTACAGAATTTTTTCTGTGATTACATCAAGTAGGGGAAATGTAAAATTATGGATTGTTTGACTCGTTGGAACTGATATTCATAACAAAAATGTCTCCAAGCAGAGCACATACGATATGTTTCCAAAGTCCCAGCCCTATAGCTCCATAAAATCCCTTTTCTAGGTCACGAAGGGTTGGAGAGGCTTTGCATATCGAATGAAAGTTTGCTTAACTGAATGTGCAAAAAAAATCTCACACCTTCACAACCTTTATAATTTACAAAAGCATGAGGGCTCGCTCAACCTAATAAACAGGCAGAGAAAGAATTTCCAGCCAATTATAGCTAAAATCTTTTCCTGGGAAACAAAAGCTTAGTCCTGCAGAAAAAGGACACCGCTAGCAGAAATATGTAATAATAACCCTTACTTGTCACAGGAGTTTAAAAGCAATCTGATCAGATCAAAGACGTGGTAATTTTATAAATCCTGTACTGGCTTTGGCTCAAGAGACCATGGTACATACCGATAAAGAAATTCTAAACTCTTCTAATGTACTGTGTGTCTTTTTCTTTTGCCAAGTGTCAAGATGTTTCGAAGCAAGTCCGGGCTTAAATCCTAAACGTCCACAAATAGATGATGGCATTATACGTCAAACATTTCCACCACACATATTTTTCAATGCATTATAATAATGGAAATATAGACGTTACGCTTAAATAAAGAGTGCAAACAATGGTTGTCAGGTACAGAGTCTCACAAGAAGCTGATAGGCACAAGCAAACACACTGATCTGGATGTGAGAACAACAACAGAGTAATTACACAATTGTGAAAGTAAGAGATAATAACAGATAACTAGTGGAGATGAGCATGCACATGCACAATATTGCATTTGTGAAAATGAGCTACTGAATAAGCTTTGAAAAATCTTTCTCGCCAATAAGCTTTCATTTCCTCTCCATTATAATCCTCAGCCCCCCACAGAGGGCGCACAGAATCTGACCTCTACACCCAACCCCTGTCCTTCATAGTTTAAGTTTAACTGGCAATGGCAAGCTTGGACTTTTAAGTCACTTTAAAATTTTAACATCATTCTACTTTCATATCACTTTTACATTTCAGAGGTCCGATCCAATGAAATCGCTTCCGTTTTGTGGCCTTAGAATGGGCAAAACCTATCCAAACACAATATATCTATACATTGGTTATACAGTAGTTTTTTGTATTCAACCAAATTCCTCAGAGAACAATCAAAGACTGCGTGAGTCTTGCATTAGTATCCACCAGGGCTGGTAGCTACCGGGGCTCAGAACAAGCTTGCATTTCCCCGAATCCACTACGTCTACGTCATTAACAATTTCAGAATCACGTGTTGCCCCTTGTGAAAATTACACAACAAACATGGCACTGTATGCAGCAAATGTCCAATCTCTGTTTTTAGTTTTACATACGAAAAGTTTCACCTGATGTCACAGGTTTCCTTGTTCGAGAACACTATTCGGCGGGCCATTCGGAACCAGGATCTGTTTTTTTGTGTGGAAAAGTGTAACTTTGTAGCCCAAAACGAATTCTTGTCAGTACATTTGTATCTGTGCATTACAGTTTACAGAGCGAATACAAACATGTCCAACTTGTTGTAGTTGGGGGAAGGGTTGTGACCAAGGCTACTTTGACAATCTATTGTCCAGACTCCAGAAAGCTTTGAAAGAGGTCCTATTACCCAAAGGTCCAGTGAATAGCTTATTAGCATGTCTTCTAATACTGACCTTTTAGCCTCATTACCATCAGTGGCCCTAGTGAGCACCACTAACTAACTTAAAAGGAGAATGGACAGAGAAGACATTTCACACATTGGAATTCACACACATAGGCTGTCACACAAAACCCAGCATTTTTGGGGAATCACAAGCATGTGCAGCCTAGATTGGCAGGTCGCTTGGTTTTCCCTAATATGAACCTCGTTCAAGTCAAACCTCACAGCAAAAAGTGATGGAGAGTTAAAACGCTATTTCTTCAAAAACAGACAACATGTTAGGGTCTTTTAAACAATCTCCAACAAAAAAAAAAACGTTTACTTGGTTTGTTTGTTACCTGAGTTGTGCTTGTTTATTAGCACGTGATCCTACGGAATAAAAACAACAACAAACTAAACTAGCAAAAATTACCAGAGCAACCATAGTTTCCGCCAAAATACCACAGTTAAATTAGTTGCCCTTGCACTTTAATATTTGCCACCGCTGTCATGAAAATAAATAAACAACGTGACAGAAATACACCAAAGAGTCTTTGCACTGTTAACTTGATTATTTCACTGTGGTGGTCATGGTAATCTGGCGAGATGAACTACGATTTCCTGAGTGGCTATCTGTAAAGGTTTCCAGAAATTGGTTCTGTTAATCTTTACACACGACACGGAAAAGTAAAGTTTGTCTTTCCAAATCACGCTCGCGTTCTTTAAGTGGTCGTGTTTTCCGCGACACGCTTTCCAGTCCTGTGGGGGTTTTAACCAGCCGTGAAGTTTGTTTGATCCGGACTCACCTGAGACACGAGCGGGATGAGTGTTTGTTCCACCGAGCGAGTTTGGATCTCAAGCCCGCAATCAAAGTTCCCACCGCCGCCGCTGCCGCACGGAGAAGAAGCCATTCCCGCCGATCAGACCCTAAAGCTCACGACAACACCGAGTTTAATATGAGTCTCTAAACACTGCAAGCTAGTGTTTGGTTAAGTTTAGAAGCACGCTATAAACAGCAGTCGTTCACGCGTGCACGTTTCCCCTCTACGCTATGCACTATAATGCACGCGCCGCCTCTGATTGACAGACTATTCGTGCTACATGCAATAAACCTAACTACAACCACAGCTCTGCTGCAGCCACCGGCGAGCCAGCCTGAGAGAGAGAGGGAGAGAGAGAGGGAGAGAGAGAGAGAGAGAGAGAGAGAGAGAGAGAGAGAGAGATTTTGAAATGTTTATATTTATTTCAAAATGTATTGTTAATATTTATAATAACTATTAATATGATTAATATTGATAATATTCTAATAGTTTTATTATTAATTATATTTATTTATACTGTTTTTGTTTAGCCTATTGCTTTCTTTGTTTATTAAAATCTATTGTTTTTTGGCTTTTCAAGGCCATTTCTTATTATTTTGACATCATGCTAAAGTAACGTTTAGCATTTAAAAACGTTCCCTTAAGGGAGTAATGGAATCAGATTAATTTAAATGACTCATTTTGTACTCCAAATATTAAACATAAAAAATATTCCAAAAATATTTGTCAAATAAAATTTAAGAACAATGCCTCTACCTGCTGCTGAGTAGCAAAAATCACGTCAATGTCAGAAATCAAGTTCAAAAACCAAACTTACTTCCTGTTTCTGTATATGCTAAAACTGCATGATGTCGACATTTTATTCCTAAATGCACAGTGTCTTAACAAATGCTCTGGATGCTGTATATTTCCATGGTGCTGCTGAAGTAACAATAGTCCATATATTAAATGCTAATCGAAGTTACTAATCCCATCACAAATGCAGACTGTATTCCAAACGTCTCAGCCTTAGGTTTTCTCAGTCTGTTGGCTATTTAGAAAGAAATTAAACAAATCGGTGATGGTCATCTTTATTTCCTAATGGTTATGCTTAGCATGGATGTCTCATTTGAAATGGGTTCATAAAAGCTGTAATAACCTATAGTTTCATTTAGGATGTTTAGTAAGTGATTTCCCCTGAGATTTTCATGAGTTGGTTTAGAATCAACACTACATCTCATGAGATAAGCTATAATATTCCAATGGGTATTTTTAATATCACAGCAATACTTTATCTAACTGAATTTTAAAACATATAAATGAAATAAGCCATTTTGTAGATTAAATTCCCCAAAAAGTGGTTTGCTTGAGCGTCCTGACCAGCCACACACAACAAAAGAAAGACTATAGGGTGGCGTCTGGGAAATCAGTTTGAATATGTGCAATTTTACAAAAGGCTTAAAAAAGTAACCATGGAAGGTTTCTGAAATGTGTGAACAGAATTCTGTCTGACGGTTTACAGAAGTAACCAGCTTTGCTTAAGTCACATGTATTACAGTAATACAAGACTTCAGGGATGTTAGTCATGAGTATTAGGTGACATGAGAACACTTCCTCAAACCACAGCAGCTGGAACAGAGGCCAAACAAACTCTACTCTACAACCACACACAGACTTTGAGCCTCAAAAGTGGTTTGTACTTCGCCAACACAAGAACAGAGGTCTACCACTCTGCAAACTTGTTGCCAAACATTTGACAGCAATGTCAAAAGTCATTTCCTTCAATTGTAGCCTATATGGAGCAGCATCAATGCAGCCAAAATGTGATCTGATCATGTTTCTTTTCCCCATAAATCCACTGCAATGTATCTAATGAAGAAGTGATTGCTATTGCTTTAATAATGGCCAGTTCACTTTCAGTCTAGCGATTTGTATCCCTCCTCCTCACAATCTTAAATTTCAACTTTATTTAGCAAAGAGAACATATTTCTTCGTGGCTGCGTGTATTTGAGCATGCATCTTCAGTAGAATAACTTGCCAACAGATTGCTCTTTTCCATGCTTTTTAGAAATGCTGACAGCATTTCTACCTTGAGAGCACCCTGTGTTGCTCAGTTCCACAAGGCAATGTACAGAATATTGAGATTATAAATGAAGGGGTTTAGAGCGAATAGTGCAAAGTGAGCACATCCATCACCCTGGAAACACAAATCTGCATTCTAGCAGGATGTTAAATCCAAAGTAAATCTCTAAAACATGTCACATGTGGGTCATTGATGGGAAACAATCTGATGTTAAAAAATGTAAGTGAATGTAAAGTGCTGACTTAGCACTTGATAAAATCTTTATTTTTGAGAAATCTTGTGATTCAAGTGCCTTAAACTCTTTGTGTGGACTGTATCCTCAGCGGCGCCCTCTGTAGTTTATTAATTGCGGCTGCAGAGAAAGTGGAGTATGTCACCTTGACCTCACTTACTTGCTCATCCACATGCATGCATTTTACACTATTGTCTCTGAGGCAGGAAATATGAGGTAGATTTGTTACACAGAAGGAAAACACATAAGAATGTGAGGGATCAGTTAGCTGATGCCTTTGGTTACAATAGAGCTGGTGGTATCTTTTTAAGTCCAGAATGTTCTGGAACACAGACAGCATTTATAACATCCTATTATTAAAAGTCCTCACACCCAAGCTTGTAACCCTTGTGAAGTATGTCAGTCATGTCCAGAAGTAAATATATGAATATATTTAAAAACCATTTGCATTTACATAAGCAAATAGATAAGCTGGGTGTCGTGATTCTGCCTCTCCTAGTCTTGGTTTTCTCAGTCTTGTGGCAGGATCATGACAGACCCACGATTCGATGAACAAAAATAACACCGTGCACAAATTTTTGTTTTGCCCGACCTTTTTATAGTTCTCGTACAATTCTGCGGTGCTAATTATGTTTTAGTGTATATTTAGCTCAAGTAAATTGAGCTTATATAATGAATTATGATAAATCGGTATATTGCAAATAAACAAACTGTACAAATGTTCACATTTTAAAATGTATCTTCCAATTGTCACTGTCAGAAGATTCTAGAAATTTCTGTAGCATAGGGGAGGTGGGATGAAGCGATGATGGGTGACTACATCTGGAACATGGTTCGTGAGGACGGTATAGTCATAAAAGGCAAAAACGATCAAATGTACACTTCTGAAGTTGTGGACGACTCATTTTTAGTAACTGTTATGTTCAGCTGTTGTTTTGAGCTCAGTGTTCTGCCAGTACCTTGTAATTTCTGCGTACGAGTAATAATACCAAAATGTGTGACTTTTTTACTTTTTTTTGTGGGTTCCATCAATGGTAAAAAAAAAAACTGTGATTTTCATATTCAGCATGTTAAACTTCATGAAGAAACAGTAAAACTTAAAGCGAAACAACTTTTGTTTTTAACAAAAATTGTTACATTTGTGTAATTTAAAAACTGCAAGAATGTGTGAATGGTCTCTTTGAAGGTTTTCTTCCAAATCATGTATAAATCTCTACATTCTCACAAGGATTATGATTATTTTCATAATCCTTATTTAGTTGAAACAAATTCTTGATGAGTTCCATGATTACAGTGCAAGAATTGTCTGTGACATGAAGCAGAGTCTGGTTTTCACGAGGTGTTTTCTAATGAAGAGTCAGATAGACAGCTAATTCGTCATCTCATCCTCTTGTCTGGCCTGCTGTCATTAATCGTATCATCTCAAAAGTTCAAAAGCAACCACAGATTTTGTTCGCAATCTCATCAAGCACTCAGCGGAAAACCATTTCTGACAAAACTGTCACAGGGCCTTTGTAATCGATGCCTGGCAGCCATTTTTGGATTAGCCCAACTTTGACAGCCGAGCTGAGTTTAGGCACAGATGGGAAAAGAATGCCAAGATGCCCTGTTATGGTGCTTTACCTTGAATAAATAAGTCTATGTAGTCCATCCAAACCAATTATTTTATGAAGCTTTGCCCGTTTATAAAACATGGTAATTTATTACACACATTTGAAAAGGTTGAACGTAATGTTCTTTTGTAAAATGGGATATGACAGGTTTATTGCACAGCTGTATGATCTTCATAACCAGAAGGTTCAATGTAAATCCTCCCTCACTTTCAAGTGTTTAAAGCACATCTGCACCAAAGAGAAATTCAGGACTGAAAGACAGACCGAGACACTCATAGCATGAAAACTTCATATCAAAGATTCAAAGGATAACAATTTATAGTGTTTCTTATAGGCTTTGTAGGACTGTACTTGTTTTATGTAAGGATATATGTATGAACGGAGAAATGTAGTCATTTGCTGTTTTAGACAATACCACAGAAAGCTCTTTAATAACTACAGCTCAAATTCAGTCATTTTTGCTACTGTAATGTCTTTGTAAACATATTGGAATTTTGTAGATTTGAGGTTCACTTTAACACTTTAACTACTCGCATATCTAGCGCCATCTACTGATGCCCTTACGGTGTTGCAGTCGACGTCATCCTTCCTGTTGACTTAAAGTGAAAGTATTAAATACAATCATTTAATAACATTCATGAAACCATTTCACAAAACATTTAAGTTCCACTCTTGTGCTCCAGTTTCTTAACCACTATTCCATTCTATGGCGACTGTAATGAGTCCTGAATTATTTACATATATATATATATATATATATAAATTCACAATGGCACCATTTTTGTAATAGGGTCACATTTTGTTAGAAAATAAAATTCTGTAAACTTTATTTAATTTGGATATTGATATTGATGATGGAACTAATGACTAAACCTTACAGTGTTGCGGCCAGAACTTCTAGCACCATTTATATTATAATAATGATAAGAGTATACAAGTTATATAAATGTATACATGAGTCTAATTCAGGTGAAAATGATGAGATAAAATATTAGTCTCTGACATTTGCCAGTAATTGGGTGGAGTGAAGACCCCCTTAATATCAACACTGATCTTACATAGCTACAGGCTTAATGGCCGTTCACATAACAATAACTATAAAGATAACTATAAATATATTTGCGTCCACACCAGCGGACGATAACAATAACGTTATGTTTATTTTATATCAAGATTTACAGTATTGTTTAAAAAAACAACACACAAATGTTTCAAAGACCATTTTTAGTTTTTCTGAATGTACTATTTATATCATATTCACAATCACAACAGTCATATTTGTATTACGTATTTAGAAAAAGTTCAAAAATTATTTTTTATTTAATAACCTCGAAGTTTTCATGTACAGTATCTTGTCATGCTGTTGGTCTTTCACATTGCATTAAACTATTTTCCTTATATGCCCAGGAATACTTGACTTCTGGCTGGCAAATAAACATTTGTTTTATGTCCAGATTGCCAAATTACAGAAGATTTCAAATTTATGCTTTTCTTAGCACCACTGGAAATTCTTAAATGTCAAGTGAACTACTGGAACACAATGAACCAGTTTCTCTGCAATCTACAGATTCCATCTAGTTGACATGCCAGTTAACTGAAAGTAAACTGAAAACATTTGCTGTTTGGTATTAGGAAGATGATGCAGTGAAAGACTTCTGCACTCAGGTTTGACATTATTGCTTTTAATTGTATAATGCTTTTGGAGTGTGTACATTTTTATAAATGCATTTACAAAATTTTCAAGACATTTATAGGACTGTTACAGACCAAAGGGCAAAAAAGAACGAAAGAAAGAAAGGTTTTTAAAAACTTTTTCTGAATATACGTAGACCTTTCATTGGACACACGCACTTGGCCCAAAGTTAAATTCCGGTCTGGTTATAATATAACATTTGATTTTATATTTAATTTATATTAACATTTTATTGTATATCAATTGTATTAAATTCAATTAAAACTACTCTAAAGTTGTTGATAATTGCGGAGGTTAAGTTTGGGAGATTTTGTTTATGTTGTTGTCGCTGAAACTGTCTATAGTTAACGTGAAATGTGCTTTAAGCCTACAAACATCAACAAACTGAAAAAGTATGGCAGGGAGTAGTATGTCAAAATTCCCCTACAGCACTTTGAAACAAAAACTAAAGGAAACAAACTGTACGGCGCCCCGCGAAAAATATATATATATTGTGCGCATTATTTAGTAATATGTGAGCATAATATGTGTTGCTAATTCATTCACTCAATTTAAATAAACTGTGCTCAAGTTTTATAAACCCCATTCCCTTGATTTAGGTAAATCACATACTGTCACGATCACTAGTTGGAGTGTCCTGCATATACACCTGAGGGCACTCCTTCCAGGACCATTGTCATTGTATCAGAACTGCATTTCTTAAAATCTTTTGCCCAGACCCATGTGTTATTGCTTTTTACTGTGTCTCATTATCTTTTTTGTTCTCTGTCTATTCAAACCCCAGTGTTTCAGGGTCCTGTGTCATTTGTTGTTCCTATGTTGTACAGTATTTGCAGTATTTAAGAGCTGCAGTCTTAGCTCCACTGACTATACCATGACTATTTCTGAATAACAATATTTTAATTCATATCTCATAAATACACAGAGGAACTATCAGATGAAACTTCAAACTTAATGTTCATGCAGGCAAGAGTAAAACATCTGAACAATCAGACATGGGTAAGAAAACACAACCATACCTCGTGATTAAAACCATTAACTAAACACACCTCTGGTTCTTGGTGAATTAGAAGCAATTCCTTTGTTGCTTTATTCTAGATCAGAATCTGACCGTTGTACTATTTGGAAACTCTGCTGCAGTCCAGTATGGGGATGATAATATACTACTTGGGAAAGAAGTGCACTTTGGAAATGCAGAAACACCCAAGATTGATACTGTACAGGTGAAGATATCAACACGCCGTGTCTCAGTGACCAACATAATTGGCTTACATGAGACTGAACATCACAGTTACTCTTTGGATCATCTCTTTGGTCAACTAGCACATGAAAATGAAATCCATGCCTTCATATTTGTTGTGCAACTGGGCCATTTAACAGATGCTGATAAGATGGGCATTGAATGGCTCCAGGAAGTTTTTGGTGACAGAGTTACTGAGTTTGCAATAATTCTCTTCACCTATGAGCAACAGGAAGAGAGTGAGTCTATAATAGATGACCTGAAGAACAACATTGTTCTGGAGCAGCTGTATGAGAAATGTGGAAGCAGATATTATACCTGCAACAAAATCATGAACAACCAATCAGAGTTGAGCAAACTGATGATTGGCATTGAACACCTGTTGTTTGACAATAAACAGCAAGGCTACACTAGAGAGATGTACAACACGGTTAAGAAAGAGATAAGAAAGAGAGGAGGTCAGAAAACCAGAAAGCTTAAAAAGAGTAAGTACACAGATTTGGTTTTCTGCATCAAGAAACATGACACATATTACAAAATGTAATTATTTTCTTTCTAGCACAAGATCAACCCACAAACAGTAATGAAGAATGTCATGGCGTATTCCATGCTATAACAGGAGAAGTCCCTAGGGTAAGTGTTAAAGTGTGGGAATACAGGTAGGAAGCTTGAATGAAATCATTTTGACAAACCCCTTACCTGGCACCGTCCCGTATACGGGACAGCTGATTTACTTCAAGATTTGGCATGGGAATTCTTATCTTATTGTGACAAGCCTTATATCGTTGGAAAGGTCTAAATCTCTAGAAAACATATTTCATCACAGTTTTATAGAATAATGTATGTAGAAAGAGTAATTGTATCTATTTTTAAAAGAGGGGGATGTATAAAAACAGCCGTTGCATTTTGAAATGGAACTGGCAGCAGACTGACAGTTGAAGGGGAGGAGTTAATGGATGCTCCGCCCAAGCTGTATAACACGTCATTTAAGATGGACAGTCATTACAGGACAGAAGTGCATTTTCAGATTTTAACTGAAGATTATTGGGGCGCATGATTTTTAAAAAGAGAATGACCCATATTTATAAACTATTTATAATAAATGCTTCACCTGGCCTTTAAAGTCCCCCTGTGGTCAATAATTGTATCCCTTAAAACTAATTTTTGACAATCCAAATTACATTTTAAAACGTTTTTTCCTGTGGAAATAATTTCTCCTGCCTTAAACTAGTTTGAATGTAACTCTACATCTCAGCTTCATTAAGTATACGCAGATACATGAATTAGCAAATTAGCCACCACGCCACTCACTCACACTCGTCAGTTCCAGACGCTGCTAAAACTGAAAGTGAAACTGAGAGCTGGCATGGCAGTGCAGTGACCGATTCAGCCCGAATCTATGCGCCATCTTTGCATATTCTTTGCCTCAAATTGCTGATCCAAAGGGGTCAAATGAGTGGATGTGATTTGTTATAGGTTAATGATGTCATTAACCGGAGCGGTTTCAAAGTGCATTTTTTTAAACTGTCTTTGGTAAACTGCAGTTTTATGGCGAAAATGCTCAGCAATGGTTTAAAATGATAAATTTGCACATGGTTTGTCTTAAAGCACATTAAAAACACCACATAACCATATAAACAACATTAAAAACTTGATTTTCACCACAGGGGGTCTTTAAGGTTTATAAACAGGTGTGATTTAATGCATGCTTTAGACACCAAAGTGTACCGGAAACACTCCCATAGAGTCAACACCATGATACAGCATCTTGTTCCCTTCTTAAAAGACATTTCTTCTATTGTGTTTATTTCTCAGAGAATGGTTGAGAAGTGTTCAACAGACGGTGCAGGAATGAATCAAAACAAAGAAAATGTAGCCTGGGTAAAAATAGAACACCTATTTCAAAGACTTCATCTTAATAACAGGCAGGACTGTAAACTGAGAGCTGCAGATGTTCTTCAACTAACTGCACATTCATTACAGTCACACGAGTCTTGTACTGAGGAGGAGCTGGTTCAGACTTACATACAAAAACTACTGATGATGAACTACCGAGCAAGAAACATTAAAATGAAAGATACCAACAACCAACAAAAAGACAATGACTCTCTTGAAGATAAGGGTAACGTAGATGTTCTTGAGGAACTTTTTATGTCTACAGAAAGTATAAACAAGACAGGTGCTATTCACCCAATGGATGTTCAGATGGCCGTGTTTCATTGTGCTGAGAATTTCCTAAAGCAGTTGATGGTCACTAAACTCTCACAGTGTCAGTATGCTCTTCCTCTGCTTGTACCTGATCCATTTACAAAACAGATTCAGTTTCCTCTCTGGACATTTAGACAAATCAGCAAGGGTCTGAAGATGACAAATAAAAACAATGAGATAATAAGGAAAATCCAGTCAGTCTATAAGGCAGAAACTCCAATGGTGTTTTTCTTCAGGTTTGACACTTTGTCCTCATCCAAGTCTCAACTGATAAACAGTCTAATCAATGAGAAACACAACACGTTTTTCCACAGGCACTGCTCAGGAAGCAGCAAAACCAGACTACTGTTGGATGGAGTGGTGGAGATCGCCTGGTACTCTCCTTCTGGAAAAAACACAGACACATTCACAGACTGTGTAGCGTTCTGTAACCTCCACGGTGATGCAGAAGACAACGAGAAACAGCTGGGAATCCTGACTCAAATGGCTTCGGTGAACGTTGTTTTTTTACCGAAGCTTGACAAAAATGTCAAAGGTGTAACAAGGATCCCAAACCTGTCCCGAAAGCCACTCATTTGCCTTTTTGCTGAGGATGAATCTACTAAGAGTAAAACAAGAACAGGCATTTACAAAATTGGATTAAAAGGCAGAAATAAGGCAGATGTATCAGAAGAACTGAGAGAGGCTATAAATGATTTTCTCTCAATGTCACCATCAGAATCAACTTCCCTTTTCAAACTCGAAGATGTGTCCAAACACATAGATAGAGTAGATGAAGATGAGGATGAAAGCTGCAAGAAAGGAAAAGCAGCAGCAGAGAACATCATGAGATTACTAAGGGGAGAGAGTCTGACCAAAATCAAAGAAAATGTACTGCCCTGTCAAGGAACTCTGTGGCATAATTGGTGTCAGAAGATAAAAGAACTACATCAGGGATATGTGATAGAAACAGATATACCCAGAAAACAAGTCGAGTTAAAAACAATACGTGCACAGCAGCATGAACGTGATATTAGTCCGTTTGTCAAGCTTTTCATTCAAGAAATGATTTCAAAAACTCCAGATGAAAAGTGTTTTTTTCTTAAATGGCTCCCGATCCTCCTGGATGAGTATACTTCAACTGAACTTTCGGAGCTACATTACAAGTATGATAAAAAGTGGTCAGAAGTCTTAAAAAGGAAAGATAATGCTAAAAGAGATGGGCAACCAACGTCAGCAAGTGTAAGTGATGAAGAAACAGAACTCGATGAGATAGCAGAGGAACTTCAAGCTGCAACCTTTGGTTTAGAACACATCGTGAGAGAGATCGGTCAGATCTATGAATCATGTTCATCAGTCAATAAAGAAAAAAAAGGCCTTCCGTGCAGATACTCTGTTCTCCCGAGTCTTGCAGCAGAGATGATGGTCTCTGGATTTCCTCTGGAGCTGATGGATGGGGATGCCGCTCATGTTCCTTTTCTTTGGATTACTGCTGTTCTAGATGAACTCACCAAGGTACTAGGAGACCAGAGAGTCTTTGTTCTGTCAGTTTTAGGGGTTCAGAGCTCTGGGAAATCCACAATGCTGAATGCCATGTTTGGTTTGCAGTTTGCTGTCAGTGCTGGCCGGTGCACTAGAGGAGCGTTTATGCAGCTGGTCAAAGTGGCGGAGTAGATGAGAAAAGAGCTGAAGTTTGACTATATTCTGGTTGTTGATACTGAAGGACTCCGT
The DNA here is from genome assembly GCF_024868665.1 of Triplophysa rosa. Taxonomy (NCBI): domain Eukaryota; kingdom Metazoa; phylum Chordata; class Actinopteri; order Cypriniformes; family Nemacheilidae; genus Triplophysa; species Triplophysa rosa. Next base: position 12,978,116 of record NC_079905.1, on the reverse strand, counting down.
GCTCCAGAACTGGCGGGAAGGTCTACGAGACATCATGACAATGTAATGGCAACATTTGTTGTTGGTCTTGGAAATCTGACCTTGATTAATATCTTTGGAGAAAATCCATCTGAGATGCAGGATACCCTTCAGATCATTGTTCAGGCGTTTCTGAGGATGAAGCAGGTCAAACAGACTCCTAGCTGCATGTTTGTGCATCAGAATGTTTCAGACAACACAGCTGGAGAAAAAAACAAGGAAGGAGACGGCTACAAGAGACACTGGATAAGATGACAAAACTTGCTGCTAAAGATGAAGTCTGTAATGTTGAATGTTTCAGTGAAGTCATCACTTTTGATGTACAGAAGGACGTGAAATATTTTGCACAGCTCTGGGAGGGAAGCCCACCCATGGCTCCACCAAACCCATCATATTGTGAAAACATCAAAGAACTTAAGAAAGCTTTTCTTTGTAATGCCTCAACATCAGATGGAATAATGCTGACATGCATTAAAGATCGTATTAAAGATCTTTGGGAGGCTTTGCTGAATGAACGATTCGTGTTCAGTTTCAGAAATTATCTGGAAATTGCTGCATATAGAAAACTGGAGACAGCATACGGCAAGTGGTCCTGGAGCCTTCGCAGTACCATGCTGGAAATAGAAAGTAAACTACACAACAGAATAGAAAATGAAGCCATCGATGAAGTTGAAGCAACTGATCTTCAAGGCCAACTACAAGAGAAAAGTACTAAAGTAAAACAATCAATGTCAGAGTTCTTTGAAAAAGACAAGGACAGAGAGATCTTGATACAGTGGCAAGTATCATTTGAAATAAAAATCAAAGAGCTTGAAGAAAACATTGTGAGAGAAACAAAGAGGAAGTTGAATGATATTATTCAGCAGCGAGACCTGAAGAAAAAGATTGATTCCCATAAGACAAATCATGAAAACACTCTCTTTGAAAAGAGCAAAGAACTTGCGATAAAACTCAAAGATAAAGCAAATGATAAAGCAATCCTAAAACGAGAGTTTGATTCCTTTTGGAAAGAGTGTCTCAAGACGATTACCACAAATACTCCATCAATTAAAGACATTAACATATGGCGAGACATGAAACAAATCTACACCGACATCTATAAAAGTAGCCCTGTAGATGCCTGGAAAGAGGATAGTAGAAACAAGAATATTTTCTATGTGCTGGGTTATGCAAAATATGTCCAGTTAAAGAAATCTACTGGAATTACAGGACATGTCGTGAACGCTTATAAAGCCACTAAAGAAAAATTGGGCTACACTTTATCTAAAGAAGATGAAACCCAAATGAGAAACTTAGTCAATGACATTGCACATCAGACAGAAAAAAAGATCATGTCATATAACATACCAAAGATGGGATACAACAAAGGCTACATTCAAGAACTCGCAGGTTACATCAAGTCAAGAGTAATACAGTATGAGGAATCTTGTGTGAAATATGCGTTCAAAAATGAATTTTACTTGGATTTACTTCAGTCCATCTTCAAGAGACAAAACAAGACATTCAGGGAGCAGCACAAAATGTTCAGGGAATCCCATGATCCAGTTTTCTATTTTGAAAAAAAGAGACAAGAATACTACAGTATTTTCCAGAAATACTGTCAAGGCGCAACATCAGCTGCTATTTTTGGTGTGTTCATCTGTCAGAAACTGAAAGAGCCCATTGAGAACAGTGTCTACAAAAACACTGCCAGATATCTGGCTAATGAAATGAAAACAAACTGTGAACCACTGAATGGAAACAGATCTAAAGTAGAAAAACACATCCTGAAGAGGCTGGCAGAAAACGAGGACTTTGACAAATACATGGAGTACATTTATGAACCCAAAAAACACTTTAAGAATTTCATCAATGAAATAGTCGAGGAGTACATCGGTGCCAAGTTCAGGACCAGTGTTTTGCCCATGATGAAAGAGAACGCTGAACTCCTGCAGCAGAACATCATGAAAGCAGCTCATAAAGCCACTGAAATCGGTAAGGATATAGATGAGTGGTTAAAGCATTTCACACAGGACCTCTCGGATGTGCTGATATTCTCCGTAAAGGACCTCAGTGGAGTGAGTCAGGATGGCATTGACGATTTCAACATCCTTGAAGATGTGATACGAAAAGAACTTCCTTCAATAACGGCCATAATCAGCAACTGCAGTAGAGAAACATTCCCGGCAAAGCTGGAAAATAAGGACAGACCGTATGAGATTTTGATTGAGCACCTCTGTCAGTGCTGTTGGGTTCAGTGCCCTTTCTGTGCTGCTATCTGCACCAACTCGATAGAAAACCATGATGAAGATCACAGCGTTCCTTTCCATCGGGTGGATGGACTTAATGGGTGCTATTATGATTTTACAGAAGGTCTGGGCGCAGATTTTTGCACAACTTTAGTGACAACTAATAAGAAGTTTTATGTGGGACAGTGGACACCATGTAAAGAATACAGAATTGCAGGAGGTGTTTATGCAGAGTGGAGCATCACCCCTGACTTGTCAGAGCTGCCTTACTGGAAGTGGTTTGTGTGCAATTTTCAGGAACAGCTGGAAAATTATTATGAAAGAAAGTTCCACAGTTGGGAGATTTCATATGAATGGAAACAATACACAAAAGTAGATGCTATTAAGAGTTTAGATAAATACATCTAATGAAATACATTCAAACAAACTCAGACACCATATACCAACTTTGTGTCATACAATTGCTTTGATATTGCTCTAAAATCATACATTTTCAAACCTAAAAAGTGCAGCAATACAACAAAAATAGAAAAGCAGGATGTAGTGATGCAGAACAACAGTAGCGGACAGAGGCTAAGAAGTGAAGCATCTGTATACTGAACTGTATATCAGCTCAAAGTAATATTAAATGTGTCTTATTTTACAGAAGTCATCACAATATTTGAGTTGTGATTTAAATAAAGCCTCTGAAGTTATTTTATGTATTTGAATAGCAAAAATCTGAGAGGCTGGTAAAATTCTGCAGCAATACCCGGGCTAGTGGGCACTCAACTATGATTTCAAAAACAGCTGGGTTGGTTTTATTTCTCTTCAATCTTCAATCATTCTTCTCACATAATAAATAATTTTGACTCAAACCAAAACTTCATCTCCATGTATTTTTTACAGTGCTGTCAATCAATTAAAAAACTAACAAATGAATCACACATTTTTGTAATCGCAAATATTCGCACTTAACATCAGAAGCGAACCCACAAATGAGAAAACCTAAACTACTGGAAAAATTTATATTTAAACATTTTCAAATATTTATTAAAAGTGGTTGCTTTGCCCTTTTAGCTAAGAATTGCACGCAATTGATTGCATTGATTTTGTGTCCATATGATAGATGTGAATACTGCTGTTGTTTGGTAAAATAACTCATCTGACTAACTAAAGTCAGTGAAGAAGACTGTAAAAAAAGCTTATGGTTGTCTAAATCAGACTAAATCAAAGCTTTGTGAAAAAAGACACTGAACGACTTCACACAAAATGGCCGCCAGTAGGCTCTTAACCCAGCTTTTCTTTGCTGCAGATATTTACATATTAGAGTAAAACAATGCTTCCAAGTCCATTTAAATGAACAAAGTTAGCGATTACAATGCAAACCATAATAAAAACAAGGCTTGGACTACAGTAACTGAGAAAATGAATAGTGTAAATCGGTCAGTTCCACAAACCTTCAAAGATGTAAACAAAAGAAGAGTCAAAGAAGAAAACCTTTGCTCCAACATTTCTTTTTCATAAAATTTTTTATTGGTCCTTGTAAACATTTCCTCTGATTATTGCCCTGTTATAAAAATAATTTGCTATAGCACAATACAAAGGGCAGGCAGCTTTTTGTATAGAGCAGTTAACAGCTTATTGGTTTCCATGACAACGTAAATCCAAACAAACAATTTTAGCTAATATTCTTATGAGAAATGACTGCTGTAGATCAATAACACATGAATAACAATAAATCACACTTTTTGGGGACAAAAAACACAGAAGATCTCTTTCTTGTGCTCAGGGACTTTTTTCTTATGCGCAGGGTATGGCGTTATTTTAATGACAAATGTCACGAGCGCATTATTACAAGGTGAGAGTGCATTCTTGTAATACGAGCGCGCGAATCTCTCCGCTCGCACGCCGGTTTCCTTTGCTCATGTCATGGTTCTGATTCATTTTGTCATGTTTTTCTTGGTCCTGTAGCAGAGTCATGACAAAGCCTTTGGTTATGTGTGGAGAGAAACATATTGTTGTCCTTTTGACAATAATATAAGTTCTCTCAAGTGTCTCGTCTCTGTTCCCGCCATCTCGTTTCCTCGTTATCTTTCCCTGAGTGTTTAATTACCCACACCTGCCCCGTGTCGTTATCCTTTGTCTGTCTTCCCTATATAATACCCTCATGTTTCATTGTCCTGTGTCGGTCATTGCATGTGTATGTACTCGTGTCATGTCCAGCTGTGTCACCTGTTCCTGTTTCGTCCTTTGTAGTAAGTGTTAGTTTAGTTTAATCCTTGTCTAAGTTTATGTGAGTCTAGTGTTTAGTCAGTTTACGTCCCTGTTACTTGTGTGATTTTCTTGTTCCTGTGTTTTGCCCCCATCGTGGGTTTTTGTTTTGTGTTCTGTTATTATTTTGTAAAAATAAACTTCTGTTAACCCCTTCATCCCCGCCTGCCTGCGATTGGGTTCTTTTCCCCCACTGTTCATGACAGAATGACCGACCCCTATCGAACCCAGCAGGCGGCTCCCAAGGACGGCAAGGCGTCGTCTCCCCGATCCGGCCTGGCCCACTTGCTACTGGGGTTCCACCAGGGGAGTTATGGGGACCGGGAGTTCGCCAGAGCATTCTCGGCGGTGGCAGAGGCGACCGGGTTCAGTGATGCGGAGTTGAAGACAATCTTCAACTGCTGCCTCACCCGGCGCCTCACACCGTCGGAGAAGAGGCTGCTGGCTCCTCTCGAGTTCGCGGATATGGTCAGGTACGTGGCCAACCGGGATGATCCTGGGAGTGGAGTTCCATTTGGAACTTCCGCTCCACGGTCGAGCGTCCCGGGGGGTCTCGTCCTGGCTGCCGCTGCCCGGGGGGACTCAGAACCCTCTGGCTGGAGCTCCACGGTTCCCGGTTCTCCTGGTGGAGACCGTGGCGAGTGGGGAGGGAAGGACTCGGGGACGACGTCTGGGGGTTCCCCCAACGCTGAACTACCTCCGGTCCCCACGGGTCCGCCAAAGATGGCTGCAGACCCGGCGGTGCGGAAAAGGAGGAAGGAGCGTCACGGGGGAACGTGCTGTCCAGTGCAGCTGGCTACCACTCCGGTGATCCAGCCGGCGTCCAGTCCGGTGCAGCCGGCATCCAGTCCGGTGCAGCCGGCGTCCAGTCCGGTGGTGCTGCCGATGTCCTGTCCAGTGTCCAGTCCGGTGCAGCCGGCATCCAGTCCGGTGCAGCCGGCATCCAGTCCGGTGCAGCCGGCGTCCAGTGCGGTGGTGCTGCCGATGTCCAGTCCGGTGCAGACGGTGTCCAGTCCTGTGTCCAGTCATTTGTCTAGTCATGTGTCCAGGCCAATGATCCAGCCGGCGTCCAGTCCGGTGATCCAGCCGGCGTCCAGTCCGGTGATCCAGCCGGCGTCCAGTCCGGTGCAGCCGGCGTCCAGTCCTGTGTCCAGTCCTGTGTCCAGTCTTTTGTCTAGTCATGTGTCCAGGCCGATGATCCAGCCGGCGTCCAGTCCGGTGATCCAGCCGACGTCCAGTCCAGTGGTCCAGCCGGCATCCAGTCCGGTGGTCCAGCCGGCATCCAGTCCGGTGGTCCAGCCGGCGTCCAGTCCGGTGTTCCAGCCGGCGTCAAGTCCGGTGCAGCCAGCGTCAAGCCCTGTCCAGCCGGCTATCCAGCCGGCGTCAAGCCCTGTCCAGCCGGCCTTCCAGCCGGCGTCAAGCCCTGTCCAGCCGGCCTTCCAGCCGGCGTCAAGCCCTGTCCAGCCGGCCTTCCAGCCAGTCCCTAGTCCGGCAGCCAAGCAAGCCCCGGGGAGACCTCCAGGGTCAAAGACTGTTCCCCCCAGGCTCCTCCTAAGTCCCCCAGGACTCCGCGCCCTCGAGCGCAGCCGGGGACTGGGACTATTCCCCACCCCCATTGGACTGCCCCCTATGGGCTCTGTTTTGCCCCACCCCCCTCCCATGTTTGTTATTTTTATTGTCTCACCCAAGTCCTTGTTATTTGTTGTCTTGTCTGCCTTGATTTTGTTTTCTTTGTTTTGCTTGTCCTGTCTGTCTCCCAGTCGTCTTGTCTCAGTCCGTCTACCCCTTGGTGAGCACCTGGAGGTGCTCATTAAAGGGGGGGCTTCTGTCATGGTCTGTTCATTTTGTCATGTTTTTCTTGGTCCTGTAGCAGAGTCATGACAAAGCCTTTGGTTATGTGTGGAGAGAAACATATTGTTGTCCTTTTGACAATAATATAAGTTCTCTCAGTGTCTCGTCTCTGTTCCCGCCATCTCGTTTCCTCGTTATTTTTCCCTGAGTGTTTAATTACCCACACCTGCCCCGTGTCGTTATCCTTTGTCTGTCTTCCCTATATAATACCCTCATGTTTCATTGTCCTGTGTCGGTCATTGCATGTGTATGTACTCGTGTCATGTCCAGCTGTGTCACCTGTTCCTGTTTCGTCCTTTGTAGTAAGTGTTAGTTTAGTTTAATCCTTGTCTAAGTTTATGTGAGTCTAGTGTTTAGTCAGTTTACGTCCCTGTTACTTGTGTGATTTTCTTGTTCCTGTGTTTTGCCCCCATCGTGGGTTTTTGTTTTGTGTTCTGTTATTATTTTGTAAAATAAACTTCTGTTAACCCCTTCATCCCCGCCTGCCTGCGATTGGGTTCTTTTCCCCCACATGTTCAGTGACAGCTTCATTTATGCACAAAACTGGACGCGCGCTTTCAATTATACGCTGCTCTCTTATGAATTTGTCTCTCCTCTCGCTCAGCTGAGCGTGTGCGCACTCAAAATGCGTGCCGTGCTCCACGAATCCTTTGGTACTCTTGCTCTCGAAGAGGTCCTCCTGCTGTGTTCCAGGCATTATAGGCTGTCAAAATGTAGTCAACCAATCAGGGATAGGCTTCCACGGCGGGCCAATGAAAACGCGACCTCTTACATGGCATCTTATTGGTTGAAAGTGACTCGACGTATTCAACGAAGCAAGATGGATCCACCACGTTCTCAGGTAACAATATTAATATATTTGATGCAACATTATTAATCAAATGTGTATTAGAAATGAACGGGGCATTAGGATGCTTTGTAGGCTACATATAAACATCAGTTTAACTACCATGTTATTCAGACAAAACAGGCCAACACCCTCAAGTTCATGTGGTCCTCATGCATATCATACACTAAACATAGTATTGTCAAAATAGTACTAAATTGATTACCGAACAATTTAGATTGGTGTCTTAAGTTAGCTTTATTCTAAAATAGTATTTACTACAAGTAACGGTACATATCAAAACAATAATAGCAGTGGAGTATGATCCTCCCAAGATGGCAGCGCAACATGCAACATAGGGCATGACGTCAGCTTCACACTCTTTAATTATCATGGTGACGATTTTAGATTATTTTATCATTTTATTTTATAGTAACAGATTTGGAATGCATTTGGAAATAACATATAATATTCTATACCTATTTGGTTCTGCATTCAGTGTTCCAGAAGTTCAGGGCATAAAACTGAACTTCTATGCAATATACCAAAAGCTCCCTTACCGTTCATTTCTAATATACATTTGATTAATAATGTTGCATCAAACATATTAAAATTGTTACCTGAGAACGTGGTGGATCCAGAGGCGTATTAAGACCTCATGGTGCCCCCCATCCACCCACCTACCCACACGCAAGAATCCACTCATTAAAAGATTTATATATTAAAAGATTTTATAAGAATGAAACTCAGCAATTTACAATATACTATTTTACAAGAATTACACATTAACATGACACTTTTGTAGAAAAGAACACAAAAAACAACTCTTTTCATCAAGCATTTTTAACAATTAGGCCTACTGTAGTTAAGAGGTCGCATTTTCATTGGCCCACCGTGGAAGCCTATCCCTGATTGGTTGACTACTTTTGACAGCCTATAATGCCTGGAACACACAGGAGGACCTTTTGAGAGCAAGAGTACCAAAGGATTCGTGGACGCACGGCATGCATTTTGAGTGCGCACATGCTCACTGAGCGAGAGGAGAGAAAATTCATAAGAGAGCAGCGTATAATTGAAAGTGCACGTCCAGTTTTGTGCATGAGCAAAGGAAATTGGCGTGCGAGCGGAGAGATTCGCGCGCTCGTATTACAAGAATGCGCTCTCGCCTTGTAATAATGCGCTCGTGACATTTGTCATTAAAATAACGCCATACAGGGGACCTTTTTCTGTTGCTCAGGGAGGTTTTTGATGCTCACTGGACGTTTTTCTCGTGCTCAGAGGTGCTCAAAGGTGGACGTGTGTCTCAGGCTTTAACAAAAAAACTGTGCTTGCCTTATCAGTGGCCTTGATGTTGACTGGATAAACTGTTGTTACTGGACACCAGTCCATCAGCTCTTCATCACTTGGTGATGGCAACACAGGACTCCAGTCCATGAAACAGTCCTCCATCACCACCTAGTCGACTTCCATGGGATCCTCACCTTGAAGATGCATGGGAGCCATGAACCAGGCATTAAAGGCTGCAGCTCTGTCCCTCAGTTTGGGCCTCTTACTGTATAGGCTTCATTACACAAGCGAGCCTTGTTCCACGCGCAGGTGAGCGGCGAGCTTTCGTTTGTCGCAGAGAGAGTAAGACTGTCCCTCTCAAACATCGGACAAACACTAAAGGAGTAGATGATGCTACAGATTATCACCATGGCAACTTATTTTTTTTAATTGGTAGCTGGTTTGAGCTGGTTAGAACTGGTTTGAGCTGGTTTAATCTTATCAAGTGCTGGTCCTTAGATGGACATGGCCAGTCACATAAATGTGTTTAGACTAGTTTTACAAGCTTGTTATGATCTATGTTGTCATGGAAAACAATAAACTGTCAACTGCCCTTAAAAGGTCTGACTTTGTATAGTGCTATAGCATAAGAAGAGGAAGAGTTTTTAAAGACCTATAAAATCCTTTGTGAAAAATAAATGTTGGAGAAATTTTTTGTCTCTTCGTTTGTGTACATCTTTGATGGTCTGTTAAATGGACTGATTTACACTATTCATTTTCTCAGTTACTGAAGCCCAAGCCTTGTTTTTGTTAGTCACACTGTAATCTCTAACCTATCAGCACATTGACAGTTTCAATGACATATTGCGCTGATTGGAACGGTCACTGGAAAACTGCGTAGGGTTTCTACACTGCTGAGTACAAGGAAAGTATGAGCATGAGCCATTAGCTCAATGCAAGGAGTCGAGAATAAAAATAAATGCTTTCAAGCATTTCATGGGGTTCTCTAGAAAGAACAAGTGCTCATTGAGAACCTATAAAATGTTCTAACTGTAGCATACTAACTTGTTTTCAAAATTCAGTAAACAAAAGCTGAGGATGAAAAGCATTATAAATAAAAGTATTTCATATGTGCATGAATTATTAATATTATTACTCTAAAATTTCCCATGCGGGCTCACGGCAAGCTTGCTTTAAATTAAATAATCATTTTAAACAGATATTTGCCCAGAGCTATAACCATAAGTATCTAGCCGAGAAATAAAAGTAAAATAAATAAATAAAGTTTTCTTTGAACATCACATTTACAACTGACAGAAGGCCCATAGAGTTGATGTGAGATTGCAATGTCAGGAAAAGTATTACATTTTCAAGGATGAATTACTCATCATTTCAGAAATGTTTAAAGCGAAATTAATGTTAAAAAATCAGTCAGTTTTTGACACTCCTCTTCTTATCTTCAGGTCACGCCACTGGTCTACAGCGCCACTCTGTGGTGATTATGAAGAATACACAGACATTCATGTTCATGGTATTAAATGACTTATGGAGGACTAAACCTGCAAAAATTATAAATAAATGAATGTATAAATAAATAAATATATAAATGTAATAATATGAAAATAAATACAGGAATGAATGGTTTGATAAAACAAAATAATTCGTTTTAGCTATTATTGATCTTAGCTTTAACTTTTCTTTTCATTTTTTAAATTGATTTATTATTTTTTGTGTCCATTTTTAATTATTTTTAATTATTATTATTTTTTATTTTTAGATTATTTTATTTATCCTTTCCTTTTATTTTTACATTTATTTATTTATACGTTTATTTATTTTTATATTTATTTATTATCGCATGTATTTATTTCCACTTTTATTTATTTATTCTTGTATTTATTCTTACTTTTCTGTGTCTTGTATGATAATTAGATGGGTTGGTCTTGCCTACTATTGGTTCAGCGTAGATTGAAGCGTTTGATCGATTACTCTTGACTTGTTTTGGACTAACGTCACGTCACTCACTGATCGTTTGCTTCGTGTATAACGTTTATGGCGTGCGCACAATTAGCTAGAGAGTTACAGCATTTAGCCAATGAAGTCGATAACCATGCATCAAATGACTATGTGTCATTCAGATTAGATGCACTTATTGAGGATTTATTACAGATTGACGGAGAGATAAATGACAAAGTTCTTCAAAATCTGTGCGAGTCAGGGGGTGCTAAGGTGGTGACCAAGTTCCGGTTACAGGTCCTCTGCCAAAGAGGTGCATGAACGACCTCAGCAGATTCGTCGATTCTGAAAGCACAAGACGACTTGATATTAAGATGTCTAATAAACACAGACTTTCTTGTTACATGATTTTGACATTCTTGTTAAGATTGCAAATTATTGGTATGATCGCCCGTAACGGCTGAAGCGAGGTGAAAAAATAAATAAAGCGATTTGACACGGGATTCGTACCCATACAATAAAGTGAGGCAGCGTGTCACTACGGTAACAATCACACTAAGCTATTTCGCAATGCTAGCTGCTGCGGATCTTTGCAATAATATCAAGATGTCACACAACAATATGCAGCTGGATGAATCAAGGGAATATGCCCGTTTTAACTTGTGACCTCTGTGTTATTTATCTCTTATGGAATGTAGTTTACGAGTACCGTTTAGTAACCACGTCTTTTTAGAAGGAATGGTTTCCATTTGATGGCCCCTGTAGTGAAAGAACGATGCTCATTACTACCGTGTTAACTTGTGACTTAAGTTCACTATGTCTCAATTCATTTACATTATGTTACATCATGTTACATTAAATCTTTACGCTTTTTCTAACCGAAAGGCTGCTTATAACTATCACTTTGACAAAGCGTTAGCTTGCGACTTCGGTTTACAAGCTCATCTGTGTAGTTAAACCTTATTACATTTTGTGCTTTATGATTTTCACCAGTTGAACTGTAACGCCACCATAGCATAGCACCCTCTGACTCGCACAGACTTTGAATGTGCTGCAAAGAGGCTAACAACCGAGGGAGAACTTTGTCATTTATCTCGCCGTCAATCTGTAATAAATCATCAATAAGTGCATCTAATCTGAATGACACATAGTCATTTGATGCATGGTTATCGACTTCATTGGCTAAATGCTGTAACTCTCTAGCTAATTGTGCGCCCGCCATAGTTACTTAACGTTATACACGAAGCAAACGATCAGTGAGTGACGTGACGTTAGTCCAAAACAAGTCAAGAGTAATCGATCAAACGCTTCAATCTACGCTGAACCAATAGTAGGCAAGACCAACCCATCTAATTATCATACAAGACACAGAAAAGTAAGAATAAATTCAAGAATAAATAAATAAAAGTGGAAATAAATACATGCGATAATAAATAAATATAAAAATAAATAAACGTATAAATAAATAAATGTAAAAATAAAAGGAAATGATAAATAAAATAATCTAAAAATAAAAAATAATAATAATTAAAAATAATTAAAAATGGACACAAAAAATAATAAATCAATTTAAAAAATGAAAAGAAAAGTTAAAGCTAAGATCAATAATAGCTAAAACGAATTATTTTGTTTTATCAAACCATTCATTCCTGTATTTATTTTCATATTATTACATTTATTCGTTTATATATTTATTTATTTATACATTCATTTATTTATAATTTTTGCAGGTTTAGTCCTCCATAATGACTTGCCATCTACACTGAAATTAAATTGAGTTCCCATATCAGCATATATGATTGAGATTTGCCAGGAAACAAGAGCTAAGCGAGTTTGTCAATTATTCGAAAACCAACAAAAAAATATTTTTAGGCTCTATTTAGCTTAATCATGCATTACTGTAATGCATGTACGTCCTAATCATCAAACTGAATCTCAAGACGAGAGAATAGCGTTGTCTGCTTAAACGCAGTTTTAAAGTTTGAAATTAATCAAAAATTAAAATTCTTCACAATATCAAAAATTATCACAAAAATACAAATCGCTTTAATAAACTTGATCGCTCAGCAGCCTTTAAAACAATGATCTGTTCCACGCAACGAAGCTCGGGTTTCTCTGCAGACACCCGCTTTACTATTAACAGGCTTCACTTGACCGAGCATTTACTGATTTTTTCCTCAACAAAACATTATGAACAACATGAATATTATGATGATACACCGACCTAAGTGTCTATATTGTCTTTGTAATATTAAATGCAGTCTGCTTTATAAGCGGTTTTTCGTTCGGTCTGCGTAAGCTTGTTCAAAAAAATCTAAATGACAAAAAACTTTCTCAGACTTTAAAAAACATTAACGATTAAGTCATTTTTGAGTTCACATTTTTGTGTACGTCATATAAATGAAAAAATGCGCTGCTGTAATATCTTGTGCCTTTTATATTGCAGTTGCAAAAATGCCAGCTCATTTTTACTTTAAGACTCCACTGCGTTCCGTTATAGTTTGTATTGAGGCTCAGTAAAATTTCATTTGACAGTTCCTATTTATCTTCGTAAACTGGCTGAGCTTAATCTTTCTCTCAGAACCTTTCATTCTTTTCGTTCTTATTGTCATTGTTCTGCATTTACCAATAAATATATAAGTAAAAGGTATTTAAGTAAAATAAAAAAGAACAATATATGCTACATAATAATAACCCAAACAATATATCTTAGCCCTATTTGGCTAAATATAAAAGGAAGCGGCAATAAAAGCAAACCGCGATTGAGCCACCTAAAAACACAGCCAGGGAAATTCCGTCACCTTGACAGCCCTACATTCACGATTACAAAATCTGCACATGACATGACATTAGGCTACAGTACATTATCAAGTGTCTTTATGTGTGAAGCCGCACTGGGAGACAAATCTTGGGACACATTATGCGTTCATTTTCCGAGATCTCTGTATGAAAAGGCTATTAAATAAGCGGCAGTGGCGAATGACGTTTTCACTTTTTTTGGTCAGTACGTCCACCTCGGGTTGTGTCACTTTTAAAAGATGTAAACGGGTCGTCAAAAAATCGGATATAATCACAAAAACGGAATTGAGCATCAAGAACTGCAGTGTAAATGCGGCCACTAGTTTTATCAATATTACCTGCTGACGGCTTCAGCGGGACTCTTTCAGTCACTGACAGGACGAACTCTCTGGCGCGCTGCCAACTCTGAAGATGACGCGGTTGTCGGAGGCGGGGCTGCGGGAAATATTGTGAATTTTTTAAAGAAATTCACTAACTGAATGAAAGAATCGCGTGTTTAAAAACAAAATAAGATAAAGACGATAAAGTTAAAGGGAAAGCAACCACAAAGGCTGCTTGAGACGTTTTTAAGCGGCAAAACAAGTGGGCATACGCTATTATAAAACGGTTCGTTCTGGTCCTTCTGATTGACTGAGCCGAGTTCTAAGCCGTTGTAAAATACCCCGATTTATACCCCGACTTGGGGCTTTATTGCTTTAATATACACCACTGTTTGATATGTAGGCTATATTGTGTTATGTCTTGTATTTTTTCTCTGTTAGTTGTGTTTATGTTGTTATTTGTAACGCGCTTTGAGCTCTGGAAAAGCGCTACATAAATTAATCTTATTATTATTATTATTAAGTAATCCACTCCCTGACATAGATGGCGCGTAAGGAAAAACAGAAATACACAAGGCCTTTTTTGATGGTACCACAAGGTGTCGCTCTCTCACCGACTGTAGTGTCCTGGATGGGCCGTACCTCCCAGTACTTCATTGCTGATGCATTCACGCTTGTTTTGCTATTTGACTTCTATTGTAAAATTGCATGAAAAAAGAATATGTAATCAATACAATGTACAGTCGATTTAAAAGTTCTACATGGCAGACCAATGCTAAAGCATCCTGCTCATGCAGCTCATTTCAATGCATGTATTTTGAGAGACACACGTAGAGTATATTATCAGTTCTTAGTTCTTAGATATTACTTTTGGAATGGATCAACGAATCGATGGACAATATCTGATAATAGAGATTTATTCAGCCCGGGAAACAATATGGGATTATATTAACATTATACGCCAGCACAGTAATATTTGATTCTTTTTATTTTAGGGCAGTGGCAGGCAGTTCAACTTATTTTTTTCTCTGTTTCCAGCATGGCCAGCTTGCAAAAGTTGAATGTGGAAAGATGTCTTCCAAAGCAAAGATTTGACATGCCTCACTTACTACCTTAAGGTTGTTCTTAGAAATTTAATCTGAACATTTCTTGAAAACGGTATAGTGCTGCTTTCTTTTTGTTGCAGAACCAACTTCCCAGCTCAGTCTGTAGAAATCCAAGTCATTTTTTACTGAAACTTTCTCATGTCAACCTAAAAGGCTGTAAATCTTGTCACAGCTTGTTTGTGTCATTTGTGCAGGCCAATCAACATTTTTAGACTCATTTAAAAAGGTTACAGGACATCTACTTTTACATCTTCTTCCTGTCTCATAATTACTGACCAAGGATGTCACAGGCTATGGACCTATGTTTCAACAATGACAAACACTGGCACAAAGAAAACAGAAAACAATGTTATCATCAGCACTGACATTTAAGATCTTTGCAGACATTTATTTTTATGTTCCTACCACACCAATCTACAAAACTGTCCCACAACAGGAAGTTGAGCTCACAGTCCATCTTCTGTTCTATATAAAACATGCACAGTATCAAAACAGAGACATAGAAACAGGAATTTGCCTTAAACTGAAGCTTAATAATGATGTTTCGCAAGTCACAAAGTTTCTGTTCTTTTAAAATGCTGTTGATAAAAAAACATTCATATTATTCTCAGTTATTACCAATACTATCAATATTATCCCAATTATATTACATTATATTTCATACTGTATAAAACCCTAGAAAGTTTCCATTTATTAGTAATTACTGTATCAACATGGTTTTTAGATCTATCATAAAATTACCAGTGTCATATTTTGGCAAAATGTAAAGTATTATTTAAAAAAAAGTCCTTGTCTGAATTTTTGATCCCACCAAGACAAAAAAAAAACACTGTTGATAAATTAAACAGATTGACACAGGTCAAATCTCACACGATGAAGAGAAAACAGATTGCTCGCTTGAACTAATTCCTACCTGCCTGCCATAAACCACTAACTGACCCTTAAGTTACCACACATACGTGGCTTCAGTGACAAACTCTTCATTCAGGCTTATCTTTGTGCTTTAATTGTAAGGTAAGAATTCACTCAAAATTATTGTTTGAGTTTTTACAATCATGCAAAAAGAAAAGTTTTACTATTGTGCATCTTGAGGCAAAACATGGACACTTATGTATTTTTAGATAAGTCACTTCAAGCTATTTTCGGTTTAGACAGCTCTAACATTTATTTTAGTCTTTAGTTATGACTAGTCTTAAACCCTGTCCAGGATACTGCCCCAAAATGTATTAAAAACGTGGTTCTTCTATCTATCTATTACATAGGCTATATTCCAAGTTTGGGCAGCCAATAGCTTCATGTAGTAAAAAATTCACTAATAATCTTGTTGTTTCCTAAACACAGGTTTTTCCTAAACACATAAATGAGAATAAATGTTTAAAAGACAACAGATGAGCCTTGAAATAACCTTGATTTGAATAAATACACTGAATAGTTTGAGTATCTTGTGAAAACTTTGGAAAAAACCTCACTTTGGTGAAGCAATGTAAATGGGAAGTCTGTCTCTTCGATGGCCTCATTTTTTTATTTTAATACTTAACCAAAATAGACTCTTAATATACTGAAAATGTCCCTCTGATTAAACAATAACTAATTCTTTAGAAACAGCATATTATAATTCTACCAAAATAGTTAACATTTTATTTTTATTTAAACCAAAGAGATGAATGACTTATTCGACATATGGGGGGGGGGGTTGCTTCTTTTTAATGCAAGAGATGCAATAGTAAGAGGAAAACACGGCAATGTAACCATTTTCTTTTTCAAACTATTTTATTTTTATTTTGTTGGACAGAGACACATCTGGAACACATCTGCTTCCTCAAACAGCAGGAGAAGTGTTTAAATGTGCCATGTCAAAGCATACTCCTCCTTGTCCTTCCTTTGTACAAAGACGTATAAAGCCACGACTCTCACCTATACTGTGTAACTGACACAATACGTAATCTACAAGAAAGATTTTCATTTACACAATTTCAAAGTTCTCAAAAAGGTACATATGTTCACAGAAATATATTTGCAAAGGCAACACATTTAAACACAATAATGAAAATTCTGTCATCATTTACTCACCCTGTTGTCATTTCAAACCTGACTTTTTTCTCTACAGAACACAAAAGAAGATATTTTGAAGAATGTTGGTAACTGAGCGGTACCCGCATTGACTTGTGTGGCTGTACAGAATAAGTGAATAGGTACCGCCTTCATTTTTGGGTGAACTATCAGCATATTGTGTTTTTGTAATGTTCAAAAATCCTAAAATGCGTTGCTTTGCATTAAGCAAATGGCACCTGCAAGCACTTAGCGTATAATGGAAATGTCAGGACAGTTAGATCATACCACAGTTGAGTTTAATTGCGACACTATATAGAAGCATGTAAACTAAACATCTTGACAATGCTTACTCTGACCACAGAAAAAAGCTTATACGGACATTTATTAGGCAACCATTTATTTAAGCAGATTTAATTTATTTAACCATTTAAAGGACACATCAATGATGTGTTCCTTTTATAGACGTGACTTTTCTACAGTACTGTTTTCTGTTTCTGCAGTCTTTTTCTAAATGCTGCACGATGGATCGATGTGGCTTTCAGTAGGGTGTGAAAACTAACATTTGTGTTGCTATCATGGGCAAATCTGCTTTGTGAACTAAACTCTTCTTGTATCACTTATCTGTAAACAATGCAATAAATGGAAACCATGCGGGTAATAGCCTAATTATGAAAATACCTTCACTAGCATTGCTTCTCTCTGTTTTGCTCTGCTTGCTTGTATTACTGTAAATGGTTGACTGTATCCAATTTCTTTTCTAATCTTAACTGCAAAAACCTTAAAACAACTGTTTTAAAAACAACTTGTATAATCAGTTTGTGCCACTGAATGGAATTTGGAAGTATGATGAAAGTAGTTCTCTTACCATATTTCATGGTATTCCAGGGCACGCACTAAGGTTTAGACAGCTGTGCATGAGACTAAATTACATTAAACACATTATGTTCAATCACACAAAGTTCAACACAGCCTCTATTCTTATTCGCAGAGACTTTGTGGGTTTTTCGAATCTCATTGTGCAAAGGCCTAAAGCAACACCACATACTGCTTCTGGTGTTTTTCTTGATCCTGGAGCCTGTTAGATCATTACATGGATGTTAGAGATGTTATCACAACAGAGAAATAGAGGTCTTCACCACATCTTTACCACATATATCTGATCTGATGGAAACCAGCACTTGGGGTCCAGCTCTATAGTAACGGACTGTTTAGGAACAAAGATCAGAGGCAGGTCTACCAGATTATATATATATATATATATATATTACTCTTCCATCTGTAACACAAAATAAGATATTTTGAGAAATGTGTCAGTGGTTTTGTGTCCATACAATGGAAGTCAAGATCAATGTTGGCCAATCGGGTCACATTATGATGATCTGATAACCGTAAATGACACTGTCTATGAGATCAACAGGGCTCCAGAGTCAGAAGAAGGAGAAAGTGCCTGTAGTGCTCTTCATTGGAGGACTACATTCATCTCGACATGTGTGCACCACTAGCTGTGAGCCTTTATTAAACGCCTGTCTCAAGCCACAGAAAATGCTAAGTCATATCTCACCCAATCAAGAGCAAACTGATAAAACAGCGTGAGGTTATTTTTAAATGCAGCCTTTTCCAACTAGTTTGGGGAGAAGGTTTTTCATAAAGCAAGCTTCGGCAGTATAACACAAGGGTAAAGCATTGGGTGGAAGGTTGGAGATCTGTCGATGTTATGGGAAACCAACACAATCTCACGCCAATGGTGGTTAATTCGTATGATTAATTGTGGTGGTTAATTTGTAATTCGAGAAAGTTTTATACGATTGGTTTTCGTGCCAGTGACTTTTCGGTTAAGGGGTGGGGTTAGGGGAGGGGCTTCAGTATGACTTTCGAACAATCATACATTTTTGTCTGATCTACATCATACGAATTAGCCACCTTGTAAAATAGTTATGAATTCCCATGAGATCAACCTGGGGAAAACCAAAGAAAAACTTGTATACTAGAATTAAAATTACCCGATACTCATAACCAATCAAAGTCCTCTATCAAACCGAAGTGACATTCTGTAAAACAATGCGAACAGTTTACATGCAGTAGCCTATTTTCTGTAATGGAATGCCATTTTAAACATCCATGGTTTGCCATCTAAGATTGCAGTGTTATATTTTTTAAGAAAATGTTTTAAGAAAATTGTTCATCACATATCACTCCCATCCTTCATCAACTTCACTGGCTTCCTGTGGCAAATCGCATTCAGTTTAAAGTATTAATTTTAGTGTACAAGGCCTGTCATGGCTGTACAAGGTACTCAGTACCTTGCTGAGTTATTGCCACCATATGCTCCTGCCAGGACTCTCAGATCTAGTAATGACAACCTGCTTGTTGTGCCTAGGTACAGGTTCTCTACAGTGGACGGTAGGGCGTTCTGTATTTTAGGCCCGAAATTATGGAATAGGCTGCCCCATAATCTTCGTGCTGTCCCTACTCTCCAGACCTTCAAGTCTCAATTTAAAGCCACAATATGGAAGAATTTTGTTATGAAATATCCAAAAATCACCTGCACAGTGTGATATATTTCATGCAGTTGTGTACTTACAATATCCCAAATGTTCCCAAGAATGTGCAAATCCAGACAAATTCCTATTTAAAATAATGGCCCGTCCCTTGTCTCCCTTGTATTTGTCGCATATCAGTGACTTAATATCCGGTGCTCCGCACTATACCCACAGTTTCCGGTTGTTGAAACTACGGCAACACGCAAATGTGCGTTTGGCAGAAGTGGTTATACAGCATCTGGGACGTAGCATCTGTTGTTCTGTTATTACGATTACTCTTTGGCGAGAAAAGGAAACCCAAAAAAGCGTAAACGTAGACCAAATGAGGCAAGCAGGCTTATGGACAAACGAAGAAATAAAACAAGGATTAATATCAGCGTGGCGTTTTCTAAATGGAGAGAGCTTCGCGACCAACTTGCATGTGTTTTAATAGACAAGTAAGCACTTTTTTTTATTGTACACGAAATGCTCATGCACAGATTATTTGAGTATAGTTATGAATGCAGTTACCCTATGAAATACAGCATATGTCGCACAAAAATATGTAGCCAATAACGTTACTTGTAAATGCTGTGGGTTCGTTCAAATTTACTTTATAAACGACGACTGTATGACTGTTTTAAATAGGTAAAACTGTGTAGCATTATGCTACCAAATCAATGGACAAAGTCCAATATCAGTCGCGGGCTAACGTAGCATTACATTCCACGTTTCTTGCAAGCTAATTCATTATGATGACATAAAATAAAATTCATTCATTACCTTGGACGATCTCCATACGCCTCCGGATGGTGAAAACAACATGATTCCACTCTCCTACATAACGTCATTTAGCTTCACCTTTTGTTGTTGTTTCGAACATATTCCATATTGTGGCTTTAAAACTCATCTATTCAATACTCTCTCAAACTAACACTTTCCATCTTTTCTGAACTTCTCACCTAAAGGCTAACTGATCATTTTTGATGTAATTGTATGTCCTTATCTATTTGTGTTATCGTCAATTATTTGTTAATATGACCTTTTTTTGTGATCTGTTGTTGTCAACTATCTGTAGATATGATGACTTTTTTATCCATTTTTTTGACTGTGTGAATGTTCCTTTTTGTGAAGCGTCATTGGGTTCTTGAAAGGCGCTATATAAATAAAACATTATTATTATTAAATTGATCCAATTAAAACAATAAAAGTCATCAGATGATGAAGTGGTTAATGAAATCATGATAGTTGCTGCAAGTGTCTCTTACCATATGCTGTTGTCAGCTCTTTTCATTGTGCGTGTGTTGCATGTAAACTTCTGATAGGTATGAAAGTCTCTAATTAACATTCCAGATGGTTACCATTAAGATGAAGCTGCTGAACACACTGTATGGGAACAATAACATCAGCCAGCACGGGAGTTTTTTTGTGTGGCGGTTTGGATAGATAGAGGATCAACGTGTTTCCTAATTGAGATGTACAATTTGAAAGTCTTTCATGTCCTGAAAAGTGCTAAACAGACCAAGAAATATAATATCATTTAAATAAAGTGCAAAAGGAAATATTTATTGAATAATAAATTCCTTTCATGAAATGTGTCACTGACAAGTTTGAAATAAGCAGTGGCTTTTGATAAAGACATATGTGCATTAAATTATCACATGCTGACACATTCACACACACACATCCACAGAAACCAATAAAGCTATAAAAGAATAAAGTTCTGTATGCTTGATTGTATTACATTCTTCTGCTGCATAACCCAACTATATAGTTTAAATTTCATATTCATATTCATATATATGGAAGAAATGTGTGCTTGACAGACAAATTATAAAGAATGTGCGACCCTAAAATCAAATCAAACTTTGTGCCTACGGACAAATAAGCCTATTTAATAACATTTATGAAATACTTTGACAGTATTTTCAAGTTACTCTAACTTATATTTAAAATTTTATTACATTACTGTAGTACAGTAATGAGAATTTAATCAGAATGACTGTTGAGAAAAATAATAAAACAGATCCAAAGTAACATCTGGAAGCACTGCAGACATGAGATTCATGAGAAACACAATGCAGTGCAAAAGTATTACATTTACATTTATGCATTTGGCAGACGCTTTTATCCAAAGTGACTTACATTGCATTATATTATCATTTTTTTTGTTTCTGACTATGTGCAATCCCCTGGGATGGAACCCATGACCTTGGCATTGCTAGTGCCATGCTCTAACCACTGAGCCACAGGAAAGGAAAGTATTATGACTCCAAACAAATGTGCAGGTGTTCAAAGTCTATAGTCATCTGCTAATTGTCATCATCTATATCCACATTATCATGGTAGGGTATCACGTAGATAGACTTGCTCTTCTTCTTGCGGTCTTTGGAGTTCTCGGGCTGAGGTATCGATGTTAAAGACATATAAGCAGCTATGCTGCTCCTCACCCCATAGCTCATCGTGTTATCTTTGTTGTCCACCAAATCCACTTCATTTGGGTTAATTAACTGTGACCTAGTCATAGCGACACATATGTACCAGTTTAGTACCAAGGCTACACAAAATGAAGCTCTAATAAAGTCTCATAATAAAGCTAGAGAATATGATCAGCACAATTCTGTAAGCGAACTTGGTACCTGTTTACTTTCTTCCAATCCAAGTTACGGCGCATCACTATGGGCAGGTCTTGGGTTGTGCTCGGGGCAGAGACCGATAAAGCCAAACATGGAGCGCTGAGAACACAACATATACCGTCGGAAGAGTCTGAAGAGAAACCACATCAGCATTAATAACTTCACAGTTTTGTCTGCATTTGACTTCAGCATCCTGTCTCTGGGTGACCAAGGTAGAGACATAAGTGAGACCAAGGGCCTCATTTATAAAATGAAGCATATTAACCGTCCTAAATTTGATCTTACGATCAATTCTGAAAGTGCATACATGTGATTCATAGAACGAAGGTATGGCACGCACAGAAAAAGTCCGTACGCCTCTCTTTCAGATGTGAAATCTAAAAATCGCGAATGATGTTGAAGTTGTGCACAGCTGAATTGTTTCAGATCTTCCTCTTGTAAACGATGTCTAATTAATGTCATTGACATACTGTATAAGAGAGCACCTGCAACATGCAAAAACTTCATAAATTGACAGAACACGGGCAGCACTCAGACAAAGTGCGTATGTCTGGTCAGGCCCTGACGTGGCGCTAAGCACTTTTACACATCAAAGACCGTTTTTATAAATATGAATGTTGCCTTGGATTTTTGCATACGCACACTCTACGATCAAATCTATGTGTACGCACGTTTTATAAATGAGGCCCAAGACTAGTTATTTAGACTTTTATTTAGTGTTGTATTATTTATTTAATTTCTATTTAGGTTTTATATTTGTACGTATATTCCTCGCATTTTGATCATTAAAGCACAAGAAATATGACATTTTGTAATAACATTGGGACGTGTTGTCACTATATGGGGTAAGATGTCAAAAAGAAATCTGCCATTGAACAGCTTCTAATAGGCTTTTTCAGCAAATTATGAAACGTAATGAAATAGCAAGGCCATGTTCAAAAGTGTCAAACCATTGTCCAACAAAAAAATGATAAAAATGAAAAAAAAATATCTACTACATTTAGTTCTCACCAGAGTAGTGATTGACCATGTCCTCTAGACACTGGAATGTAAGACGTGGTGAGATATAAAACCAGCTGTTAGTCAGACGAAATATTTTATAGTGCTTGACGGTCCTGTGTCGCACTGACAGAGAGTACACACCTAGAGAAAATATCAGCCATTAGCTTATAGTTAAAAAAATGTTGATATCAAAATGTTGATGTCATTTATGCATACGTTTAGGCTGTGTGTGAGCATGTCACATCCGCCATCATCTTCCTGTGCTCAGTACTAAATGTACAAAGATTCAACGGAAGAGTTTTAGTATACTAACCTTTCTCTCTTGGACTTTCTCTCATAAGAAAAGATCCAACACCATTACCAGGTAATGACAGAAGCTCTTCTGCCTTCTGTCTCCCAACCCCCTCAAACAGCCATCTTTAGAAACATGACATACATGTGTCAAAGGGGAAATGCTGTTAACACTTTAACATATACCGTGAAGACATTCTCTTAAAGCACAACACAATCTCTCTATTAGTGACAATGAACATTTAAAATTCATGCATTTATCCCATTTTATATACACCCAAAGGTGAACGTTTTGTATGAACTGGCTTTATGAAGTCTCTTTGCAGATAACAATGCACACTTAGGCCTACCCATGATAAACTTTAGCCACATGATTATTTGGAATGTAGTTCTCAGTTCCTGTTTGCGAAGAGCGAACTTTCCACCAGCAACCCTCTCTGTAAGGCAATAAGTAAATTAAAGATCACGATATATGGAGAGTAAATATGAATTTATATGCATATTTATTTATTTTAGTAAAGCATTTTGCAATGTGATCATTGACATCAGTTTGCCGTTTATTAACACAAACACATTATATTTGAATATTTGCTTTAAAATTCTGCTTACTGAGAAATACCCTTGAGTCGTTCCCCAATTTTATAGATGGGCTCACTGATGTTCCGACAGGGATAGTCAGAGATCACCACGAGGTTGTCACAGTCTTTAAGCGTAGAATCAAAAGATAAAAAGTATTAATGAAAAGTATTAAGTACACATTAAATAGAGGGACCACTAGAGGGACTTGTACTTGCTTACCCAAAGTACTTTTTTTGTTAAATGTGTTTTTTGGCATTGTTATTTTTCACATATTAATTATTTGTGTAGCTTAAGGGGATAGTTCACCCCAAAATGAAAATTCTGTCTTCATTTACTCACCCTCAAGTTGTTCCAAACTGTACATTTCTTTGTTTGGTTGAACACAAGAAAGATATTTGGAAGAATGTTAGCAGCTGAGAATTCACCATTGACTACCATAGTAAATAAATAAGACATTCTGAATAATTTAGGACAACAAACAGATCTGGGGCACCTTTGACAACCATTTTAATTTTTTCTACTAAATGATGTCCCAGAAATGTCAGTTGCTAACATTTTATTAAAAATGTCTTTCTTTGTGTTCAACAGAACAAATACATTTATGCGGAACAACTTGAGTAATTCCCTTGAACTATTGACTAAAAACTACTGATATGCACATTTACCGTGTGACAACAAGCCTGGTCTACCACCGTACGTATTCAAGTTGAAAATGCATAGCTTACCATTAAACATTGTGTCCAAGGTGCTAGTCCCTGCATATTTCTTTTCCTGTCTTTTTATTGCATTCCCCATGACGGCCGTTTAGAGCTCCCAGCCCTTTAGATGCTGGAAATGTAAATTCATATTTTACATTCATACACCGCATGAGATCTAGTCAACTAATGCAATCGCTGTTAAATGTAGCAACTTCCCTTCAAAGTGTAAAACACACTAACTAGAACGGGGAAGCTGCGGGGAGCCTGTGTTTACCACTGTTTCCACTCGACTCCTTCCTGATAGTTTTAATACGGCATTAAATTCACATTTACAATGCGACATAAAATGTTCAAGTGTTTCATCAAAAACCCATTTGTATTATGAGTCATTCAACTGCCGTGTTTGTGATGAGAACATCACATACTGTAGAGCACAATCTACATGATGGTTAAGTCACGGTTTGAAAACTAAAAACAGATATAATCAAAACGGTGTGCAGCAAACTTTATTGCAGTGTCCACATACCCATAAAAATTGAAATTTTGATATTTGATTAAATATAATATATGTTCTATCAAACCATACACAGTTCAAATATTAAACCCTCAAATATCACCCAACATTCTAAAGTGACGTTTTATTAAGAAAAACAAAATAAAAGTCAACGCAACATTTTTTATTTTCCACTGAAAAGCAGAAATAAACACGCATATAAATCAGTTTCTTTACCTCTCAGAGTAAGCAGTTACATATCTGTTTTTCCTCCCAGAAGACAGAGCTTCATTTCTGGTTGGCTGCTCGTAATAAAGTTGAAGCAGATGATTCAAAGTAAAGAAATACTGGCCTGGTCCAGACCCGATGCCAGCTGTGTTACGTTCTGAGTGGCCTGCAACACACTGCAAGCTTATCTGAACTAAACACACACAGCCACAGACTTCCTCTGCTAAAATGAGGAAGACCTTCCTAACTGTGTTTCCTTCACTCCCACAACATGCACCAAAAGAAATTGTGGATTATGAATTTATGCAAATAAAAACTGGTATAGTAGTCTGTAATGTTCATGTTTCATTTTATATCTTTGTTTATTTAAGTTATTGTTGCCGCCATGAGCGTCATTGAATGTTGTGCAACTTCCTGTATTTGGCATTAGTGGGTAAGTGTCTTGGTCCTTGCGCTTTTGTGTGAGATGCAAACATACTGCCAAGCATTACTGTGGTTTTCATGTCCAGTTGTAAAAAGAAAAGAACATTTTTATTGTTATTTATGATTCTGCATTTGAAATAGCACTTACTGTATGTGTTAGACCTGTTTTTTACATGTTCTTTTTTGCACTACAAAGTTCATATTTTGTTATGATGTTCTTTTATTTCTAGCACATAAAGTACAGTAGTAGCCAAAAGTGAACTTGGGGCAATTGGTATCTTTTTATTCAAATGTATTATTAAAATGTATTAAAACCTTTGTATTCATGTTGCATAATTGTACTTGGGTATAAACTAAAGCTCAGCTTTGAGAAGATTTCCTAACACAGGTGCAAAGTTGATAAAAAACATAGTTAGGAGAATAGGTATAAAATATTGCTTAAATAATTTAACTTAAAGTAACTTAAAACAGCTTTCGTTTTAGGCTACAATTACCCAACACCCTGTTAACAGCTTGCTTTGGACCAAATTCTATATTAATGTTAGATAATGTGAGTCAGACACATCCATTTTTTTCATTTGTC
This sequence comes from Triplophysa rosa, assembly GCF_024868665.1. Taxonomy (NCBI): domain Eukaryota; kingdom Metazoa; phylum Chordata; class Actinopteri; order Cypriniformes; family Nemacheilidae; genus Triplophysa; species Triplophysa rosa. The sequence continues at coordinate 12,951,989 of NC_079905.1, read as the reverse complement.
TCATCTTGCAGACAGCTGGAAGAACTTTTCTGTAAATCTTATCATGAAGTGATGTGTAAAGTCAAAAGCACTACATAAATCATTTGGCTTGTTTTAATTTTCAGAGTTTTGACTTTTTTGATAAAGGCTTTTATCATTTTTGTCTCTAATCATTTTGTTATGAGAAGAAAGCTTCTTCCATCACTCATAAAATAACCTTTAATTAAAATAAGATTTTGCTTGCTTTATTGAAATGATGGATTTTGTCAGTTTAATGGGAAAGAGGACATTAATTGCAATTAAAGTAAAATCATTGAACCAAAAGATAAGGGCCTGATAAAAACGCTGATTTTATACGTTTTTGCATCTGAACTCTTCAAATAATTTTTTGCGTTTCGGTATGCTGCCACTAGTGGCATTTACCTAGTGGATAAAGTGGCCATTTGAAGGCCTAGATGAAACTAAATACATTTAAAAGTATATTTTCCTTGTAAATATAATTGAGTAACAATATAAATGTGTTTTAGTAGCATTCAAGTGATGTATACATTTCAGTTACACTTTATTTTAAGTGTCTTCGTTAAAGTGCAATTAGCCTACATATTTAAGTACTGAGTAATAATAATTAACTACATGTATTTTCTATGGGTTAGGATTACGGAGAAGCACAGGGGTAATTACATGTAATTATTCTCAATTTATAAATAATAGTAAATACATGTAAAAAGGCACTGTAAAATAAAGGGTTAGGCCTACACCATTTCTATATTATAAAATAATATTTTCACTTCACGATTATTATGGCCAAAAGAATTCCCCAAAATGATATCATAATATCTATTTAAATGTTTTAATGAACTAATAATGCTGTTAGTCAAATTCATTTTTCATTTTGTGTTTTCTCCTTTATTGGCCAATAAATCAAAAAGTGAACGCATTAGAACCAATCATAATTAAAAATTTTGTCCACACTGGATGCGGTGCGATGCAACAATACCATTAGAACAAGCCGTGTGTCGTGTCACATACGGTGTAGACACGGTGTAAGGCAAAATTTAAAAATTGGTGCTGGATTATTAAAAAAAATGTCATGTGTGTAATTAACATATTATCGATAATCATGTTTTTAATATCACAGTTATACTGTCAATTCTGGTATATTGTAACACCCCTAAAAAAATACTAAAACTAATATAGTAATGCTGCAAAATTACTTCCAAATACTTTACCACTGTTGGACACTTCCGTTCTTGCATGATTGTTCTTACACATTCTTTTTTTTTCAGGTTGACATGGTGATGATTATTTCAATGTGTGACAATGTGTGAAACATAAGCAGCAAACCAAACTTAACAGGAAATGTCACAATACCTTTGTAACAGTTCACAGATGATAGATGATGCCACAGGGGTAAAGTGAAAGGTTTAATAATCAAAAATGTGAACTCAGGAACAAAAATACGGAAATCCAAAAACAGGGAAACATCCAAGAGAAAAACACTACAATCCACAAACATCCAAGGGACCAAAATACAATAATGCAACAGGTAATAAACTTCCACGGAACAAGGGGTACGGAACTAGTATCAAATAATACAACTAGACCAGACCCAAAACACTGGGTAAACGGAGAACATATAGTGACCGGTTGATGAAGTGCAGGTAAAAGTCATTAGCATTCGGGTAAGCGGGAACAATCAAGATGGCCGGAGGAGTGCAGGTGCAAGGCATTATGGGGGATGTAATTCGTGAGTTGTTACAGTACTCCCCCTCCAGCAGGCGCGTCCTCGCGCCACAACGAACCAACCGGGAAGGGGGGGTGGGGGTTCAGGAAGTGGGTGAGGCATAGCCAAAGGTAAGGTGGCAGAGTGTAGTCCATAGGGCTGGGATGGTTAAGATAGAGGGAGGATCCAGGGGTCAGTCCAGTGCAGGAGGAGCAGGGTGATGACCCAGAGACCAGCCAGGAGGAGGAGGTCCCAGGGAGGAGTCGAAGGAGGGAGGAGCCATGGTGGAGAGCAGACAGATAACCCTGGGGACGAGCGACGGAGACGATGAGGGAGGAGTTCAGGGTGGAGCCACGCAGACGGAAAGCCCGGGCGACACCGACGGTCCGGAGGGCTGAGGTGAAACCGATGGCTCAGGCGACCGAGGACAAGGCGTGGCCAAAGCAGACCGCGGCGGAGCCAGTGAGAGTGAGGATGTAGGTGGAGCAGGAGGGAAGGAGGAGCCTGACAAAGGCAGAGAGGCGGATAGACAGAGTGTAGTCAGAGGAGAGGAGCCCTGATTGGGCGGATGGTCGAAGACTGACCAAGGCGGAACCGGATGGAAGAGGGAGCATGATGGAGCTAGAGGGAGGACGGGCCACGGTGACGATGAGGGAGGTATGAGCTGAGGTGTAGCCGTTGGGTCAGAGGACCGAGGTGGAGTCTTCAGGTGTAGTTGACGGCTGGAGATCCAGAGGCTCAACCGACCCAACGGCACTGACATGCTGAGTGAGCGGAGAGATTTCCAGCTGTCAACACCTCCAGAGCTGGACAGCTGGCAGACAAAGGGAGAAGAGGCAGAGGGAGGGAGGGAGCTTGGGGACTGGTGAGGGAGAGTTGGCTGTCGAGGAAGGGCTGGGTGGGACCAGCGGGGGCATGGGCAGGCTGGGCGGGACCAGCGGGGGCATGGACAGGCTGGGCAGGACCAGCGGGGGCATGGACAGGCTGGGCGGGACCAGCGGGGGCACGGACAGGCTGGGCGGGACCAGCGGGGACACGGGCAGGCTGGGCGGGACCAGCGGGGAACGGAGCAGACAAAAGTCAGTTTCATGTTTCAAGTCTAGGAGTTCAGAAGCCGTCTGCAGCTCACCCTCAGCGTCAGGAGTGTGGACGGGACTTCCCTCGAAGCCCTCAAAGTCCACCAGAACTCCCACGGCGGCAGACGATGTTACCAGCTCATGCACCTGGTCAGACGTACCTAGGAGCTCCTGATCCAGGACGAACACTGGCTCAGTCGTTGTGTCTTTTGCCAGCTTCGGTGTCGCTGTGGTTTCTGGCTCTCCGTCTGCAATGACATCAAACGAGCGCTCTGGGATGAGGGGTGGTAGCTGACTGGTCTCTGGTTCAGGGCGGGATCCGGGGAGTTCGGAACACTGGACTGCGGAGGCTGGAGGCGCGCATTCCGAGTGGCCCGGAACAACCCAGCCATTTACAGCCGGGACAGGATGAATGCTGTTACGGTTTGGTCGGGTCATCACCTAGCACGGGGATTGTTTTGTTTTTTATCGAGCACATGGCTGTCACCGAGCTTCGGCCGGCCTCGTGCTTGTGTCTGCGTCATTTGCCCCACCCTCGTGTTTTCGTATGACTTCTCTTGCACTGGTGTTTTTCCACTCCGTGCTCACACGCCTGTTGGCTCTTCACTCGTTAGACTTCATCGTTCCCTTAATTACTCCACACCTGATTATGATCTCCTCGTTACGTTCTCTTTATTATTCCCTCTGTGTTTGTTGTCCAGTGTCTGTTCGTTGTAGATTTTGTCTGCCCAGACTGCCCCAGGGGTTGCTGCGGCTCTCCTGAAGAAGTTCCTCGTTTTGTGTTTTCTCACTGGAGAGAATCCACCTTAGTCAAAGTCAAGTCTTGCTTCTTGGTATTTATATTCACCTTCCTTGTTCTTTTCGCTTCTCCTTCTGATCTGTCTTCCCCAGCAGTTTGCATCAGCGCTCCGGTCAGTGGTCATCACAGTCAGTGGTCTTCTTGAGAGAACTAACCGACTACATCTCCAGGCGCAGCTTCTCACCTCTCAGGCTACGTGGACTCTGAGTCGAGTGAGGCCACCAGGCGCTTCCGCCCATCTCAGCACCGGCAGCCCATCCTCGACTCTCCGTTCGGTCTCTCTGCTCCCCTGGAGGGAGAAGCTCGCGACCTGTATTTATATTTTCCCTTGCCTTCACCTGTGACAAATAAAGACTCTGTTTTTTCCCCCCGCACTTGGGTCTCCCGTGGTTCTGTCATGACAGACTGCTGTACCCGCACTCATCACTCTCCCCAAAGCAGAATTCACACCCCGCAGCTTGGAGGACTAGGTTAATGACGTCCTCCAGGGGGTACTCATCCGCGTCGGGAAGCATAATGAGGGCGAGTAGCTCATCATTCAGCCCCGACAAAAATAAATGGTTACATTCGGGGTCGTTACAACACACCAGTGAGCACGCCTCGAAGAAGTCCTCCGCATACCTCTCCAGAGACATGCCGTCCTGGCAGAGCTGTAGTAACTGGTTCTCTGGAGAGGTGAAGTAGTCCAGGTCCGAATAGGGGTCAGTGAAGGGTTCTAGGATGGTGAAGGGGTCCGGTGATGAATATGGTGTGGCCATCGCGTTGTTTAGGTCTGGTCTTCTGTAACAGTTCACAGATGATAGACGATGCCACAGGGGTAAAGTGAAAGGTTTAATAATGAAAAAGGTGAACTCAGGAACAAAAATAGGGAAATCCAAAAACAGGGAAACATCCAAGAGAAAAACAGTACAAGCCACAAACATCCACGGGAACAAAATACAATAATCCAACAGGTAATAAACTTCCACGGAACAAGAGGTATGGAACTAGTATCACAAAATACAACTAGACCAGACCCAAAACACTGGGTAAAGGGAGAACATATAGTGTCCGGTTGATGAGGTGCAGGTGAAAGTCAATAGCATTCGGGTGAGCAGGAACAATCAACATGGCCGGAGGAGTGCAGGTGCAAGGCATTATGGGGGCTGTAGTTCGTGAGTTGTTACAACCTTGCATCAACGCATCCAAACACACTAAAGCATTATGTTTAGAGATAAGTGTTTTCAAGCATCTTGGGGCTTTCCAAAAAATTTTTGCATTTCCAAATATTTATCAAAATGATGTTTATGCAGATGTCATTACACTGAGGTCCCATGTGCTTCCGTGGAAAATAGATCTTTAAACTCAGTTGTGAACTTTTCTAATTTTTTTACCAAAACATTATTATTGCTGAGTTTTCTCTGCCTGTAAAAGTCATCAGTGTCTTGCTTCTAATCAACTACATTTTATTCTCTCGATTCTCAACTAAACTTGCCATGCCAATACCTTAAAGGGATACTTCACCCAAAAATGAAAATTCTGTCATCATTTACTCATCTTCGAGGGTTTCCAAATCTGTATAAATTTCTTTGTTCTGATGAACAGAGAGAAAGATATTTGGAAGAATGCTGATTTTTCCCCCCATAGAATACCATAGTAGGAAAAAATACAATACAATGGTAGTCAAAAGTGCCCCAGAACTGTTTCTACATTCTTCAAAATGTCTTCTTTTGTGTTCAACAGAGCAAAGTAAATGATAAATGAGTCATTTTTCCTACTATGGGGAGCAAGATCTGTATAGTTAGAAGCATTCTTCCAAATATCTTTCTCTGTCTTCATCAGAACAAAGACATTTATACAGATTTGGAACAACTCGAAGGTGAGTAAATTAATTTTCATTTTTGGGTAAATTATCCCTTTAAATACGACTCTCTGTTTAGTCACATCATTGACCGATTTTGTAGGATTCTTTTTTTTTCAGTTAAACTCTGAAAAAATTGTGTGACTTAAAGATGTTTCATACAAATTAAAAATAGCCTCTGGAATTCACACGTCTAACGGCCAAACCTCAACCCTGCCAAGTAAATGTTTGCCATTTTCAGTCTGCTGAATAAATAGAGGTGTCTATAGAAGTGTTAAATTATTCTTCTATCTAAGTGCATTCTCATGTATTATTTTTATGTCCGGTGGGACATACGTATAATGTCATATAATGGGACTGATTAGTGAGCGAAGAGACCACAGCCGTGACATGGGCTTCTCATTTGAACTGTGGCCACATATGCATGCAGTGTTCAGTGGAAACTCTTACATAGAACAGAATGATACGTCACAGTGCAGATTAGGCATTGTGGGTAAAATATCCTGCTGAACAATTAGATGTAACTCATCAGACACCGCAGCGCTGAAGCACAAACACGTGGCAGATTTCTGTTTTAGCCAGGTCTAATGACTCAAAGCTGTCTCGACACTATGGCCTCAGGCTAACAGAACTGAAGACATGCTCTGGTGAATGAGGCTGTTTTCAAAGAACACAACATTCACATCCATTTCTGTTTTGTCCAATGACTCTCCAAAGATCCATTAAACATGATTGAGCTTTTGAAAATTGTATGACCGTAATTCAAAAATAAGAGATATATTCAACAAATTCAATGGTAACAAAATAACCTCTGAGCTTTCTTTAGCATGCAACGTTACAGAAATCTGCCTTTATAGCAGATTAAATCCCATAACAAGCCTATTCACTATAGTGCTCAGTGTCTATTACTGCATCTCTATGAAATCAGATTTTGACGGCTCATTACATTCTGTAAATGTGCTCTGTGATTAGAATATTTGCTCACTGAAAACACCTTCACACTCCAGGATATGTAAACAGTAAACAGAGGATTTGTGGTCAATCCAACAGAGCAGCACACCCTGAAATGTAAAATATAAAGTAGAGTGTGAGGCAAGAGATGACTGAGGAAATGCAATGATATAAAAATATCATGTGCACTGTATTGCCAGTTTACTAAAGTCTTACTGTAACGCAAGTAACAAGATTCTTAAACAGTAAAAATGGGTTTGAAATGATGGGTGAGGAAATCATGTTAAAATGTTTGCTTTGGGGAACCTAAACCTAACTTTTTCTAAAAAGACACATTCAATAGTTTTAAATGCGTGCTGAGGAAAAAGCAAATATACAGGAGAAGCATGTTCTTCTTTAGTTCGAATAGTAATTACCCAAAAATGAAAATTCTGTCATCATTTACTCACCCTCAGATTGTTACAAACCTGTATAAATTTCTTTGTTTTGCTGAACACACAGAAGAGATTTAGAAGAATGTCAGATCTCGCCCCCCCCTCCCCCCGTTGACTCCTATAGTATTTATTTTCCCTACTATGGGAGTCAATGGGGGGCGAGATCTGACATTTTTCCAAATTTCTTCCTGTGTGTTCAGCAAAACAAAGAAATTGTGAAGTGTCCCTTTAAGTTTAATTAAATGCTGAAAATTATTTGATGCTACTTTTTAGATGCTTTAGATGCTTTTTATTAAAAACACGGAATACTTGTTTTGCTTTGCAGAATCAGATATAACAGTCAAATGAGGACACCTCAGGCTATTTAACCCTTTCACGCTTAGAGCTCACTTACAGTGAACAGCTGTATCAAAAAGTCTTCAGATGTCACCTCTTCAAATGTCCACTCAAGTGGAAAATGAAAAGTGAAAAATACGTTAAAAAATTCAAATCTTCCTATTCATGTTCTAAGAATAAAACCGTATAGGAAAAAATCCTGACATTTATGTATGAAAAGATTTCTATGTTTTGGAACATATACCTTGAAATAATTTATTTAAATAATGTTAATTATCTGATTTAGTCTGAGACTTTCCAAGTCAGGAATTCAAGGAAAATAAAAAACGTTGATTTAAAAGTCAAATAAATTAACATCGCTTGTGCTTAAAATAACTTTTCCCAAATAATATTTGCTTTAACCAATCAAATTAAACATCTGCCCTCTTTGCAATAACTGATTTGTTTGTTTGTGGAAATAAATCACTGGACAGACTGTCAACAGATATTCAGGCCTGATTTGCGGTGTGCTCTGCTCTATTTTGTTTTGTTTTCATGCAGGCCTAGTTTTTCCTGCAAAAGTGACTATTATTACTATAGGGTCAGATCTGCACATCTCAGCTGAGTATCTAAGGTTGCATGACATAAATTAGAACCATTAGAAATAAAACGTAAATGTGATGGATGGGATGATGAGTCAAATAACTATACCATCTTTTGGCAGTTACAGGCGGATAAAAAATTATAGGAATGCAAGAGTGGAGCCATTGCCCACATTCCTCTGAGCCTCTGTAATCTGAGGAATTCACTTTGTCACTCCATGTATGGTCAATTCAGCCACATATCACTTTTCCAGCATTCACTATTCACTCCAGCCAAATGATAGTGTGTGTCCTCTTCTTTGATATGATGTGACTGCTGGCAGCACAGTAATGCTTCTGTTTGTGTTTTTCTCTCTGTCTGATGCTCCTCAATCCAGATGCAGAGCAATATGTTTGGCTGCATCCAGACTGTGATTGCACAAGTGCTTATGTGGCACTGGCTCCCTAAGACTGAACAGAAGAGAGGTCAAGTCTTGCTGCTTATTGGAAATCACCATCTGCACAGAGATTAAACACAACTACTATATGTCTTCAGAGGTGTATAAAGACCTTACCTAATGAAGCGTTATGTTTTTCTTACCTTAGAATGAGCTATTTCTATCTACACACACCGCAGGTCCCCTTGAATGTTGTTGCCATGTCGCCATCCTGTTTCCACAGTAGCCCTAAATGGACAAACCGCTCTACCGAGCACGTTTCGTAAACACGCTGTCTCATTCTTTAAAGAAGCAAAAACGTGACGACATAATTCTGTGTCAGCCACCATAGTGCTTAAAGGGAGGGGGGAGTGAGCTGTTGGTTACAATTCGCAACCTCACCACTAGATGCGCTAAAAATCACAATGGTCTTCTGTGTGGTCCAAAAATGAAGTTAGAGGGATATTTCAGAGGCAAAACAAAACAAATTTGACGCAGTTCCGGTGACGAACACAGCAGTTTTGATCCAATAGCATACCGTCTCCTCTGTGCGGGAGGTTTTGTCACCGTCATTTGCCGGAAAAACAAGACTCTGGTTCACGCACAGCCGAGGGATAACGGAAGCTAGACATTAACATTAATAGCGCTCTCAATATGGTTATTTCTCTTAAACAAACGCATCGATTCGCTTCAGACGATCTGTGATAAGACCACGGAGCCGTGTCGAGCCGTTCTTTGATCGATGGAAGCACTTTTTGGAGCTTCAAAAAATTGCCCCCTATTCACTCCTATACTACCACTTGGAAGAAATTTTGATTTAAAACTCCAACTGCATTATTCTTCAAGAAGAAAGTCATATTCAGTCAGGATGCCTTAAAGGGTGAGTAAAACATGGGGAAATTTTGCTTTGCCACTGAAATATCCCTTTAACATAAATAATTGAGAGAATTAATATTTGACTAGTAATAAACATTAATATTCATTGCTAAAAGATTTCATTAAATTCCTATAGGCCCTATACTGTGCTATGCTTTTAATAAATTTTATTAGATAACAATGTTTGTATATCCTTATGGATCCCTCGGTCTGAAAGCACATAAGTAATCTTAATGGCCTGTACCTCACATAATCCTCACATTGGCGTCATTACAATACCTGAAGGATCTCAATGCTAAGACTCTGGCTAATGATTTTTGCTCAGTCTCTATGAAGCCTTTATTTGCTGCCAATGTAACTAACTCGTAGTGTGTGACCCGTGATGTGAGCCTTACATTCATAAGCAAAAAGTGCATAACAACTTAAGTAACAAATGAATATGCTACTTTTGTCATTTATTTGCATTGATTGATTAGTAATGTATGAGAAGTTATTTCTTTTTCACAGCAAGACAAAATAAACTGTCAATCCTGCCTTTTATTTCTATGATCAATGGAATTGTTGGAAGTTTAAGAAATGGGATTTTTGGTATTTAACTGTTGGATTTAGAGATCATTGCCATCATAATGGCAGTTCAGTCAGGACCTTTCCAGTCAAGAATTTGAAGATAAGTAATCTTTTATTGGCAGATTTGCTAAATTTACATTTTGCGGTATGGCTCTGTTCTAAATTCCCCGTCCTACTCATGAGCTCCATGAAAAGTAAGACAGGGAAGCAGCAACATCTGGGGTGACTCTCCCAGTTTAGCTGGGAGAGCAGCTCAACCCCCCTCAGAACAGAGCGTGCAACAATGACACAGAGTGCCATTGGTTAAGTAAAACACTAGAGGAGCTGGGGAGGTGGTGGGTTTAAAAGCAGCATGCATTAGAGCAGTGAGTCAGGCTTGACTGAAACGATATTTAAAGGGGGCGCCCAATTAAGTGAACGTATCAGATAGGCTGATGGGCTGGGTTAAGGTTATGATCAGCTGATGACAGCTGATAGCTGCTCTTGACTACAAGGCCTACCTGAACTAACGCCGATGCTTCATCACTATCTCTTACTGGTGCAATGGACTGTACATCTCTCCAATGCTCTGCTGCCTTTGGCATGAAGCCTAGACTCTCTGCCTCATCTGAGCCTGGCAATCCAGGGCAAGCCAAGAATGAAAAAACTTTTGGAAAGGTGTGGTTTATGCAAGAAAAATAACAATAGTCCTTTATTGTTGCTATTATATTGTTTGGAAATGTTATTTAGTAGATGCTTTTATGAAAAGTGAATATTGCAGGTACCATTAAGTAACAAGGATTAAATGCCTTGTAAAAGTGCATAGAGCTTTCATGGACCATCGCTTTCAAGATTCAGCAGAGCAGCAGAGCAGTGCAGTGTTGGCTTGCTCACCGGGAGACTGCGTTTATTTATTTATTTATTCATTTATTTATTAGATATTATTTATTATAATGATCTTGCTTGGTCTATAAACACCATGCACTGTGCTGTGTTTTACCTTTCTGTGTTTTTCTTATTTGCTCCTGTAAAGCTGCTTTGGAACAATGCACATTGTGAAAAGCGCTATATAAATAAAATTGAATTGAATTGAATTGAAGATTCAAACCTTGGAAATTTGGGTTGGTATTAAAAATTTGTTAATTATACAAATAAATCGTTTGATGCTTATTAAACTGATATTACAAGTTATGATACATCCTTTTCAAGTACTCCTGTTACAATTTTTATTTTGTTCTGATTAGAGCTTGTCAGGTTTATCAGATACAAAATGAACTGGGATCAGTCTGTGTCTTTTTCTTTTCGTAAAACGTTAGTTAGTTAGTTAGTTAGTTAGTTAGTTAGTTAGTTAGTTAGTTAGTTAGTTAGTTAGTTAGTTAGTTAGTTATTATTCATGTTTCTCATGATGTGATGATAAATCAGCTATCAGTAGAATGAATGAGAAAAGACATTGAAAAAAACAAGAGAGCATAATTCTAGATGACCTATCCATTTCCCTCTTGGAACTGTAAATTTAACTTTAAACTCATCAATCTGCATAGATTTTCTAAAATAGTAAAGCATTACGTTAGCTATTAATACAATGCAAGGACTATTGCTTCCATCATTTTAAAAGGACATTTGACTCGACATTTGTTTTCCATAATGTTTTTCCTCAGAGGTACTAAATAAGAATTGTATATCTATACGCAGGGACTTGACAATGACATTCTGCAAACTGTGCCAAAGTTTTAACTGATTCTGATTCTATTTCTTTAACTTTTTATCTTAGAGAAATGTTCTCAAAAATGTCCCTCCTTTTCATAATTTAGTGCCAGAAAGACAGATTTTATAGGCTATTGTTCTGTTGGGAAGAACGCACAGTGGGTTTGTCCTAAGATGAAACTTCAGATCAGCGCGTGCAGCAGAAGCGCGTGTGAGTCTCTGATTGTCACTACACAATGAATGGACACTGTATGCGCACGGGCGATTATTAAAGCGTCATCACATTTTGGATTTATGCATTTATCGCTCGGAATCAGCGATGACGTGGCTCCTGGCTTGGGTTCTGTTAGTCACTGGTATACTTCAGGTAACTAAACATTTTGATTTTAAAGAATTTAATCGAACATTGCATGCAGCTAATTAACATAAACAAGGCTAAATTATCCAAATACGTGTAGAGAAACTAGCATAGTTTTATATTTTAAATGAACTAAATAATATAATATAATAAATACATAAATAAGTTTAATCAACATTAGGGACGTAAAACTGAATTGCTAGAAATTAATAATAATAATCAGGCCTACATGCTATGTGCATTGCAGTTTATTACGATGGTGCACATACAATAACGTTTTAAAAACGATTGAAAACTGTATTTTGTCCCATAAATAGATCAGTGCTGAAGACAATACAATTAATATTTGGGTTTTTTATAGGCTTTGCTTGGATCGCCTATATCGCGCAAATAACAATGAATTAGCCTACAGTGATAACATTGTTTTTATAAGGATTATTCATTTACTTTGCCCAAGACACGAATAGCATTTACATTAGTGTACTATATTCATTAGACTATAAATGCCGTACATGTAATCGCATTATTACGTAGGCTATAGCATATTTTTAGACTTTTTAAGGAATGACGTCATGTTACGCGCGTTTTAGGAAACCGTGCAGTGACGTCACACATTGTGATACATGGTTTCTAATACACATCCTGTGGACGTCAGTTACTCTTGAAAATGCACATGGGTAGTTGACAGACTAATATGCAAATTTGTCATATGGTTTTAAATAACAATTTAGAAAAAACAACAACGATGAAGATAAAGCTTTTATGCTGTTTTATATGATAAATATGTGTCTGTACTTGTGTCTTCCAGATTCAGCTGGCTTTTGCCCAGGATTCCTCTAAGATGCTGCACGTAACGGAGTCCGACAACCGCACTCAGTACTGCCAATGGCCCTGCAAGTGCCCTAAATCTCCTTCCACCTGCCCACCAGGTGTCAGCCTGATCATGGACGGCTGTGAATGCTGCCGAGCTTGTGCCAAACAGTTGGGGGAGGTCTGCAATGAAAAACACAACTGTGACCATCATCGCGGCCTTTACTGTGATTACAGCGTTGACAAGCCGAGGTACGAAAAAGGAGTTTGTGCATGTAAGTGTTCATGTTCTAACACATGGCCTCTAACAAAGCCAACTAATCACTGTTTGACTTTTTTTGCATAGCTTTTATACAATACTTCTTTTTAATATATAGCATATTTTTTTGCCATTAATTCTGTATTATATAACCCATTAATGATTTGATACATTAATACACTCAACTGTTTCTTTAAAAATCAATAAATAAACCATGATTCAATAAAAGTTTTACTCTTGTCACTGTTCAGATCTGCCAGGCACTGGTTGTCAATACAGTGGTGTAATCTATCGCAATGGCCAAAGCTTCCAGCCCAGTTGCAGATATCAGTGTCTGTGTGTAAATGGGGCGATTGGCTGTGTTTCACTGTGTCATGAGTCTCAGCCCCCCAGATTGTGGTGCCAGAACCCCCAACGGGTCAAAATCTCTGGTCGCTGCTGTGAACAGTGGATCTGTGATGAGTCTGTGAGGGGGCGCAAGACAGCACCACGACACACAATAGCTGGTATACTCATTGTCCTTTGACATTTTTGCAAAATGCGTTAAAACTTTTATTCAGGGTAGATGAAAGTTTTAGGTAGTTATTTTGGTGTGAACATATTGCATTTTTAACTGTAGTTATCTGCGATCATGTGACATTGTGTTCAATGTAAAATTTCAGACAAGGTAAATAAGATGAAGTATAGATAAAAATAAAATATCAAACAAAAATATCATTTAAAACTAAAATATATGTTTACAACTAAGGAAAGATGTAAACAAAACGTAAAAAGTACCTAAGATCAGCTTTAAAATATTTCATAAACTGGAAATAGTCCAGTTTAAATGCAATCTTCATGTCACAAAATTAAAATAACCAAAACAATCATTCAAAACTTTTCCCCATTTTCACAAATGAAGAAGCACGTACTGTCATCTCTATCTTCTGATAGGTCTCTCTAGAGGAAACGAGGACTCGAATAAGAACTGTGTGACCCAGACCACCTCCTGGAGTCCCTGCTCAAAGACCTGCGGCCGTGGCGTGTCTGCACGCATTACAAATAAAAACAAGCAGTGTCAGATGGTGAAAGAGAGCAGACTCTGTAAAATACGGCCCTGCGAAGTGGACATCACAAAGCACATTAGGGTAAGCAGTAATTGTGTGCCTCGAATGCACTCGAGTCGGTTAATACATTTAAAGGGACAATTCACCCTAAAACGACAAATTGGTCATCATTTATATACCCTCATGTCATTCCATAGAAGATGAGAATGAGATTTTTGTGGCTGCTCTTTTTATTCATGCAATGCAGGTGAAAAGTGACTTAGACTGTAATGAGAGTTAATGATAACAGAATTTTCATTTTGGAGTAAAATATCCCTTTTAACAATGTGGTTATAAAGTAAATATTATATATTTAAATATAAAACAATGTATACTATAACATTTATAAGATAATGTGTATGGATATTTTTGACCATAACTATTTCTCTACAAGCCTGGAAAGAAGTGTTTAAACATCTTCATGGATAAGCAGCCACACAACTTCACCATCTCAGGCTGTACCAGTACAAAGTCTTACCAGCCCAAATACTGTGGAGTCTGTACAGATGAGCGCTGCTGCATCCCTTATAAATCTAAGACTGTCGGGGTTGAGTTTCAGTGTCCTAACGGATCCGGCTTCACCTCGCACGTCATGTGGATAAATGCCTGTTTTTGCAACCTGAGCTGTAGGAACCCCAATGACATATTCACAGATCTCGAACAATACTATGAGACGCGTGAGATTGGGAATTGAAAGTATTTATTTGAAAAACTGGTGAAGTCATGGCATGGTTTTTGCTGAAAAATAATTGCATTTTTGTGGGCTTGAGATCCATTAATTCTTTTGGTAACACTTTACAATAAGGTTGTATTTGTTAGTAAATGCATTAGCTAACAACGAACAATTTCGTTTTTCAGCATTTATTAATCCTTGTTAATGTTAGTTAATGTCCATATTCCATTATTCATGTTAGTTCATAGCTAATGCGTTAACAAATTGTTAACCAATATTGAACAGTATTGTAAAGTGTCACCTTTTTTTGTAATAAGTAGGCAAGAGATTTTATTTGATTTACCACCATATTTGCTCTTTCGATTACATTTGCAAAGTTTTAAATGACAATAATTGTTGACATTTTATCACCCAGGATAAATATCACACACAAAGACAATCTCCCTTTGACAACTGAACTGTTTTTATGTTTAAAGATATGCAAGCTATGGTGTAAATATGTATATGTAAAAAGACAAGCTCTTGTTGAGCTACAAACTTAATTTATATAAGATAAAATGTATTGTGCTCTTGATAATGTATATGGAAGCATATTGGTAGCAATTATCAAATTGAAATGCAATTTGCAAAATGGCAATGCAGTATGTAAAATGACAATGCATTTATGTCTTTAAATATACATTTAAAATAACAGATGTGCAACATTAGGTGCAAAATGAAAATGAAATTTCAATAACACAATTGACATTTGTCCGTTCCTATACACTATTTTTAATATGTATTTTGAAATGCATATTTTAACGCTCTTTAAATTGCAAAATTAAAATGCATTCCCCGGATTGAGTATATGTGTTTAAGATAGCCAAGCAAAACTGTTGCAAAATGATCATTCAAATGTTATTTTCCCTAAATGCATTAACATTCACGGGTTGAACATTTTGGATTGCATTTTCATTACACAGCGCGGCGAGTGTTGCAAAATTCAATGTGGACTTGAGAATGCATTTCGAGCTGGCCACGCCCCCTCCCCGATACAGCGTCATTGTGTGAAGGCGGAGCCAGGTGTACGTGCGTTGATGTGAGGCTGCAGACAGAGCTGATAAAAGCATTAAATCGCATGTACACGAATTAGAGCACAAAGACAGAAATGGCTTAAGTGTTTCTTAAGATTATTAGGTGTCTGTAGATGATAGAACTAGTAGCTACATTGTTAGAACATCTCGCAGAAAATTCTCTGCCTTATTAGGTGGTGAGCTCGCTATGCTGAGTGTCTCATGTAGACTTTCTCATACGCGTGCAGACGCGTTTTCATCATGAACACATGCCGTATTTTGAGTGTTGTTTAGTCACAATATCTTCACACAATCATTCAGAAATGTTCGTTTTGTGAGACTACAGCCCAAACACGACCCATCCATGTGCATTTGTACTCTTTTGAGTGATGCTATAAATAAGACACTTCCTTGGTTTACAGAAAATATGGCATCTTTATGTTTTACGTCATTGTAATGTATAACACACTTCACATTACATCAACTCACTGAAATTAACCGCCAAAAAGTAAAGTAACCAGCTTTTTATTTTCCTTTTTAAAATAAATACAAACTGTTATTCAGTTAAAAATGCAGTGCATTTGGTTGTTGTACATCTTTACAAAGCAAGGTGACTTACAGAGCCTTGCAAGCATTTGTTTTAGTGTGCGTGGAAGAGTATGCGAGTTATTTATATTAGCTTTCTCTTTCCCAGCATCCCTTTGCTTTACTCTTTCAAAGCCTTGAGAAAAAAGCATTCAGTCCAAGCAGAGGATGCCATGGCAAGTTTTGTCCAGTTGTGCTTGATTGCATAGAAATCATGGTTGTGATACACAAAACACAACAGAAATATCATGCACAGTCATTCGTTTGTATTCTTATATCCTTATCTACAGATTGGTTGTGCTGAATTTGAACGAATAATAATCATTTTTAACATGTTTACATTTGGTCATAAAAATCACATTTAAAAGGAAAGAATATCACTTTTAAGACCATAAATCACAGAGTTACAAATATATAATCCAATAGGACACCTCCAAAAAGGACAATGCTAATCAACACATTACCAACTATAATATCTTTTTTACATGGTAGCGTCATAGAAATACTACCTTCTCGTCCATTCATTGAGGTCCATTTCAACATATACAGAAAATGAATTATGCACTTGAACTAGCATGTACAACTGTGATATAATGTGACACAAAAAGAACAATTTATTGTTATTTGTTGAGTGACACTACAGTCAAGTATATGAAAATAACCTGCGGTCTAAAGATCAACATAAACGTACAAACTCCATTTCCAGTGCTCATCTTATTTGGATATTGACCATCGCGACGTCTCTGTGCTGCATTGCCTCTAACAACACCAGAAAAAGCTGTTGCATCCATTCTATCCACTCCTTCCTCAGTGTTTCCCCAGGAAATACAGTCTTAAAAACAAGACACTTTGGCAAAAAAGCTCTCAGACTATTAAAACGGAGTAAGAGCCCTGAAGGAAACACTAGAGCCGGTGGCTTACGGTCCTATTGCGTGTGTAGTTAGTGGCAGCGCAGCACAGTCAGAACAGAGAAGTTAATGCATGAGTGATATCTGACCAGAGACACTGCCGGTCGCTGGTCTAACAGGACACTTCGGTGGACTTGGGGCCCTGGTCCACAGAACTGTCCATGGTGTCGGTGTGCGAGCGTCCGCGTTGGTTGTCGGCGGTGTGGGCTCGGCCGCGGCCCTCGTTGGTGTGGGAGCGACTGCGGTTGCCGTCGAACGAGGTGACGCTGGACCCGGACGCTGTGCGCGAACGAACCAGGCGGGTCATGCTGGCGGCAGGCACTGAGAGGCACAGGAAGGCTGTGAGATATATACTTGGCCTATTTTGAACAATTCCTAGATTTTATCATTGAGGCTGAAGTGTGTAATTCTATTCATTTTAAATACTTTCTGCCACGTGGTGCAGTATGCAATATTTAAAGAAAGATTCAAGCTGAGCTCATCGAACACATTGATTTGTTTGTTTAAATACCCCAAAGAGCCAGACAGCAATACAGGCTTAACCAATGGCATAAATATGCGATGGGTCACAACAATTTCTTGTGAAATTCCTTAAGATATACAATTGACACATTTTTTCTTTAAAAGATTAGGTCATGTTCAGTAGGTCAAGTTGACATCACACCACTTGAGGGCAGCAAAGCTCAGTCATACTGCTTTCCACAAATTGCAGTAGGCGAGGGTTGCCAGATCTACAATTATCCAGCGGAATTGGCTTACTTTTAAACTGTCGCCACAAGTTGCTTTTTACGCCATGGGTTAAAGGTAGATAGATTTCAGGATAGATGTTCTCATTCTTAAGGGAAGATGAAGTTATTTTTAATTACTACTGAACAGTGCTTTTCAGGATTAAATTCTGTTTAATGCATAACAGTGACTGAAAAATATGTATTATTTTGGGCATGGGAGTGATATATTTTGAGTTTTGGGTATTTGGGGTGGGGTCACTGTGATTGTTTCGTGCTGGTTTTGATCGACCATTGAGCTGGTGTTGTTATGGAGATCTGGCAACCCTGCCAAATGCATCATGGCCATTCTTTAAAGGGACAGTTCACCCAAAAATGAAAATTTTGTCATGAATTACTCAATCTCAAGTTGTTCTAAACCTGAATACATTTCTTTGTTTGGTTGAACACAAATAAAGATATTTGGAAGAATGTTAGCAACTGATATTTCTGATATTTTTACGAATTTAGGAAATTTAACTACCATTTTCCCTGCTATGGTAGTCAATGGTGCCTCAGAAATCTCAGTTGCTAACATTTTTTTGTTTAACACAACAAAGAAACTTATACAAGTTTGGAACAACTTGAGGTCAAGTAATTCATGACAGAATTTTCATTTTTGGGTAAACTATCCCTTTATATATAATGTTTCTTAACTTACTGTAACCCATTCCCTGGATGAAGTACTTGAAGGCCTCTGTGAGCTTTCCAGGCTAAAAAACAATACATGCCAAAGTCAGTTCGACTACATAAACAGTCACCGACTAATCAGGTGGAAGTGGAAAACAGATTTTCTCTTAGTACATGTGGTGAAACAGGATTGTAACAGCCGGTAGTAGCAGGTGGTGAGCTGGGTATTACCACGAAAAACTGTGTGCCATCACTGTCCGTAATAAGATTAGTGCGCATTATCCTGCGCCCCATTCAAACGTATATGAATCTAGTGGTCCTAAACACTATCACAATACACACCTGGTCGACCTGAGGCAAGCCTCCACAATCAGCCATCTGAGGAAGAGATGCATAAATCAGTTAGTTAACATGCACATGCGTCACAGTTTGCACCTAGTTTATGTTTCTGCCATTCACACAGGTGTCTGAAACATTGAGCTCTCCATTAACTGCACTGCCCTCGGTGATAAATAGGCCATTTCAGACACCATAAACTTGAATCTTTATACACCTGAGGGCAGGCGATGGAAAATTAGGTCAGCCGAGGTAGCATTCAGCCCTGGAGCTGTCCGGTGTAGATCGCTTGTGCACTACCTGGGTAAATTAGTCACTAGATAATGCTGAGCTGCCGGAATCTTATTTGTGACCGACTTTTGCATGTGGGTCATAAATACCATCACTTACCTTAAGCAGTGTGGTTTTGGTCGGGTCCAATTTAGTGTTGCACTCAACCTGTCCAACACACAGACATTAAAATTAGGAATGATGAAGTAATATGGAAAGGTATGGGTTTACATAGGTTGACTTATACCTACCACTGCATCCACTGCAGGCGAACTGTCACCAACCACCAACAGTGCAGGACACCTACAAACAGAGTGATATCATTGTAGTACACCCAAATATCCAGAATAACATTCTCTGAAATAGTCAGAAGAACTGTGTTTTTAGACTTACTTAAGGGTTCTGACATTGATGTGGCCTCCTGGCACAGGTCTTTCGATTTCTAGGTCTGGTCGGCTGTGACGTGGACAGAATTATTGGTTAAGTGTAGCGTCAATGCTAAAAAAGCAGGAGTGAACTTTGTTTTTAAGCAGTAACTTTTCGTTGGGTTCCTGTACTAACCTGTTGTAAGCCTTGACGAAGAGCTGCAGGTTGAACTGGTTCATGTCATTTACAATGTGGTGACGGTATTTGCCAATGAGGTCATGGTTCTGCTGGATTTCCTCCTGGGGGAAAAAAGTTGTCAAATAAAATGTTATAAGATTCAAATAAAAATAAAAAATCTAGACAAACTGTTGGACAGTGTTGAATGTTAAACTTGATCAACCTTTCCAAACAGATGAGTGATGATCATGTCGGGCAGGGCGTGAGTCCATCCAGAAATCTGCAATGTTATGTTGAAAATGAGTCCATTATACACCAAAAATATCTAAATAAGAATAAATCGTATCTTAATTGTGGTAGTAAGGCACTCAGCAATTACTTTGTGTGCTGCCCAGTCCATCCAGCCTTCAGCACAAGGGTTGATGTTTATTAGAACAAGGCCCTCAACCATGGCTGGGTAATCCAACTATAACAGAGAACAGAATTAATGTTAATATACAGCAAACCCTAATTTATTGAATATAGAGCACAAAACAATGAATTAAAAGGATGTTAAACTCACAGCAAACTTAGCAAGGATAAAAGCTCCTGCTCCAACAGCCATGCCGATGACACTCTTCAGTCTATGGGATTAAAACAGTTAAAGGCTTTAAAATACAAATTCCAATTAAATTTATCTTCGAATATTAATAAATAAATCTTACCCAAAATGTTTGAGGATTGATGGAAGAGTCTCAGACAGCTGATCCATGGAAGGGTACTCGTACCTACAAAACAAATTCAATTGTTACAATTGACCAATCGGTAAGCCCCGCCCCCCTTAGTTACTGTTGCTAATTCAGACAAGCGACCGGAGTTCTTAATGTCTTTCAATGGCAGCTGTCACTGTAAAAACCTTGTCCGAAGTTGTTTTTGGTACATTTTGGACACACTGTTGTCGAGGAGAATTCAATTGAGCCTTAAATATGCAATGGAGGGATATATAAACAATTTTAAAATAAATATGGTGGATAAAATAATTTAATTTGGAAGCGAGGGTTTACAGATCACAATGCAAGCGGGAGAAGCCGATGTAACCATCTTCATGATCGCAGATGACAACATATAGAATCAACTGTTCATGTACCACAGGGTAAGATTAAATTAATTTACATTTAACCACTTTAATATGGAGAGAAAATGAAATGTAGACCTTCGTTAATGACCTACAATGTACATGCTGTGAGAACAGGTGGTTATTTAGGTTAGCATGGACTCACTAACTAAACACTAGTTTTAGCCAGAGATACTGTACTGAAGCACAAGATGACATTAACCTCAACATCAATATAACAATTAATTTTATATTTAAATTATATTAATATTAACATATATTCATATTTTATTGTATCTTAATTGTATTCAATTAAATGAAAAGTTATTGATTGTTAGCGGAAGCCTACCGGAAGGTAAGTTTGGGCCACATAACATTTGTATATGTTGTTGCAGCTGAAACCATCTATACTTTAAAACAGAGTAAAACTGACCCAGTAGAGAAGGTGTTAGCTCCGTCATGTTGTCCTGGTGCATTCACATGGCACACAGCAAAGTGCTGCATGATCTCCGCCATGTCTTCATGATTGAATAATGAGTCGAAGCAGGTTTTGTCTATTGGGGAGCAGAAGCACCTCTGAATATCTTGGACAATGGTGTAAGGTAAAATAAAGCTGTTTTTGTTTAAATATTTTGTTAAAATGTTTGCACGTAAATGCTTACGGTTCAGCCCAATATCATGGAAGGTGAGGATGACGGGTCGGTCACCCTTAGGAACTCCCTTCATGGTACAGTGGACTATGCCATGTGGAGTCTCCACATCATGTTCCTGTGTGCAACATGAAAAAGTGATCATCAGATGAGCCAGCTGTTACTAGCATTCATTTCATCTGCTCTAACATTTACTCTGACAACGTACAGTCCTGCAGCGTGACAAGCCATACCACATCTAGAAAACTCTCTCAAACAGCATTTTGCTTATTCTTTAAGACTTATTACGATGTAGTTTTCCAAATGATCATTTTACTACAATTACTATTATTATTTTATTAGAACTTTCACTTTATTATAATAAAATAAAATATTATAATAATTGAGAGACTATATAGAATATTTATACTTCTAATGTTGTATGTAAAATTAACTAGTAATGCAAAACACCAAATTAAAGAATTCAAGTTGAAATAAAACAAAAACCAGTTATAAGATGTACATATTCCATAATACAGTTATATGAATTTAAATATAAATCTTCTTAAAAAAAAGTCAAATGACATATCATGCATCAACCACCCTAAACGTTCAGTTTTTAGACCATACAAATGTAGCTTTGTTATTCAATGCAACATTTAGCAAAAACATCAAGCAAGTTGAAACCTTTGAAACTGTTAATCATATCTGCAAATGCACCACAGAGCAAAAGCAAATATTTCAACACTCTTTGCACTCAAAGTCTGCTTGTATGTGTCATCAGAAAGCTCACAGTCCATCACACTGTCTGCCTGATTTCATAATATTCAACTGCATCTACTTCACGAAACCCAAATTACTCAGACAGGAACACCGACTCCTTTGTGAACTTGGTGACAATCACAATTTTGCAGATGTCTAAACACCTCTAGAATTGTAAAAAAAATGGCATAATAAAACTGTAAAACAACATAAGCATCTTAAATGCCTATACTTACAGAGACTTCAATCTCAAATACTAATTCCATGTCCGAGTCCTCCAAAACCATGACTGCAGGTAAAATGAGTAGCTGTGATGAGAAGTGAACAGGTAAGATCCGATTGTAAGCAAGCTCCTGTGTGCGCACTTCGCCCACTATTCTGCGCGCAGAGTTTTATACCCACGTAGCCATTACTCGACATAAGCCCCATGCTCCCAGCATGCGTTGCATCAAGATCAAAACAAGCTAATTCTAGTTAGAGACATCCGTAAATTGGATAAGCCTGTGTCAGATGCGTAAGGTAGGCTGCTCTAGAGCATCGGAAACTTAAGGAGAGAGCCAAACAACAATGTGATGAAAACGGTGGCGAATAATTGTGTCATGGTCATAAAGTCAATCCGGATTTATAAATTGAGTTTATGGGGCTTCATAAACACTATGACACTACGGTCTTAAAAAAGGTCATCACCTGGTTATGGCCATACGGTCTATTACTTCCTTTCTGAAAAGACTGACAAAAAGTCACGTTTGACTAAAATCTAGATTTAAGTGTCCTTAATTCAACATTCAAAATGAAAACTAATCACTAAAACCAGCAAATCACAAATCAACTCCAACTGATTGAACTTTAACTTCCAATTGAACTTTTGTTGCAGTTCATTTAACATTGGTGATTTATCACAGACAAAACAGAACCCACTGCATCACAAGAGTCTATGAGAAAAGTCTCTGAGGGCAATGCACTAGTGAAAGATCAACAAAGCTGACAATGCAGAAACCAGTTTCAGCTGCCTTGAGTTGAGGCACAAGTTTCATTGTTGTGTACAGTCTTGTACACGGACTGAACACAAACATATGTCGTCTCCCCACTGGCTCTAATCTCTTTAAACGGGACGAGCCCTACGTGAGCTCTTCGGACAGATGGCTGATGCATCCCTCTGCAGCACACGTCACTGGTCTAAACACTGAAGTCTTTTACTAAACACATGACCTGAAAAATTCAGGACTTTAATCCGTGCGAGGATCAGCACGAGAGGCCTGTCGGCTGTGTTATTTTACATTGGTAGGTTTTGTCTTGCCTTTATGAGATAGTGCTGCTTAGGGCTGCACGATAAAGGGTCAAATGATGATCACAATCAATTTTAATCACAATTAACAATCACGGTTATTCTATCTGGTTTTTTATTTCACTTCAGTTTATTTATTACACTTTACACCCAATTAACACATGTTCTAATCTAATATTAGTGATGAAGCTTCGTGCTTGCTATTAACACATTAATATTGCGACGATTATTCTCAATTAATTGTATGATCGCAATTAAAATACGATTAATTGAGCAGCCCTACTGCTGCTCTAATGCTAGTAAGCCCAAGGGCATAAAAACATGTTTTAATTATACCCCGCTAATGGCAATTTAATATACTTTCACTCATTTTCTTCTCATTTTTAAACAAATGTATTGCATGTAATTGTAACTCTCCTCTCCTCTGGTTATTTACTTAGTATTTACTTAGTACTTAGAGTTTTTGGCTTTTGTTTGAAAAGCCAAATAGTAAACAAGATATCCATTTGCAGATGTATTCTTTTGGATTGTTTTTCAAGTTATGTTATGCATGTACTGTATATGAAAAGAAATTACGATCGTTAAAATGTATTTTTCAGCATTTTCAGTACAATCTATCATTGCGATTTTTTCTTGAGACTTCGCATGTTGGTCAGGGGGTCTCTTCTAGTGGGTGGGCGTTGGCCATAGTGATCACGAGATGGTAACAACATTGGATTTGGGGAAGTTTTTATGTTCTGTGCGATGTAAAGTGCATGACCACAAAAGTTGCAAAAACAGCAAACCGTAAAAATGACTCAAAAAATTAAATGCTTGCCTTAATCGCCAGCTTCTGGACTGCCTCACTTAGCCCCTAGAAGAAGAAACACAACACTGTCACTAAAAACATCAGTTCACAACATTCTCATGGCAAGTCTTGACAAGGATAACCGTGTTCCTCATACTTGCAAATCCTTATCCACAAGCAGAGGCTTCGACTCAACAACTTGGATGTCGTCCATTCTCAATGC
The DNA here is from genome assembly GCF_024868665.1 of Triplophysa rosa. Lineage (NCBI taxonomy): Eukaryota > Metazoa > Chordata > Actinopteri > Cypriniformes > Nemacheilidae > Triplophysa > Triplophysa rosa. Next base: position 12,927,676 of record NC_079905.1, on the reverse strand, counting down.
TGAGGACACCTAGAGGAAGGAAAAAGATGACATAAACAACCGCATTCATGTAGGAATGTAGCATTTCTCATACTCTTCAACTAAGGTCAAAGAAGAAACTATCAAATAACAACATAAAGATCCTTCTTTTATGTTTTTAAAGAATCTTTTCTCACTTGCAAGGTTTGATGTTGTTTGCTTCCACAGTTCAGCCTAATTTATTTTGGGACGAGGATAGTGCAGATCATGGAAGGTTCGTTTGAATGTTGATGTGTATGTAAATGGGTCAAGGGCTTGAACGGTCTCTTTGTCTGCCGGAGGTTTCTAAAGGTCACATGTCCGGCTTTTCCTCTTTAACGGGTCTGGAAGCTACACACAGAAAGCTACTGACACAGCTGCTTCCATGGCTCCCCGTGGTCCCTCCACCCAAAACACAACCAGTTTTTTATCTGTGCTTCAAAGTTATTATGAAACCCTTTGTGTCTTATCTTCCTACAGGTTCAGTAAAGAGTGTTCCTGTACTGAACCTCTCTAAAGCAGCCGTTTATTTTCTGATTCACAGTGGAACTCTAGGAATCAAGCCAAGCTGTTTATCAAAAGGAACTTCTGTGGTTCAGAAAACCACGATTGTGCAGTTCATCATATGCCGAGGCTTCTGCAGCCCCCTACACAAATTCCTATCCGGAATCATATGAGAATTGAAAGTCTTTGTGAATACAAGACCAAGTTTGAAGACGTATTTTTAGACAAAAGCTATCGATGGGGCAGCTGCAGTTATCAAGCGACGGTTCGGTTAGCTGGCAAGTAGGTCACCTGCTTGTTTTTAAGCAGTGTTGGCCTTATGGCCTCTCTTGTTTAATCTTTTACCTGGGAGGGGCAACATCGGTACCGTCTCAGCAGGATATAAAGGCAGTGTAACATGAGGACACAGCGTGCCTTTCCTCAAACCCGGGAACACTTAACATTTAGAACACCCCAAACTCACACAACCACTTCTTGAAAAGTTTGGAAAATTTGCATTTGTTATACATGTCTTTCCTTCATAGGAACATAAAAAGTTTATTACAAACTACAAATAAATGAATAGCATCAGTCTTAGTAATGTTTATGTTGAGATTTAGTTGTTATGAAAGAGGGGAACCCAACCACTGCCGCAGCTGCATACATGCTACACTGCAAAAGGGGGAAATATTTGTTTCACTTCCCTTTTTAATCCTTCTTATTGAAATGGCTCCCTTGTTAGTCTTTCATCCAAGAATTGAAATCTGAAAGATCTGGTGTGCTGTCACAGACATCATTTTACAAACCTCTGTAATATAATCCTAATCATTTGATAATGTTGGTTAATGCAAAAAAAGAGTGCAGAAGAAAATGTAACCAGAATGTCAGCAGGACAATCATGAACTGACCTTCAAGAAGCAGGAATCTTTAGAAATAAAGACAGCTTCCCTTAATCTTTTGGAATTAATTTATTCGGTGAAAACCAGAAGCCTAAATTTAGCATGTGTAGACCTACATTTTTTAAATTGTGAGAAATATTCAACTCAAGGTATATCAGACAGATCACTGCAGAGGTTATGGTCTTTCCTGCTGGCTTTATACAGCGATGACCAAAAGTGAAGCCGCACGTTTCACTTTTTATTTAGAAATATTATTAAAGATTTCATAAAAACATTGTATTTATGTTGCTTAGTTGTGCATGGAGTGTAAACTAAAGCTCAACTTTAGGAAGAATTTTAGAAGGCTTGGCCAACACTCACATGTCTAAAGCTTACTGAATCAATACCCCGAGGAAAAATTAAAACAAACAAAGCCAAAGCCATAGTCAATGTATGCTTGCTTCCTATGAGATTTTTGTTTTTCTATTAATATTTTTGCATAAGTTACTAAACCCATATTCTCTGAAATGTAGTAGTTTTACCAATAAACACCTTAAAAGTTTATCGGAATGTCCATTTTGTACCCTACACTTCATATGTTTTTGTTTTTCTATCCTAAATATAATCATCTGTAATTGCCTCTATTTTGTACCATGCTTCAACATGTCTTACAGAAATGTAGATCTTTGAGTTTGTTGTGTTTATGACTTTTCTTTCCTGTCTTTGTTGTATGTTCGAAGTTCCCGAAGTATGTTAGCAAGCTTAGAGGTTGTCATGGCAACAAAGTATTACTTGTCTACACTGGACGCGACACGACACATGGCTTGTTCTAATGGGATTGTCGCGTCGCGCCGCATCCAGTGTGGACAATTTTTTTAATAATGGGTTCTAATGCGTTCTATAGACTTTTGTAGAAACGATGTTATATGCAATATGCCATGTCTTGTGTTACAAAAAATACATAATTATTACGCACCCAGAGCCGATCCTCCCTATAAGCAGACTACGCAGGATGCGTAGGGCCTCGGCACCCTCTTGAGTACCGAATCAAAAACACTATACGCTATTTTTTATAACTTAAAGATTAAACTTTACAGGAATCATTTGGAAATTTCCTTTTTAATACTTGATTTATTTAATTACTTTGACATACTCGGTCTCGGACATCATGTAGTGCGCGGCAGGTGATGACATGCACGTGATGTGATGGAGCACGTTATATGAACAGGGCTGTAAAACGGAGCTATCCGTCTGTTGAGGAAAAAAACACCAAAAACGCGAAGCAAAAGAACAAGAAGGCATGTGTTGTATTATTTTCAAAGTCTTATTTAGTTTTGCCAAATTATGCAAGTACAGATTTATAAATCCAGTATTTATCCACTGGCATAAAGTTGGTTTGACGTTGGACGTTCGAGTCTGAATTTAGGGACCGTCTCCAAAGTTACAAAGGCTACACATTAATATACACGTTTCTAACTTCAATAGCATTTAAAGGGGTGCTGCAACGGTGTGTCATGCATTCTGACTTATTTACAATGTTAAACGTGCTGTCTTCTCATGCTTAACATGGTCAACTTGTCAAAAAACGAATTGGGCGTATTACGTAGTATTTCTGTGCTCGATACACTCCCCCAGCGATCGTACAGGTTTCGGAAAGTTTTTTTCGAACATATAAAACTGTTTTGTAACAATTTTTCATAGTCCCTTATTGGACAATTCTCCTGGAAAAGCACGTAGCACACCCACGCGGCAGCAAGGAGAGCAGGAGAAGGAGCATGCGCAGACGTCACTTTCACTTGTGTGCAGGAGAGAGAGAGCGAGCATACGTTCGCGAAGTTCAGGTGTTTGTTTGTTCACTGCATTTGGGTGATGAATGTTATATAAATGGTGGATATAACGCTGGATTTGGAGATCGTTTGAAACTGATATATGGAGCCGTCCCAGCACTAAAACCATGTAAAAACATGAACCGCATGCGGTGAGTGAAACTGACGTCTGTGTTCGTGCTTTAGTTCAGCCTACCCCTCCCCCCGCACGCACCGTATGCTTTCGGAAAAAATCGTACAGCTGTATCTATCTTTTATAAATGCGATCAAACTAAATGCTCTTCGAAGATACGAAGTATGCAATACTACTCTATAGGTACTCAAGATTAATATGAGATTGGCAGAAACCGCGTGTGTTAGGGCCGCTTTAAAGGAATAACTTACACAAAACCAGCTGTACATTGTTCATGTGGATGTCACCACTGCAGTCAACTGTATTTCGTTTGCTCATGATGATATGTAATTTTTGTGTCATCACATTTAGAGAATTATTGATTTTCGTATAGCTTTCTTGAGTAAACTAAATTTATCATGTTTTATTTTTGTTAATCATTTGGTTAGTTAAAGTTTTTTGACAGCTAGATGGTTCCAGAGCCACGCGTTATTAGTTGGTTTATCTAAATTTATAAACATAACTTACAAGGCCCCCCACAAAGGTTTGCTTAGGGCCCCCAGACGTCTAGGATCGGCACTAGTGCACCTTATTTTACATTATGTGCACTTAATGTTTACGTACGTAGACTTGAAACAGGTCTGCATTGTAAATGTGCTATCGATATAACTATAGCCTACTGATGTAAATTACACGAATTATATGAATTGAATAAAGAAAAAGTTGGTTATAGTCTATTTACTGTAGCCTATATATACTGCTGTTGTTTTGCCCACCTAATAAAGTTCGTGGCTCTTTGTTGACATGCACACGTGCCATCCGTGGGCACGCGCACGCAAACACGCATGCAAAAATGACAACAACAAAAATACTATCGACCTTCTGATATAGATTTCAAAATCATATTTAAATAAGATACATAAGTATGTTAAACTTATTCTAACGGAATAACGGATATTACAATATATATTTATTGTGTTCAAAGACTAGATAAACACAACTTGTTAATATACTTTACGTAAGGTCTGTGGTTTCATTCAAAACAGATACAAATAAGGAAAATCAATATAAAGACATTTTTATCACTTACCGGTTGATTGTCCAAAAATAAAAACTCCCAACAACCGGGGGAAAAGAAGAAATAAGCTTGAGCGTGACGCTTCAAAGTTTAAACTGACTACGTGCTGCGCGAGACAGGACGTCGCAGGCAATTTTATAAAGATGTTTAGTCAGTCCTGCCCACTTCTCTTTCTATTGGGCAATTTCAGTGAGTCAATTCATCCTTTCACAGCATTGTATGAGATATGATGACATTGTTCACTTTTAGGAAACAGACTTGACCATGATTTATCTTTTAGATTGAACTATAACTGTTAACTCAATTAAACATTAAAACATTATAAGAGAGAAGCTGCGTAATTAATTTTATGACAAAGTTTTATCATGTTCTCCGTACCAGAATTAATATAAACATTGAATTTTGGCATCCAACTTTGACATTCTTATACTTTTAAAGCAAAATACTATGAAAAACTATGTATTCTTTTGTATAAATAAAGTATTGTTCACATCACCATACATGCCAGTGTGTGTGTGCGTGCGTGCGTGCGCGTGTGTGCGTGCGTGCGTGCGTGCGTGTGTGTGTGTGCGTGTGTGTGTGTGTGCGTGTGTGTGCGCGCGCGGGCGTGCGTGCGTGCATGTGTGTGTCCTCTCTATCCGCACAATACTGCCACTGTGGTGAGCTAATATGAGGCGGTGACAACAAGCACATCCACAATGGGCACATTGCACACAAACTGCTATTATGGCGATCAACTCTCAAGCACTATTTACACCACAAATCAAATTAGACCCCATGCTTTAAATTCCGATAGTATTACAATTGACTTCTTAAGCTGTGTTCACAATGAGAGACTTTTTTTAGAAATTGAAACTATAGCAGCAAGTTATTTTTAGGATGTTGTCATTTTTGTGTGGTTTGTTGATATAAAGCTGGGCAATCAGTCAGGTTAAACTGTATTGTGGAAAAATACTGAAACCACTGTAAACCATATAAACTTTTATGATTTATAGGCAAATGGAAATCAAATCAAAGAGTAGTCTTCTTGGGATTATAAACTAGGTTAAAGAGTATAATTACTGATAAGAAATGTGGACTTTCACCCAACAAGATAATATCTCTGTGTACTCACCCCATTTTTCTCATGGAGTCCTGTACTACACTCGTGTGTGCCACTAAAGCTAAATGCAACCATGTTAAATGAAATGTGACCCTGACCACAAAACCAGTCATAAGGGTACATTTTATATAAATACAGTAAGCTTTTCATTGATGTTGGTTTGTTAGGAAAAGGACAATTTTTGACCAAGATACTACTATTTGGAAAATCTTGAATCGGAGGTTGCAAAAAATCTAAATATTAAGAAAATAGCTTTTAAAGTTGTCCATCAAAAGCGCTGTAAGAAGGCCGTTTCTAAGAAGAAACAGGTTGGTTTTAACGCTCTCTATTGGCTTACCACTGTAATGACGTTGTGGAGAGTAGATGAACCCGAAAGCGGAAATTCTAAACTTTATATACCAAACTTGAGTGAGTTATTCCCAAAAGGCGGGCATCACCGAGCAATGTTTGTAGGTAGGTTTCCGGCCATTCGTGATTTTGTTGTTTTGTTGGTATATTATATAGGAAATTTACAACATATCTTCATGGAATATGGTCTTTACTTAATATCCTAATGATTTTAGCATAAAAAAGATAAATTTGACCCATACAATGTCTAAAATATACCTGTGCTAATTATGACTTGTTTTGTGGTCCAGGGTCACAAATTTAACAAATCTTAAAGCATGTCATTAAAGTTCAAACAATGGTTTACTTGAGTTCAAATGTATACATTTCTCACATTTCTGTCAAGTTAGGTACATGACATTGTCTTCGGTTCGTTTCCCTGTTCTTGACATACACAGCAAGTTTGCTTCTTAAATACCCAACATCTGTTTGCACAACACAGACCTTAGATGTCTAAGAAATAACATATCACTTCTTGGGATCAGACAAATAAGATAAACAGCGGTCCAAAAACAGTGGTTCATTCAGTAACAGGTCAGTTATGTTGTTGTTATTATTATAACACAGACATACCCAGTTGGTAATCTAATTGAACATTTATTGATGCTGTATAAACTATATTACATGATAAAAGCATTACAAGCCTTCCATTCAGGTACTGATGGGTCATTGGACAGCTGGTTTGAAGTAGAGATGTTGACTAATAAGAGTATAGTACATTCTTTTCCTTCAGATAAAGGTCAAGACATCTTTTGCCTCCCTATATTTTGAGGAAGCATTCCTTTTACAAGATAACACTAAAATGTACTATGTTGTTAGTTTTAACCTTATTCTGATTTAAGAATGTAGAAATCTTCATTATATTTTAACAATGCTATATCCCAAACAACTGTCAACACCACTGGGTAGTCACAATCAGCTTTAACTGCATTAGACCGCTTTAGTGCAGATGCATACAGTATGATGCAATCACACTTGTCAGATGTAGTATCATTCTAAGCCCTGATTCAGAAACACATGACACGAGACAACACCTGAATTGAGGGCTGTCTGCTATGCAGACCTCACCTCTATCACTTGTTCAATGTCACATATTACTCATTTACTAGGATATAATGGGTAAGGGAATAATACAGATGTCTTCAAGTTATACAATGACAAAAAGAGCTACTTATGGTGTATAATAGGACTGTTAAAGCAGTTCATGATCATTTGTATTAGTATTAAGTCAACAATTCATTATTTTTCAAAGATATTTCCACCACTGAAGTATAGCAGCATTGTAAGAAAAAGAAAAACGTTAGCCATTATTGCAAGTAGATGTTCAATAACGATGAACAAGATAATGAAGTGCCAACACGAACTCTTGCCAGCCAGGATCAAAGTGTTATAGATTATGTATTAACGTGTGCTGTGGAACAGCACAAAATGAACTCAATGGACTTGAGTGTATACACAAAAACATAAACAATCATGCAAAGGCGTGTTTGAGCAATTATACTAATTTTTACAAAAAAAAAGAAAAAACCTGGTCAATGTTCACAATCCATCGGCTGTGAGAAATGGTCAAAGATTATATTTCGCTGCTGTCCTTCTGAAACCTTATATCTCCATATTACATGATTTTTTTTGCCATAATTAATTATTATTAGTCACCCTTAATGTTTGTTAGGTTTTGCAAATATCTAACCAATAAAATGTATTCATAAGTGTTTGTTAACTTTGAATTCAAATTACAGTGTTTTTTCCATTTCCTGAAAAACAGCAAATTTGGACATATGAGGTTTCAAAAGAAAAGCAATGATTTATTATATATTTGACGGTTACATTTTGGGAGGTCAGTTCTGACCGAGCTGCTTTGGCATCTGATCTTCGGTCAGTTTATCTCCACTATCAGATCGTCAATGGAGCCAAAATTATAATATCATTTTATTGCTCATTTCACTTTGATGGTAAAGATAATAAAGTTACTGTGTAACTAGTGTAACTATAGTCAGAACATGGCTCCTTAAAAAAACTATTTGAAAACTTGAATTGGTCACGTTGGTCAAGAGTCTAGACTCAAACTATCACTTGGAGATAATATCCTTGAAATCATAACACCCACACAATCTTCTGATTTGGCTTTTCAATTGTCTGGGAAGTGAGAAGTGCTTGCACAGATAGGCATATTCCACAGCACAGTTGTTTTAGTTTCTAGCAACAATTTTATAAAGACACACCCAAATAAAATCAAGCTTTCAGTAACATACAAGAATCTGTACGAATTTTTTCACAGTTTCATGCAATAGCAAACAGTGTAAGTGAATTGAGTTCATATACGTGATAATGTAAGCTACTATATTTGTTATGATAATGGTTTAATAACAGAGCTGCTTTCTGCTGATGCATGTGATAGAATCACCTGCATGAAATCTCCTGCTCAGCCATGTCCACTTTACTCTGACCTGGCAATATGTTAGCATTCCTGTTACAGGTCATCGCTTCAGCTGATAAGACGCAACCAATTACTGAGGTGGAAAATTGCTCTGACCTGACCATGTTTTCCATGAAAATAACCTTTAAAACAGGACCTAAACTCATTCACTAACAACTTGCCACAGGAGAAAAAAGGGAACCAGTCACAATCTTGTCTGAAGTTAATCTTTAGTTTTTAGATATTGCTTCAAAACAAAATTGAAAATGTTTTTAAATGTACAGTATAAATCTGCAGCATACACAACAAAAATAACCAGATATAATGTTATCACATGCATTAGATGGATGGTTTGTTATGACAGACACAGAGGACTGTGGGTAGGGCCACTACACCACAGGAAGGCCGCTATTATTGATATTACTGGAAACAGGAAAACAAACTCTCTGGAAAAATTCCTCAGATACACCTTCTGCCACAGCTGGAAATATTGGGTCTATAGACCCCTGGGATATTTGTCAAGTCTGATAGTTTAGAAATCTGTGTATTCAACAAATCACACGACAGAAGTCAGAAAGACTTCAAGTTTCCTGGCTTGCAAGTTGAGCAAAAATGGAAACCAAAACACATGTGAAACTATTCTCCCACTGTTTAGGCAATAAAGCTGAGCCACAAGCAGGTAATCATTTACTCCACTGCTGAGACAGATGGTGGACGCTGCTGCCTTTTTACGAATCTCTCTGTTAATCATTTTATTCACATTTTGACCTTATAGCCAGTCATAAGACTTTGGGTCCACGCAACTTGCTCAAAGCATCCAAACAAAAGCACATGATTACATGTTCATAAACTAAAGGTTAACATCATTTTAACCCTCTGACTTTTACCCACAATTCTTACCATATATAAATGTGCTTTTATTAAAACAACACAAGCCCAAGAATGGTGGAAGTGTTGATGGATCAAGTAGCTACCTCTGGAATATTTACTACATTTTATTGTTTAAACATTAAATATGTGTATTTTATCAACGAGTTTATATTAGGCATAGGTGAAAGTCATGCATAATACAGACCTTGGCCCACTGAAATTGCAAACCCTGAATTTACTAAACACTCAGGTGCACAGCTGAGTAAAGCCTAAATCACCTGCGTGTTGGGTGCCACTAGTGTGATGAACGTGGATTATTTCACGTCCTCGTGAAGACGTGGCCAACGTGTCTGTCTGGTGTGTCCGTGATGGGCGGGGCAAATGAGAGTGGGCGTATAAAATAAGCTTATTGACGTGTCAGTGGGTTACTTTTTTTTAATAAGACTATTGTCAAGAAATTAGTAAAAAATTGTTGCATGTGCAGTAAGATTACAGAAAATGCTTCGGAATAATGCTAATTCACTGCCAGAATCTGCGAATGTGTAAATGTTTTGTTTTACTTCAGCCTTTCAGGCAGAAATGGAGGAAATTACACAGAGACAACATTAATAGATATAATTTCGTTGCCATACAGTGAATAATTTAGCACCCACATAAAAGAGAGAGACAGTGACTTTTTTCGTGTTTTTTTATTTTTGCATGTTGATGTTTTCCATGATTATCAATTTCATGTAGCCCTCATTTCTTATTACAATATATTGCAAAGCGCAAACGTAGTAAAGACACTTAATAATTAAACATAATTCAAATTATTATAATGTCTTGCAAAATTACGTATTAATATTCCGTATCAAATGAAAAAGGATTTAAATGTCCCTCATATGGGGAGGCAGTCTAAAACGTTAAAGTTTGGCATGCAGGAGCATTCTTGAGTGAGGTGAATTATTACATTCATTACACACACATTGACCGAGATCAATAAATGCTGACACTGTTTTTCTCACAACCTCAGGGCAATCACATAAGAGAGCATGCAGGCTAAATATCTATTTTAAGACATGTCAAACAGTTTTAGACCTACAGGTGTATTTGGTGTCCTTGATCAGTGGTCAGTGTTTGAACGTTTTATAGGACAGAAAAGAAGTAAACATATAAATGTTCCCACGCTGTAATTAAAAACACCATTGTCTGTACAAAAAAACACTAAATTGTTTCAATTAAACAACAGAATGTTAAAACAAAAAATGGTCGGAACACGTTTGTTCAGTTGCGGAAACGTATCCGAGTTAAAAGAGATGGCAGATGAAATGTTATCCATCTTTCTTTAATATTTTCTAATGTCATTTTGAAACGTTTTTTGATTCAGATTCATAAGGATACTTGGATCGGGCTGACTATCCAGTATTTACAGCTTGCTGCCACCCTGTGGCAACTGCGAAACGAATAAACTTGTTTTGATTGTTTCGAAGTCCATATGTAGGCTACCTGATGTTGTGTTAATCGCTTATTCGCATAGGCCTACTATTAAAGTTGTTTTGTCAAGAACGGGCATCATCTTAATGTGCTGACATGCACATACCCTGATGGCACGCATACATCTGGCAGACATCTATTTGATATACGTATCTGAGACGTCAGCTGTCAGATAGACATCTAGATGTCTGTAAGATGTTGATGATTTAGAATGGATGCAAAACTGCTCTAAGACGTTTATCAGATGTTTTACACAGCAGATATTTTCCAGGGCCCGTATTCATGAAAAATCTTAGCGCAAAGAGTTGCCCAAAGTGACAAAATTCTAAGAAAATTCTTAGAAATGTAGGCGTTTCCCCTTAAAATTACAGAAAAGATCCTAAGAAAAAAGTAATTCATCTTAACCCTTAAAAGAGCTCTTAAGGTAAAAATTTTAGGTGGAAAATGGACGCAAGACGAAAAGTGAGAAAAAATGTGTTGCAATGCATGACATTACTTTTAAGGTTTATAAGATTTTTGTTTATTGTTTTTTGTGTGTGTGTTCAACTTTTGATTATCGTGGTTTTGGTTTTCTTGTGTAGCTGCTTTATTGCAATGCAAATTGTAAACGCGCTATAACATTAAATTGAATGACAGTGAGTTAATAAGACAACACATTAGATGTTGTGACCGATCCTATTAGAGACACGCTAACATCTCCAAGACAGCGCAGAAATGTCATAGCCCCAGAAATAGAAGAAAACACTACATGAACATATTTAGCAACTGGAGAAATGCAGCTAGAAGAGATGATTTGGTTCTGTCACAACATTCTATAGTGATCACACAAACAATTACAGCACTTACAGAAATGTATTGTGTCACTGATCATTTTCTATCAAATACGTTGACATTAACCGCATGGTATAAATAAAAAAAATATGTATTGCGTGTGTTTGTGGGCGTGAGTAAGGTAAAACAGGAAAAAAGACATGTGCAATTTCAAACTAATGACCCTATACTTAAAAGCGCTTTTTTGCCTTCTGGTCAACCAACCAATCACATTTGTTGAAAGATGTCATACATAGTAACGGCATCAGCCCCGCCTCCTCACTAAGTTTTTGTCTTTTCCTTGTTCAGAGTTTCTCTCAGATTGGTCCTGAATCGTTTAAGCAAAGACTCCTACGTAGGAGTTTTTAAGATAAATTAAGAGCTTTCTTAGAAGCTTTACGAATAAGGGCCCAGGGTCCGGTTGCATAAAGCACCTTAAGTGTAATTTTCCCTTAAGTGTGTCCTTAAGTATACCTTAAGTTTTACTTAAGTTATTCTCCTATTGTCTTTGGTAAAGGAAAATCACCCCTTAAGTGTCATACTTAAGGGAAAAACTTAAGGTGCTTTATGCAACCGGGGCCAGATCTTTAGCAGACATATTACAGACGTACCTGTGCTAGCTGGGTATTAACTGACTTCTAGGCCACATTAATGCAGAATACCTTGAACAAGAATATCGTTTTATTAAAAAAGACAAATAGACGAACAACATTACTCCAAAAGTGCAACATTTTCATGTGTACAAAAATAAAGCCTAAATCTATTTTAACCTTTACCAGGATATATTTGCGGAGAGCTGCAAAAGTTGCTGTGGAGAACACAGTCGTCAAACGAAAATTGTGAAGACACTGGGGGTCCACAGTGTGACTCTGTAAACAGCCGTGAGCTTTCCACCGTGTCGAAGTCACATCCTAAGGAGTTAAAGGAATACAAATCTGTTGTTCTACAGCCACTGACGGGTTTTAGACTGGTCATAGCACAGTGTGCGTCTTCTTGATATGGTAAACGGCCCTTCAAACACATGCTTTGCATCACTTTGGGGTCGCAATATGGAGGCTATCGAAAAGGGGCCTGTAAACTTCACCTCACTTTTGTTTGTGGGAACATTGCAAATTGGTTGAATTGGCTGAAGAACAACAGCATTTCCACATTTATCCCTCTGGAGTGTACGATGGGATAGCTCCGGAAACATGTCGATTATGCCGTTGAAATGACGGCGAAGCATTTTTTGAGTAATACCGCTCTCGTCCACTTTCCAATAGTTCTTTGTGGCATTTGGATATTGTGGATCGACTGGTACCTATAAGGGAGAATCTTATGCTATTAAGTTTATTGCATAATTAAACTTATTGCATAATTTACACATATTCCGTGACTGTGAAAATGCAATCATAAATAGCACCTTTGTAAAGCAGCTGTTTGCTGACAGGCAGACTCTGATGTTGTTCTCAATACTCTTTCGGTCTCCGAAAACAGACGGTTCCAGCTTTTTCATAATCTGTCCAGATACGAAAAATATATCACCACTTGATTCGATTTAAATTGGAATATTTATCAGATTTTGGTCAATCTTTGGTCACCTGTTTAAATGGGAGCATCCTGTTCGGTGAATCTTGAATTACACATGCAACAAGCTTTATGTATGTTCCAGTAGCATAATTTTTGTTTCTGCCTCTTTTAACGCCACTAGATGTCGGCAGATTTTTGTATACTCCGTTCACTGCGTTAACCATCATGTGCGCTTGGATCTTCAGCGAATACCTTCAAAAATGAACTTTTTCTTCAGTTTATATTGAGCCTCTAACTTTCATTGAATCAGTAGGTGTCGCATTCAATTAGTTCAGCAATTACCACATAATTAGGTGTTAATGTGGGCGCGGTTTCTTAATAGGCTATCGCCTTGACAATTAGCCTACGTTTAAAAAAGTCCAAAGGCTTGTTCGACTTGATGCGGCGCCGAAGATCCGACAGGCTGATGACATCAAAGTACCGCGAGAGCGATTCGAAAAACGATAAAAAGTTTGCTTTCGAATCGCTCTCGCGGTACTTTGATGTCATCCGCCTGTCGGATCTTGCGGCGCCGTATCAAGTCGAACAAGCCTCAAAACTATGTTCTTTTTGGACAGGGGCATGTTCAAGCTCAAATCGGTGCGCAGCGTTTTCTCTTGTTTGGTGGGTGTGTCAAGAATGTCGGCCCAATCAGCAGCAACATGTAAATAATCCACGCGGTATTAAAGAGACAGCTCGATCGCACAATGGGTCCAAGTAAAGTCGTTTAAATGTGTCCGCTGCAGCTCGGTACACGCAACAATTGAAGATATTAGAAGAGATGTATTTTGCACTATTCAACACGTATTTATACCGATTTAATCAGGCTCCGAAAAATCTTCAAAAATAACTCAAAGAATGGCCTTCTCAGCAGCAATAGTTAAACTCTTGCGTCATCACAACAGGGTGTTCAACCGCACCACCGTTTCCGTTTAAAAAACGTTTTGCAACGTTCTGTCGGGGCTGAACGCAGCCCAGGTAAACTTTTGTAATGTTACGTCATTTAGTTATTTTTAAAAGATAAGCACAACACAATACCCAAATCACCAAAATGATTTTATCATACATTTCTAATGCACAAATTACCTTATTATAAAGACATATATTTCTCAAATATTTAGTAGTAGAAAATACAGTTTCTGTAAAAATCATTACAATAGTATTTCAGAAAACATAAGTGAAAACTTTTTGCATTTCATAGCCTACTAAACAAAGTAAAATCGTATATAACTGTCCAAAGTTGTTAAAGGGATACTTCACCCAAAAATGATCATTTACACACCTTCGAGTTGTTCCAAATCTGTATATATTTCTTTGTTCTGATGAACACAGACAAAGATATTTGGAAGAAATACAATGGTAGTCAAAAGTGCCCCAGAACTGTTTGCTGTCCTACGTTCTTCAAAATGTCTTCTTTTGTGTTCAACAGAACAAAACAAGTATAAAGTAATTTTTCCTACTATCGGAGTCAACATCTGTCTAAGCATTCTTCCAAATATCTTTCTCTGTGTTCATCAGAACAAATAAAATTATACAGATTTCATAACTCGAAGGTGAATAAATGATGACAGAATTTTCATTTTTGGGTGAAGTATCCATTTAAATCTATCTGTAAGTCATTAAAAACATTCTGCACGAGGAGTTGTTGTTTTTTCGCTAACAGGATTTTTAACAGTTAAACAAGCTATCTGTGCTTTTGTCAATGTCAATTACATTTGCAATTCGCATGAGGATCAATGCTTCTTTGACACGTCAGAACTCGGAACGACAAATCTGCAAAAGTTCCTTACGGATGAAATAAAGTGTAACACTGTCTCACGAGTTTCATTACAGTACACTCTCTAGTATTTTTATTTTCTCATGTCGTTATAATTAAAGGACGACATATTCTAACACAGAGGGGAAATGAATGAAGAAAGAACTTTGTCTGAATATGCAAGTATTACTCCATCTAGAAATGAATGTGTATACACCAGCTGTTACTGGTAAGTTAAATTATATTTACATTTTTTATTTGACTATATGAATTCATAAAGTGTTCTGTTTTAGTTGTCAGTGGATTTTTGATGCATGTATTTAGAGGCACTGAGTTGATCGTTTCTTATAAACACGTTTGTTTTCAGTGAGGAGAATGTGTGGAAATTGTGCGAATATATAAGAGATAAGGGGACTTGCTCTTTGGATGAAGTGTATGCTGTCTTTATATCTAATGAAAGAAAAATGGCGAGTATATCGTACTGGCTTTTTTCACTGCACATTTTAATAAATACAGTCGTTATAAATACGTTTTTAATGCAGATACCCATTTGGAAACAAAAATCCAGTCGAGGAGATCAACCAGTAATATGGGTGAGTATTTTACTAGGAACATTACATTTATTAATGAAAAAAATGACATCCATGATATTTTCCATAAATGCATGGATAGTCTATACTTGTCTAATATGGGATTTTTTCAAATGCCTGCTTTTAGGATTACCACGTTATTTTGCTACACAGAAGTAAACAAGGACAAAGCTTTATCTATGATCTAGACACAATTCTTCCCTTTCCTTGTTTATTTGATGTATATTCAAGGGAGGCCTTCAGATCTGATGAGCATTTAAGGCCTGATTTCTGGAGGCAAGTATCTAATCTGAAATGCATATTATTGAAGCCTAAATTGCATGTTCAACAACATTATATGTACAAAGTATGCTTACCTGTATGTATTTTAGGAAGCTTCGTGTAATACCAGCAAACATCTACCTACAGAAGTTTGCTTCTGATCGGTCACATATGAAGCATTCTGATAGCAGCTGGCGTATGCCACCTCCTGCATATCTTTGTATTGAGACATCAGGTATTACATCCCTAATATTTAATAAATATCCAGTTTGTTTTTCACTGTCTAACACTGTTATCACACTGTCTTCACAGACTGTAAAATGAATCTTGAAGACTTTATATGCATGGATGTAAGAGTGGGCTATGGAGACGTTTATGAACTTTCAGCATTTGTTCCACACTTTGGAGTAAAATAATATGGTTTTGAGAAATGTTAAAAATGTACATGACAAAGCGTGTCTTATCTTAGGAAAACCAGACAGACAGGCCACTCTTACAGAAATAAATGAGATGTGACAATTGTTAACAATTTGCAAGCTTTTATAAAGAAGTCAGTTACACAGATGTACAAGTAAAAAAAAATACATTTAACCAAACAAACCAAAATGACTCTCAACAGTTGTAGTGCTGTGGTTTTTAAGCAATTGCTGCCAGGTAATCCTTCACCTCACCAGGCGTGAGTCTGCGGAATCCTGCTTCATTGCAGATGCCCACCTCTATATTGTCCTCTGTCATCTGACCTTCAAAACTTTCCTATGGGAATACAACCAGTAAAAATACAAGTCTAAGCAATAATGGCAATACAGCGATTGACACAATTCCAACTGTTTACTCTATTGAACCTTTACTAAATCTATTGAATCTTTATTGTTGATTGGGAAACTTGTGTGAGAAATTGTCAATGGAGAAACTCACTTTTAAAGTTAAGATGGCAGTGTGTATAGCATCCTCAAGTTCCAGATCTTCATTATATCTGTAATGGAATAGAACACAGCGAAACTCACTATCACTATACAAATAACTGGCTCAAAACGTCTATTACTCTACATGCATACTATATAGAATAGTTCTGCAACTGATTGAACACAATAGCATTGTTTTAGTCAATGTGGTGATTGTACTATAATTTGAATACCTTTTTTCCAGGAATGTTTTTCCATTGACATGGTTCTTTCCCATTGCTGTGGCTTTCCAGGCAAAATATGCTCCCTATGGGATGCGATTATTATTCATTAGTAAACAATAAATGGTTGTATGAAAAGAAAAACACAAAAGAATAAACAAAACTTTGTTTGTGATTTTTTTATTTTGTACCGATGGGTCTGATTGATATAAGTAGGGGCGATCCTCATCCCAACCAGCAATTAGAAGAGAGACTCCAAATGGGCGCACGCCACTATAAAACATGATAAAAAAGCTCAATTTACAGTTCAGAATAATATTCTATATGAATTTATAATGTAAATAAATATAATATAGGAATTTCAGATACTTGGATTAGAAGTGACCATACCCTGACTGTGTGTATTCTTGCATAACTGAAGCCACTCTCTGTACCAGCTGGCCTGTGGGGATTGGCTCCTGGTATACCAGGTAATACTGCTGGGCCAGTTTTCTTGCTCTTCTGACCAGCACCCTGTAAAAAGAGAGCATTCAGACATTCAATCCTTACAGACCATCTATGCAATGTCAGATGAAATAGATATAAGCACAGGTGACAGTGGCAACTCAAGAAAGTGTTGACCTGAGTGTGTTTACTTTCTTCATTCATTATGCTATAGGTTATATATATATATTATATATTCAACATTCTATAAAGTTTCATTTATACATGTTATAAATAAAATGTAGTATTTAAATACCTGTAATCGGGACCCATTCCACTGTACACTATGCCTATGTGTTTGGTTATAGGTTCAACTTTGTGTACGCTTTGTTCATCATACAATATAGATTTCTGTTTCTTTTCGGTTGCCAGAACAACTCCATTTGATGCTGCAACAGAAGAAAATTAACAAATGCAATTCAGTAAGCATACACAGAAAGAAAAAGATTATAATATGCCTATTATCACATTAAAACGAATATACCTTTTATCCCTACAGACGGAGCACCAGCTGCAACCGCGGCTAAGGCATATTCAATCTGCACCAATTTGCCAGAGGGGCTAAAGTGATCAAAAGAGACATTAGATTATTTAAAAATATCTGAAAACGAAACTTGATAAAAGACACGACTAAACACAGGCACAAATAAAACAATGTATTTTTATAAAGACAGATTATATAAAATGATCGTACTTAATATCTTGATTTTAATATTTTAAAAAATCATATATCAAATATTTACATCAGAAATGTTAATTTGCTAAATGTACGTTACAAGCCGATCTGTGAATATATTACTAGCATCATGACAGTGCATCTCCGATGTTACACAAAACTTCGTCCAAGTAACGTTAGTAGACATTTCGAAGAAAAGACAAATAACTTATTTAAAACATAGCAATAGAGATGTACAATGACATATTAAAGCCACGCACTGATAAATAAATAACAAAAATTACCTAAATGTTGTGAGAGAGAAACTGTAACCCCGGTCTGCCATTTTTGTCCTCTGCTCCGGAAATACACGCTAAACAATTCGTCAAAATAAAAGCTGCCTTATACTCCGTGGACAATTAAAATAATAACCTCATAATTAACTGTGTATTAAATACATTTTATTATTTTTAAATATACCCTATTATTTTAATAGTTCGCCATAGTTCGATGGTTAAATAAAAAAGTAAAAGCTTTAGAAAAATGTCAATATGATCATATCACAGACCAAGTATATTTTCAGAGCAAATGTGTTATTTTAAAATATTACTCAAACACAGATTAGAGCTTTAAATTGTTACTTTTTTTACTATTTTAATGTATATGCATTTTGAAAAAACTTTATATTTTAAGCGGCGTGGTTGGCGGACGTTGTTAAAATGCGTCATTAGCGCTTCACTTCCTGTAGTGTCGTAACGCCGAGGTATTGTCTCTAAATGTAGTTTATTTTGATATATTTTATCATTTAAATAATTCGTTTTGTTGGTTTGAATGCGTTTGTGGTCAAAATCGTTGTTCTTTCTATGTTAGGTTACTCGGCATATGATAATTACACGGGTTAGAGAGAGTTTTAAGGAAAGCGTCATGTCGCCGGATGAGGAAGAGCTAACTTTGTCTTCGCGCTCTCTTTGTTTTCGCTTTTTGCCCATTAAAATTAATTTTATTTTAAAACTGAAAGTAACGGAATATGTGTTTTACGTTGCAGCTTAATCCAATTTAGCTGGAAACATTTAAAAGGGTCGCTACCGACTGTCTTAAATCTTCTTGCCGCTGACAGTTTCGATCTCACTTTGTTATAAGCTCAATCCTACTATTATTATTCTGTTCGAAACAGTTGTTTAAATCCAAAAGTATCCGTTTAGGCTTTATTTAAATGTGTATAATTCAGATCTTTGTTATTCTGTCTGCTTGTCTGAATAGACACTGGCTGAGTAACGTTAACTACACTTGTATCCGTATGTTGTTGTTTAGAGAAGGCCATGGCTCGTGGGCAGCAGAAGAAACAGTCTCAACAAAAGAACGCAAAGAAAGCAGCCGAGAAGAAGAAATCTCAAGGAGCAGATCAGAAGACTGCAGCTAAAGCAGCACTTGTCCACTCATGTCCTGTCTGCAGGGTGAGACTGCCATGTGTCAGTCTTGTTTAAGCTTGAGATGCTCCTAGAAAGATGTGACTTCAGCGGTATTATAATATATTACTTTAAAAAGCAATGGGAGCAGAATTGTAAGTTAGCTTGAGCCACTATTAACATTTTTTATTACAAATTTTATAGACACAGATGCCAGACCCAAAGACATTTAAACAGCATTTCGAAAGCAAACATCCAAAGTCTCCTATGCCTCCAGAACTGGCAGATGTGCAAGCTTAAAATACACAAGAAACAAACATGGACCTAAAACAGTGGTAAGTCCAATATAATTGTGATTATCAAAAGTAGAAATTGTGAGCATTACAAGTATGCGTATCTCTTTGTTAATTTGATTAGATAATTCATAATAATGGTCTTATTTTTCAGACCCCGGGGTAACGGCATGACTTCAGCCAACTGACTCGACTGTATTCCACAAACATTAACCCTGGACCCAGGTGTGGATACAATGACAAGCAGATTTTTGGAAGGACTCACACCAGCACTCGCTCATTTTTTTTATATGTGCATAATGCTTCCACCTATTCCAAGTGTGCTGTGTGACCTAACCGTCTCATTGTCATGAGCTGTAACTCACCATATTTATTCACCACTAATGACAAAACATATTTTCCCATGTTGATTCTGTCCCTTTAAAGTTCGATTTTTTTTTATATGATTAGGCGCTGTCCACCATACTTTTGAGAAGTTATCAGAAAATGCCTCTGTATGCCCTTATCTTTTAACTGTGAGCCAAAATTAAGAGGTGCACCACTGTGTGTATTAATGATAGTAATGAGCAGGATTGGCATGTATTGTATTAATAAACATGCTTGAAATGATCGAAGATGTGATACAAATGCTCTTGTTCTAATAGATGGATGAGTCAGGACACACTTTTGTTACATTGTTTTCTAAAATTTTCAATAAATGTATATGCATATAATCAGTATTTGTTATCAATTTTGTTTTGCATGAAATGTTACATAACATTACTAGTGTGATAAAAGACAATTGCACATCGAAAAGACAATCCAAAGAATGTCTGCATGTGCGAGGCATAGCTATAATAGCGTATAATATAATATAGCACCTTCTGTTATGAAAAAGCAACAAATATTTTTATTCTAATTGGATACATTGCATGTACACAGCATAACTGTCATGCATACAACGAATATGCCTATATACCATCAGGACAGATTTGAGATTAGGGCACTTGTATGTGGCTAAAATGGTGCTTCAAAGATTTTTAACTTGAATGAACGAGCAATACTGTATGGGAGTTATAAGCAGCCACAGTGCTTGACTACCATATTTCGATGTTTTTTGAGAATGACGTTGTTGTTGTCATCGTAGAAGAGCACAGAGATAGGGCTGAGTTTGGTTGGAGCACAGCAGGCCTTAGGCACTTCATTTGGCTTTAAAAGATGAACCTGCGAAGATAAGGAGTCAGTACATATGACCTATTATCAACCAATTCATTATAATATACGGGATCATTCATATTTTGGACAGATCTGAAAGTGGTTCTGGGTGTTTAATATAAATAGTCTTAAGCACAAATCGTGTACCAGAGCCTGGATCGTGGCATGGTTTGTGGCATTCATGCAGGAACTCAAAGGATAGTCACATTCACCATCACAGTAATACGCAGAGTATCCTGGAGGGGCCAAAACCCAATCCTAAAAAAAACAACTTTTTAAATCTAGTCAAAAAGCAGTCTGCTTTTAATAGAAACAATGAAATTACTTCCTAAGCATTCAAATTCAACATCCCAAAATGTCAGTGATACAAATGTCTATTACTCACCCTCCAACCAAGATCACTGAAGCTGACGTAGAGTTCATGTTTTTTACAGGCCTGGCGTCCACTGCTGGCATGATTTTGGTCTGGAATGTGTAAGATCAGATGCCAGATCATTTTATATGCTCCTTTAAAGCACAATATGCCTTCGTAAACTTATTATTGTGGCTCACCAAATATGCCGGGTCTGTTGGGGTGTGGCAGGTCATACTTTGGCTTTTTCTTGCGAGGATTGTTGTGTCTCACAGCGCGAGGTGGGCGGCAGGGGGCTTGACTTGCTCTGAAAAACGTCACCATGAAGGGCTGCTTAGAGCGTGGCCCTCGACGGCCAACAAGACCCACCCACCCGGCAGACAATGAGCGGTCTGTGAGAAAAGATTCAAACGTTTTAGCTATAAGACACTTTATTGGATCCCATAAAGTGATACGAATTTGACAAATTTACACAAATTTACCACTGTTGCTATGGTAACTGCCAAAATACCTTTAGGAATACTTTAAAGGGACAGTTCACCCAAATACAAAAATTCTGTCATCATTTACTCACCCTCAAGTTGTTCCAAATCTGTATAAATTTCTTTGTTCGGATGAACACAGAGAAAGATATTTGTAAGAATGCTTGTAACCAAACAGTTTTTAGGCATCATTGTCTACCATAGTAGGAAAAATTACAATGGTAGTCAAAAGTCCCCCAGAACTGTTTGCCTTCCTACATTCTTCAAAATATCTTTTGTGTTCTTCATAAAGAAATTTATAAAGCAATTTCTTCTAGTCAATGGTGGCCTAGAACTGTTTGGTTACAAGAAATCTTCCAAAAATCTTTCTCTGTGTTCATCAGAACAAAGAAATTTACACAGATCTGGAAAACCTTGAGTGTGAGAATTTTCATTTTTAGGTGAACTGTTCCTTTAAATCATTACAAATTATCATGGGATCCCAACGATAATAGCAGAAGAAAAACAAAGCAATATTTTGTGACAGTAGTCTAATGCCAAGTTAACAAAATATAGTAAAACTACTTTGGTGGATGAGGCCTTCATGGTGAGTTTTTTTTCCTGGGGAACAATAAGCCAATAAGTACCAGTGCTGGATATCGTAATAGCTCACCTTCCTCGGTTTCCACATAAAGACGGATACCAAGGTTGCTTCGAGGATTGAGAAGCCAGCGATTGCTCGCAGAAGTCACATCAAATGCTAACCAGCCTTCCTGACCTGTGGGCACAGACTGCATGTCCAACAGTACTAACTCGGGCTCCCTGTCAAAACCAACACCAAAAGATGTTTACAATTAAAACAAAATTCTTTAATCTCACCGTAACCCAAATCATTATCAATAGGTTTACTGGTTACAGTACTAAGAGTAATCATAAGGGGATTTTCTTAATATTGATATTTTAGTAATATTAGTCACAAGTAATATTTTTGTATTGACCTGTATCGTTTCTCTCTCTGAATTTCATAGACAGAGATATGAAGAGTGCGATTTGCACGCCACCCCACAGGAAGAGTTTTATAGATACGAAATTCAGCGGCGGTCACCGTCTCTCCCTGAGGAAGCGGAGTCAGATCGAAGCGGAACTCTTTCCAATAAGGGCGAGGCTGGAGTAAATCCTTCTCCTGCTCCACTGTGGTCAGAGATGAAGACAGACAGAAAATCAGCGTGTGATGAAAATCCCCTTGTCATTTCAAACCTGTGTGACTTTGTTCGGCAGAACACAAAAGATATTTTAAAGAATGTTGGTACATGAACAACGGTGGTACCCACTGACTTTGGCATTGGTTTTGTGTCCATACAATAGAAGTAAAACGGTAACACCACTGTTTGGTTACCAACATTCTTCAAAATATCTTCTTTTGTGTTCTGCGCAAGAAAGAAAGTCATAAATGTTTGGAATGAAAAGAAAGGAAAGAGGGGGAGTAAATGATGACAGAATTTTCATTTTTGGGCGAACTATCCCTTTAAGATGATGCCTTTGAGGGTTGATTGACAGGAGAAGATGGAGGAACATAAAGAGGCCACAGTCATGGCTCTGCAGTGGAGTAATTACAGGCACTGTGACTCTGACTGCAGCTCCGCACGCAACCACTAATAACAGTCCAGCGTTGTATTTTTAGAGGAGTAGCCGATAGTATTTTCATCCACTTCATCTTATTTTTCTGCCTTTCAGTGGGGCCTGTAATTCCACACAGCTGTGTGCCCACAACACAACATCACACGGTCTGCGTGAGGTGGACCGGGCTTTGTAAATTCCCCAAAATCAGGATTCACATTTAGAACAAACCAGAGAAAAGGAAAACACTAGTGTTTAAGACAATTGGCAGGAGTGGAGTATGTAAAACTACATGGTGGTAAAATCTGCCGATACATGGTGTTCAGGGTGGTTGCTAAGGTGTTCTGGGAGGTTTTTGTATATTGCTATACAGTTGCTAGGGTGCTGTGGTCTAGGCCGTGCTTAGGTTTTCTAAGTGACTAGTTACTGTTGGGTTAGCCAGAAAACCCTATAGTGGCAAATTAATACACTTACACTTACAACCAAGTGTTTTCCAATGTCACAAGAATTCTTGAGCTATGGTCCCTGATATGGCTTATGCTTCTTTTTCAATTGACTGAAAAGTCAATTTATTATTGCAGGTCATGCATTTCCTCAACACTGCATATTTCAGCCCTTACAAAGTTTATTCAAGTGTGCTAGTATAGTAATAGCGCTGAAAAGGGAAACATAAGTGTACTTTCCTCTACTTTTTGTGTACTTCTAACCAGCCGTAAACTATGTACAGGATACTCAAAGTTTACTACTGTTACACAGTTTACACTTGAAAGTAATGTTTTTTGTCCTAGGTATTAAAAAAATACACTGTTAAACTTTGCTGTAGTTGTGCCGCAGGTTTGCAGTAACTTACTGTAGATTTAATTTACAATTTTGTTTTAAACATAAACTTACCTATTTCTTATATTTTCTTTCATGAAACAAGTCTAAATATATTAGGTCACTTTTCTTGTTATGTAAATGTATCGTCATTTAAGAAGTTTCAAATATTTTTACTAAAAACAAGACAAAAATGCTTAGGAAGAATGTCATTTTTTGCAGCGTTGCTGTGCTAATGCCTTAGTCTCTTCTTGCTCATTTTGAATCTAAAAAGTCAAAGTGTTTTAATTTTGGTTAAAGTAAAGTTTAACTCAAATTAAAAACAGTACTAATAGGAAAGTAATTAAATCTAAAGTAAGTAACTGGCAAACCTGCTGCAAAACTACAGCAAAGTTTTACACCGTGTCTACACCGGACGCAACAGGCGTGACGCGTCTGGTGTAGACACAGTGTTATACTTACAAAAAGGACTTTCTACATAAAGTATACTTAAAAATATAGGCCTACTTAAACTTTGCTTTAAGGGATACTCCACCCCAAAATAAAAATTCTGTCATCATTTACTCACTCTCAAGTTGTTCCAAACCTGTATAAATTTCTTTGTTCTGATGAACACAAAGAATGATATTTGGAAGAATGTTAGCAACTGACATTTCTGGGACATCATTGATTACCATAATAGGAACAATTATTGTATCATTTTATTTTGTTCTGTTGAACACAAAAGAAGATATTTTGGAGAACGTAGGGAAGCAAACAGTTCTGGGGCACTTTGGACTACCATTGTCATTTTTCCTACTATGGTAGTCAATGATGTCCCAGTAATGTCAGTTGCTAACATTTTTCCAAATATCTTGTAAAATTTATACAGGTTTGAAACTACTTGGAGGGGGGGGGTTATTCATGAACTTGATGTATACTTCAAGGGAGGTAACATTCAAGTCCTTGTAGCCTTAGCTACCATTAGTTACATAAAAAAGGGTTGATACTGACCAGGGCAGGAAATACATGGAGAAAGAAGCAATCATTTTAAATGGGATGTTTAACTGTTGTTTGTTTCGTAACAGATAAATATCATCTGTGTTTGGACTGAGAGGGGAAGAGATGTTGGGTGATACCAGGTCTCAGTGAATCACTGGTCCATCTCTCTCATTATAACACTGTTCTAGAACCAGTAGCAAATATTAAAGTTACTAAATGACATATAATATTTCATAACTGTGGCACGTTCAAAACCTGTATGCACACTTTCTTCTGTGAAACACAAAAGAAGATATGAGAGAAATGTCTGTGTCCAAGTCAATGGGGTGTAATATTGTTTAGTTACCAACACTCCTCAAAATATCTCCTTTCATGTTCTGCAGAAGAAAGAAAGCCATACCGGTTTGAAATGACCAAAATAATGAAAGAATTGTCATCGTTTCAACATTTGTTCAACGTTTTTAAACGGTCTTCTCGTGTTACCTTTGACATTCAAACACACAACCTCTGTGCATTATTTAAGTGCCGTATACTTTTCAGGGCCACTGGATTGTTTGAATTTACATTTGTTGGTTTAAGTCATAGCGCTGCCAAAGTATATTAAACCCCAGCCAGCTGTCACTTACCCAAGTTGACAAAACTCATAACCGTATCTGCCTCACTGACCACCGTGCCAAGGGGCGGCGTGTGTGTGCTTAAGGTGGGCAGTGCGGCGTGGCTGACAACCTCTGGGCTAAACCCCAAGCCTGGTCCATCATCATCCTCAGATGACACAGCATGGTAAAGGTCCAGCATAAAAAGTGGGGCAGAAGAAGGAGGGCGTAGGGGTGGGTGTGGTCTCGGTCGCCCGGGCAGCCCTAGAAGAGACAAAATCTCCTTCTGCATCTCCTTCTTTTCCCGACCGCTCAGCCTACGAAAGCTGGAATGTGCAACCCCTTCCACCTGACCCCAAATGCACAGCAGAGCGCAGAGAGGGAGGAAGACAGCCAGAGGGAAAAGCCGCTGTCGGCTTTGGATTCTGCCACCGTTGCCACAGTTCTCTTTCCTCCCTCTGCTGCGGTACGACGGTAAAAACTCAGTCTCATATTTGTCCAGTGGTGTGGCACTGTGGTTTGAAGAGTTCTGTTCCATTGCTGCCGTCTTACCTTACTTTTTCTTCTGTAAAGATCTGTCCAGTCCTTAAAGTTGTCTTTGCGCTTTATCTGTTTAAACAACGCTGGTCTAAAAATTCAACTTTGAGTAACAGGAGAAGTTAAAGCGGTCATTGTTTACTACTAAGATCTTCTCTTGACATGATGTCACTAGCCAATCCTTTCTTTCTCTCATTATCTATAGACCGCTCATGGAGCACAAACAATGTTTTCGAAACTTTTACTTTCGAAAGTAAAAAGTAAATGAGCACTGTCAGAATGTGAAATTAAAGTCTTTAGTTACAATAAATACAAATCAAAGGCCTCACAGCCATCAGCCTTCAAAGGTTCAAGCTCTTCAAAGGGTTCCAGATAAAACACACCACCTGCTTTGGCTCCTTTTGAAAAGATTTGACTCGTAACTCCGAGATGATTCAATCCTCTATTAAAGTAGAACAAAAAGTTCAATTACATTCTTGCAGTAATCCATCAATGTCAGGCTTAAATAAGGTCTAATCCAACAAGTATAAATATCCAAGACTCCTAAACTTTGTTCAGTTGAAATGCATTTGACAGTTATGATTTCCTCAGCGTGTGTGCTGCATGCGTTGAATGTATAATCTGAGCAGGGGTGATCTCAGTCTCTTCAAGATACGCACCGCGGAGAGGGAGTGTTTCAAAGTCTCCTCCCTCTCTTCCCAGAACCCTTCTCACCTCAGTCTCCATCTACACTATCAACCGTCTCATCTTGTACGCATACTTCACAAATTGCTGACAATTCTCATGTGGTTTGGAATAAAGATCCAAGATCCAGGTTGTGCACAGAATAGAGCTGAGCACGTCTACAGTGGTATTAAAAATATTTGTATTCTGTGGTTTAAACAGTAGCCAAGAGGTAGATTCAAGTAGCCAAGATCATTATTGTTTTACTGACTTTTTTAAAAGATTCTTGGGTCATGTATCCTTTTTTTTGTGAGTATTTTTTGGACCCATGTTGTTTATGAGATTGAGGAGGAAAATACAGACGAGATAGGGGGTGTGGGATTGGGACATGACATCTTTTTTTTTGTATGATCTATTATTATATAAACTTGCCCACTCTATGTTTTGTGATTTATTTTTTATCTCGCAGTGCTTTACTTTATTTGATATAAATTTGACTCTTTTCTAATAAAATATTTTGTATAAGGGATAGTTCACCAAAGTATAATAATTCTGTTAACGTGTGCTCACCATTGTTATTTCAAACCTGTATGACTTCCTTCCTTCTACGGATACAGAAAAATATATTTTGAAAAATGGATGGTACCCATTCACTTCTATTGCATGTACACAAAAGCAATGCAAGTCAATGGGCACCATCAGTTTTCTGTTACAACATTCTTTCAAATATCTTCTTTTGTGTTCTGCAAAAAAAGACATACAGGTTTGAAATGACAAGTAAGGGTGAGTAAATAATCAAATAGTTTTAGTTTTTGGGTGAACTATCACATTAAGTCTTTAGGTTGTCATATTATAAAAGGCTACATTAAATATACACAAAAAAATAATTTGCCAGCACAATTGAAGAAATCAGTAATACGTTCTAAAAGGTCACAGCATCTTAAGATGCACATCATTCCTTATAAGCTATATACCCAGTCCCAGTGTACCTCACTGTATTTCTGCAAACTACGACAAATGTAAACAATGCTAACAGACCTACAAAAACATTACATAGTTTGCTAGTTTGTTTAAAATAAAATAAAACACACAAACGTGTGCAAATATACATATTGCGCTAATAGTTCATTAAACAAAACACATAAAAGGAATGTAACATAAAAACACAGAAATTGTATAGCAGGAATGTGAGATGCCCAAAGTTCTTGGCTCGATGACGTGCATGGCGTTTGGTGGGAAAGGATGTGAGTGGGTTTAAATATTTGTATATAAACACAGACACACAGCTGCAGAAAGGAGATGATGGAACACCACCCTTCCCAAACCCCATCCGCTCCATCTAACCACCAAACATACACAGAGACCAGTACAAACACACACACTTAACACACTCGGAAGACCACAGGTGACTTACACACACGCCAAAAACAAAAGGTGCTCCTGTGATGGCGCAAACCTATTTTTTAACTCCTGAATGACGAGATCTAAATCATAAGAGTTTAAAACTGCACACACACACAAAAGTCCCCCCTTTAAAGATTTAATGGGGTGTGTCATTATCTCTGCTGCTTGTAATTACCGTGTCATTTCCTGTTAGATGTGGCATCCCTGTGTGCACGCACGCACACACACACCACTCAGCACCAAGACTGACATCATTAAAGACACAGTTTGACTGCAAGCATTATTTTAATACAAAAGAGAACAAAAAAAGATTTTATGATCATAACCTCTGTACTTTTACATAATTGCACCCATTTTTCTCTCAGTCATGTCAAAAAAGTAACAATCAAAAGGTGGATCCTTTCACATCCCTTACCACCCCCTCCCCGCCGACACAATAAATAAATAAAAATACCTTTCATCAGGTTTCATATGCTTCAACTTGTCAAAGACAAGACAAAATTCAAAGCGCTGTTTAACAGGGGCTGCACTGGCGTCCCCGTAATCCGTTACTCTGTATGCTTCTCTCACAAAAGAAGCAGGAAGCCACTTTTGACGTCATTTAAAGTGTGCAGTCGCTGGCGAAAAGGCCACCATTGAAATCATTAAGCTTCCTGGTCAGTTAACATCAGAAAGAAATTCTTCATGTCGGGAGTAGATGTTTACCTAGTAAAAAAGACGTGATTCCGGTTGTATTAATACTAGTCAGAGTTGATACGATACTGCAATTCACAAATAAATACAGTTTCTTACTCTAGAAAAGAAACGAGGATTATAAATTAAGCATGAAACAAACATACACAAATGTTTTTGCATACTGAGGAAAAAAGCTCTGTAACATGATGTCTGTAACAAACAAGCCGAACAGAAATAAAATATCACACAACTAGAAGTGTACGCAGGACTGCATGGGTTGTACACACTGGAGAAGAGTCGATG
Organism: Triplophysa rosa; assembly: GCF_024868665.1. Taxonomy (NCBI): domain Eukaryota; kingdom Metazoa; phylum Chordata; class Actinopteri; order Cypriniformes; family Nemacheilidae; genus Triplophysa; species Triplophysa rosa. Next base: position 12,898,533 of record NC_079905.1, on the reverse strand, counting down.
CAAGCGAGTGAAACGTATCTGCTGTGCGCTTAAGGGGTGTCTTAAAAACAGCAGAAAGAGACCCGTGAAGACCCCTTAATTTCTTCTCCGTATCACCATGTTAACCATGAAAGAAACTATCAAACGCTCACATACACACAAACAAGTCCAAAATGTCCCAAGTGCAGCGCTTCTGAAGAGGATGTTTTCCATTTGATTTCCTCTTGTTTTAAGTGGCAGACGTAGTCAGGTGAGAGGCCGAGTGTCTGCGTACACATGGAGGGGGTGTTTCTCCAACCAAATAATCTCCAAAGTGAAAACCACGATCATGCATGTCTGTGACAGGTGGTTGCATATTCATAGTGGTGAGAAAACCCCCAGTGCAAAAGTGACAGCCGTCTACTCTGTACCGTCCTCTAGTGTACACTAAAGATATGTCAGTTCATGTCGAACTCCACCGCACATTCAAGAAAACCAAACGTTAAGGACGTGACGTATAACACAAGTAAGGCAGCATTTATGGTACTGTAATTATTTATTGGGATGGTGGACAAACTGACGGACGGGTTCGAGTCTGGTCCTATCTCATTCACCTCTAAAGGTAAGTATGAGGAGGGCGAGAGAAGGAAGGTGTTGTCTCTCTCCTGCTGGTTTATCGCCTCAGTTATGTAGATTTGTGTGGAGACTTCATTTCTTTCCCGCTGGAGTTTTGGGGCTTGGGGTCTTCTTGGAGATGGTGGGGATTTTGGAGGGTTTGGCCCCGGGCCGGCGAGGGGTGTCTGAGGTATCGGAGCAAGCTGAGCGGGTCTCCATGAGCTCGGAAGTGTCAGAAGCGTCGCTTCCTCTTCGACTGCTGGCTCGACTTCCAGCGCGGCTTCCCGCTCGGCTGGCCGAGCCGCTCGTAGAGGACGGAGTGCGCTTAGTGTCTGAAAATGAAGAAAGTCATTTAAGCTAATGTATGATACACAATGTGCACATTTTTAAGTGTGGAAGAGGCAACCAAATGAAGTATTAATAAAATAAACAATATATTTTGAGTTTATTCATTATTATTATTATTGTTGTTATAAGGAGTCACTAAATAAATTAATAATAAAATAAACAAAATATTTCCTCTGTATTTATTTTATTATTATTAGTCACTAAATAAATAATTAATAAAACAAACAATGTATTTCCTCTTTATTAATTATTATTATAAAGATTCACTAAATACATTAATAATAAAAGAAACAATAGATTCCCTCTTTATGCTATTATTATTATTATTATAAGAGTCACTAAATTAATTAATTATAAATAAACATACTGTATGTCCTCTTCATTTATTCACATTAAATCACTAAATATATTATTAATAAAATGTACAGTATATTTAATCTTCATTTATTAATCATTATTATTATTATTAGTCACTAAATATATTATTAATAAAATGTACAGTATATTTAATCTATGTATTAATTATTATTTATATATTAGCTAATAATAATAATTATTATTATTATTTTATTTACTGCTATCCAGAACTTCCAGGGTTGGCAAGTAATAACTGTAACAACATTTCTGTCTTCTGTTCAGCTGCAGTGTGTGGCCTGGAGAAAAGATTTCGTACCGGAGCGTCCAGGTTTAGCAGTGGTAGGTGTGGCTCCACCGTTCTCGCCAGTCAAGGAGCCACGGCTGGAATGGAAAGTTGGTCTCTTAAGCTTGGACGAGGAGCCTCCCTATAAAAGACCACAGAGAGTTTATTAAACTAAAACATCTACCGGTCGTTTATCTACAGATACAAACCAAATACAGACAAGTCATCATTCAGTTGACAGCACTTTGTTTGCATTTGTTGCACAAACAGAAGCTACACAAATCTTTATCTACTTTGTTTACGTTCTACATCATGTAATATGGATGAATGAAAACTGTCGTAGCAATCTCTTCCTATATTTAGACCTCACTGGATCTAAACAGAGAATGGTGAGTCATCAGTTCCTGGATCAGTCTGCTGTTTATCTGTTTGTGCCTGCCTGCGCTCTTTTTACTGTTAGTGTGTTAGGGCACGGGGATAGGGCAGTGCGTTACCTCATGCCCAGGGGTCTGGCCGTGCTCTGGGCAGGACTGGCACTTGGTTGGTGTTGGAGTTTTACTGTGTGCCAGCCAGGGCTTGGCATAGCCACGAGATTGGGATTGGGAGGACTGGGAAACGGGCAGCAAAAAGGACGAGGAAGAGCGCAAAAGCGAAGCGTTGGGAAAGAGCCAGGATAATAATCGGGAAAAGAGTAAAAGGGAATTAGCGCAGCATGGCAGAGCAAAGTGATTTTACAGGTGGAGGAAGCCGCATTTTCCAGGCAAGGGAGCGAGAGGGACAAAAAGACAAAGAACAAATAAAAATCTTACAGATGGCATTATGATTCTGACATGCAGAGACAACAGCGATCCCATTTGATCCCACAACAACAAATAACACAATCAGAGAAACCATCCACCAGAGACAAGACATGACAAACAATGCTGATTTCAACACGTTTTAAAGACTAGCGGCAGTCCTTGAAAAAACTGATGGGTTTAATTTAACTGCATTTCTGGAGTACCAGTGCATATTGACTCACCCTTGAAGATGCTGTGGGCGTGGCAGGGGCGGAGGGCAGCGAGGCGCAGCTGTGGGCGCTGTGCGATGCCGATGAAGACGAACGGGTGGGAGAGGCTGTGCGCGACGAAGGTTTGGAGCGTCGCCCGCGGGACCGGAAGGCCGCCAGACCCTGCGTGGCTCCCTCTGGAAGAATGAACTTTTCCCGAAGCTCCAGGTTGGTACGTCCACGGGCTGCAGATGAGGATAGAGGGACGGGACAAGAAGAATAACAACATTAGCTGATTGGTCAAAAGGGACACCAGACAGGCGAGTAAATGCTTCCTCTGGTCCACTGCTATATCAACTTTGAAAGTGGTTGGTGCGTGTGTCGGACACAAAGCAAGGGGTTTAACGGTGGACCGAGTTGAAGGGCAAGCATTTTTAAATAGGAATTCACTCAAAAAAAGCTCGCCGTCCTGTATGTAAACAAGAGCACACGCATAAACAGCGTCGACAGACACCTGGGGGTCATGCCTGAATATGCTAGGCAAACATACACACTGAAAATCAACACAAGCCTCCACAGAGCATTCTGAATAACACATACTGAGCGCAGCAGCCCTTGCACAACATGTAGACCAGAGCAGCCAGAGAGAGAGAGAGAGAGAGAGAGAGAGAGAGAGAGGGAGAGGGAGAGGGAGAGGGAGCAGAGAGGGAGAGAGAGGAAGGGAGGGAGAGAGAGAGAGAGGAGAGAGGAGGGAGAGAGAGAAGGGAGAGGGAGGACGACGAGAGAGAGGGAGAGGGAGGAGAGAGACGAGAGGAGAGAGAGGAGAGAGTAGAGAGGGATGGAGAGAGCGCGAGAGGAGAGGACGAGAGAGAGAGAGGAAGAGGAGAGCGAGAGGGAGGGGGGAAAGAGAAGAGATGAGAGGAGGGAGAGAGAGAGAGGAGAGGGAGGAGAGAGAGAGAGAGAGCGAGGGAGAAGAGAGAGGGAAGAGAGAGAAGAGAGAAGAGAGAGAGAGGTGAGGAGGAGAGGAGGAAGAGAGAGAGAGAGAGGAGAGGAGAGAGAGAGAGAGAGAGGAAGGGAGAGGAGAGAGGAGAGGGGAGAGGGAGGGAGACGAGAGAGAGTGAGAGAGAGGAGAGAGGGGAGAGAGAGGAGAGGAGAGGGAGGGAGAGTGGGAGAGAGAGAGGGGAGAGGAGAGAGGAGAGAGGGAGAGGGAGAGAGAAGGGGAGGAGAGGGGAGGGAGAGGGAAGAGGGGGAGGAGGGAGACGAGAGAGGGAGAGGGAGAGGGAGGAGAGGCGAGAGGAGAGGGAGAGGAGAGGGAGAGGGAGAGGGAGGGAGAGGGAGAGGGAGAGGGAGGGAGAGGGAGGGAGAGAGGGAGAGAGGGAGAGGGAGCAAGCGAGCTGTGCGCATTAGCAGCAGTGGCTGGGGACAGAAGTTCTCTGCAGAAATACAACACGTTCCTCTTGTACTTCTTATAAAGTTACACTACAAAACTTGATTCATCAGTTCATTTTAATTACTTTTTTCGTCTGAAGCAGTTTGAAAAATAATAAAGTTAATCATTTCCTGGCACAGAAGTTTGTGTGGCATCATCTTTGTATCAAAATATTAGGTTAAATGCTATGGTTTCTCATGTTTTTGACACTATAAGATTGTTTACAGTTGAAATGCTTTCCCTTTGTTTGGTTAAAAATGAACAAAAATACGTACATAAATAGAGAAGTGTTTAAAATATACTTTGGCTTGTCCTCATTCACAACTGTAAGATTATTCTAATGATTTAGAATTTGAGCTGTCAGGTATGATCTTGTGGAAAATGTCAGTTGACATCATTAGACTTCAACAAAAAAAGTATATAAAGTAGCTTGCAATTTTATGTTTCAAACAGAGATGGCGATAGAGAGATATGTTAGCGAGTTAGCATTCTTGCACGGTTCCATCGTCCTGATCTCAAAAGGTTTTTTTAATTATTATTTTTTGTTAAACGACTTAAACGGTCTGTGGTTAACAAAAGCTCTAAATATATCCACATTTTATTCTACGACATAAAACACACCAGTAATACCTCACTCCTCATTATTATTTACATGATTTACAGATTTTACATGTCTTAGAAATTAAAGTTGCTAAATGCGACTACAGATGTTATCCGGGAAATTAAACATCACTCATAAAAGTTGTACAAATAATACAACATGGGAACCAATCTAAAAAAATGTAGATGGAGATTTATTTAGCGAGTAGTTCCTTTTTAGGGAATATATTTTTAATATAGTCGAGTGACCATGTGGTCTGTTTATAGCCTCATGTTAGCTTTTTATTTCTTGTAGTTAGACATCAAATTTCAAAAATGCTGTGTTCATTTATGAAGACTATCTTGTTATTAAACAAAATGTGTAAGTTTCGTAAGCTTATTTTTTGCAATAACACCAAAGCCTATGGAAAGATCCTATTGACTTTTTTTGTCAAGGGAACCAGTGCGAAATGAACTTTCGGGTTCGCCTACAAAAAGAGTCATCCATGTAGCACTAGAATATTTACACAATAATAATTTTAATAAATATAATAATATTGTATAAAGATAGTAATACCAATTAAATAAACATTAAAAAAGACATTTTAAGATATTTCCCCTCAACTGTTTCAACGTAGTTAGCAGCTTTAATTTTAAAAGTAGGATTTAAAGTAGCTTCCCAACACTGCAAGACACTTTTCCATCAGACCAAAGTACGTGAGTAAAGTTGATAACTGCCGCACCGTATAATTTCCTTCCCACAAGCCAAGCAGGGCCTGTAATTCAATTCTCCATGAGTAATTGCTCTTTAAGAGTTGCTTCAATCGATATTAGAAATGCAAAGCCTGGCCACACCCAGGTCCTGGATGCTTTTTCATTTACAATATTCATCCAGGGCACACATGAAAAGAAATTAAACCTAAGCTTGGCCAAGTCTGTTTTGAATGGTTAGCATGATGCTAGCTGACACATAGACCTCACATATAGTCATCCTCACACGCTCATACACATATACAAAGACACAGCGATGATGGGATGGATCCAAAGCTGGAGGGTTTAGAGGCTGAGAATGAATGGGACAGACAGATGTCAAACAGGAAAGAGGGGAGGAAGGAAAGAAGAGCGAGGTACCTCTGCAGCAGAAATAGCCAGGAGTGACAGTCACTAAGAGACACAGGAGACAACATGAAAACACACAGTCCAAGAGAAAACACACACACATACACACACATGCATTCTGAAAGAAAGAGTTCACCCACTTGCATCACAAGGGCATCTATAAACACATATAAATATCAAAATACAGGAAGTGATGTTAACGGCCGAGCCACAGTTCTCATTGTGCAATTGGTCTGTAGCGAGCTCCAAGCGTGAGGGTGGGGCACGGTTAGTTTAGTGTCACGGTCAGCAAAGCACAGTGAAGCAACGACGAACCAAACAGGGTGTGAGTGAAACGGAGAGAAAGAGAGAGAAACAAAACAAGTGGAAGGAGAAGGAAATCCGAACGAGAAGGAGAGAGAAAAACCCAACCTATGCGAGATGATATGGAGCTGCTGGAGTCAGAGCGGAGGATTTTAAGTCCAGGATGTTGCACTGGGGAGAGAGAAAGAGAGATAGGGGGCGGGGCAGAGAAAGAGGGAGGGAGAAAACTAAAGAACATGCCTCATGCACTACAATTTAGATAAAAATGATATGCCAGAGAGAGAGAGAGAGAGAGAGAGAGAGAGAGAGAGAGAGAGAGAAAACAAGAGAGAGAACAAGAGAGATAGGAGGGGCCAAATGTACAGGCCATGCATATAAAAATGGACCATCATGGGAATGAGTACAGGAAATCATGGGGAGTGATAAAAGATGAGAGTGAACTGTTTTGGGTACCGAGAAGACACTTAAACTTGTTCCAAAACCTAGTGAGCTGTCTCACAATTCTGTCATCATTTACTCATCCTCATGTCATTTAAAACCTGTATGATTTTTTTCTTCTGCAGAACAAAAAAGAAGATATTTTAAAGAATGTTGGTAACCAAACAACATCCGCCCCCATTAACTTCCATTGTATGGACACAAAACCACTAAGACATTTCTCAAAATATATTTTTTTGTGATGCACAGAAGAAAGAGACATACAGGTTTTGAATCACATGAGGGTGAATACCAGAATTTCTATATTTGGGTAAACTATTGCTCAAAAGTTCAAAGTGTGTAGCAATGCATTCTGGGATTGTTCTTTCCACAAAGGATGCAAAGCCGTGCTGCGTAAGAGGCAGCATAATTGTCCTATTGTGTGGCACACCAAGCACATCTGTAGTGTACCTATGACTTCTTAAAATACTGCACATGAAGGAAGCACACTAGGTTTTGGTACAGAGTCATCACAGTATGAAATGGTAAAATAGTGAACGTTAATGAAACGAATTCAACCATGCTTGATTCTGAACGGTCTGTGAATTGTCTGTCATGTTTTTCCTGGTTCATTGTGTTGTTTCTCTCTGCAGTGAGACTGTGGGAGTTGTGTCAGACTTACCTCTACATGGGTCGTTCTTCACCAGGAACTCATCCAGCGCCATCCACCCACCTCCAACCCGCACCATGACGGTACTGCGTAGGATACGCACGAGACGCAGCTGCTGCGAATCTCCAAACTGAACAGAAACAAAAAAGGAACGAAGAACAGAATATTTATTTTTAAGTGAACTATACCTTTTCAAATGAGTCAATTATACAGCGGTCATTTTATTCTAAAGCATCAGGCAGATCAGAACGAATCAAACTGCAACATGCTGCAAACCACACTTATTAAACGTGATTCATGTTAAATCTTGTTTGGCTGAAACCCATCTTTACAATAAACATCACACCACAGCAATTCTCGGAATGTTTGTCATTTAATGCTTCGAAGAATTGCTCAGGCTGAATGTTTATTATTGCCAAGTAAAGAAATCGGACGTTGGTTAGTTTTCCTCCACCAAAAGCCAAAAATGCCTAAAATAACAAAGCTCAACAAATTTGACAATTTCCTGATTATAAATCATATCAAAAACATAAAAAAACAAGTATATCCCAAACCACAACACACAACCAGAACCTTTGAAATCTACCCCGGGAAGGCATGCGTTTAATAATTTGGTGATAGTGCAGCAATTTCTGTCTCCCAGACAGGAAATGTCCACTAGGACTACAGGAAGGGACTGAAGAAATCCAGAAAGGAATGTGGCCTGTCCATAGGGAATTCTTAGCAAGCCCATGCAATGTCCGTCAGTACTGATTTACATCTCAGAAACCACAGACTAGACGTCAGCTGCCACAGAGGGAGCTCATGGGAACAGATTTCAGAGGAAACGTCACAAACACACCGGTCAACTTTACCTGATTCCCAAGGAAGAACTACAAGTCCAGCACACATGGGGGAAGGAAGAAAACAAGAAGGAATAAGAAAAACAAGTGAAAAACAAATACAGACATACACACACGTTTAATGTATAATCTCATTCATGATCTGTTCAGTTGGGAACAGCTTTCTTAAAAAGCTAGTTTGGACATGGAGCGGGGATGAGTACTCGTGGCTGTTAGCGGAGTACCGTGATGAATAAACAGTTGTTTGAGAAACACAATGAGTGAAGTAGTAAAGCTGTGAGGAGACAGACAGACCGACAGACATTTGGAGAGTATGCAGCGTTAGCATCGTGGATCCGTAGCCTGTGCAATGAAACAAGTTAGTTAACAGTCAAATATCATTAACCAATGGATAATGATGTTAAGGGTCACTCAGTGGGAATTATGGGTATCATTAGTTGGGTGGTGGGAAGCGCACACAACATGTAACTCTGATGTTGATGTGAAGTGTTACTGTGGTTTTTGCATGACAATAAACAGACACAAAATGGCAAGGTCACACTGAATGTTTGTACAGAATGTAATGCTGGTTAGGAGTTGTGATATTACAGTTGCAAGCTCAGTGATGATCTGAATGAGAAGATGTGATGATAAAGCAGTGATATGCAAATGTGACCCTGGACCACAAAACCAGTCATAAGTAGCACGGGTATATTTGTAGCAATAGCCAAAAATACATTGTATGGGTCAAAATGATCGATTTTTCTTTTAGGCCAAAAATCATTAGGATACCAAGTAAAGATCATTTCCTACCTTAAATATATCAAAACTTTATTTTTGTGAGTGGACGCAGCAAAATTGCGAAGAAAAATGGCTGGAAACATGCCTACAAACATCGCTCGCTGCCGCCCGCTCTTTGGGAATTACCCACTCAAGTTGGGTATCTTTGTAAAGTTTAGAATTTCAGCTTTTAGGCTCATCTACTCTCCAAAACGTCATTACAACTTTAATGGACAACTTTAATGGCGATTTTCTCAATATTTGGATTTTTTTTGCAGATTGCAGATATTCAAATAGTTGCATCTCAGCCAAATGTCCTATCCTAACAAACTATACATCATGGAAAGCTTATTTATTCAGCTTTCAGATGATGTATAAATCTCAAATTAAAAAAATGTACCATTATGGCTGGTTTTGTGGTCCAGGGTCACATATGTCCTTTTATGAATGTCATATTACATCAAAACAATAAAGTTGAGTATAAAAGCTTATAAAAATAATTATAAATACAAAATGCTTGACTGTTGTTCTTTGCACACACATGTGTATTTAGCTCCAAATTCTCACCCTGTACTTGTTCTCTCCGATCTGCTCCACTTGAAACCTCTTGGCACACTTGCACTGGGCCACTTGTCTGGTGACCTGTGATATGAAAATGTGGATTTAATTTAAACACATCAAAGAAAAATAACTGCTGTATTGTCTTGTTATTGTTTGTACCTCATCCTCGATTTTATCAGCATCTGTTGTGGGTCTGTAAGCATCTTTGTTGGGATGCAGAGCTGCCACAAACTCATAATAATCGATGTAGCCATCACAATCACTGTCGAAGATATCAGCAACTGCTGTCATCTCTAGTTTACTGGTAGGAAACTCTGTAAAAAAAAAATGTAAACAAGTGTTAAACAAAACTCATCAAATGACTAAACAACAATTTTAGATTTGGTCACATGGGTGTACTTGATGCCAAGATGCCGTCGATAAACTCCTGTCGGGTGATCTTTCCATCCTGGTCCTTGTCGATGCGTCTGAAGAAGTCCATGACGCGAGACTTCTTGTGGTTCATCCAGCGCATATATTTCTTCCTCCACACGTCAAAGTCAAAGTTGGCGAACTCTTTAAGCTGAAGAAATGTTTGTACTGTTTAGATAATGCCAATTTAAATCACTCGTTTTGATTGCAGCACAGTTCTTGTAAATAAATGCAATACCTCCTCTAGCCTGTCGAGGGCATCATTGAGCTTGCGTTGGCGATCGAGGGCGAGCAACCACACTTGTTGCCAGCGGGAGCAGAGCTGGGTGAGGCGAGGGTTGCCGCCGGTTACCTGAACTGAGTGCTGCTGTTGTTGCTGCTGCTGCTGGTGTTTTCCTGGAAGAGGAGCATCCGATAAATATTAATTCTGGAACATTTAGGTGTTTTTAGTATTTTTTTAAATAGTTTTATGCATGTATGCATTAGGAAAAAAGTTTCTTACGGGTTCCCCTCCTCTCCGACAGACTGCTGGGATGTTCTGCTGGTTTCCTCTTATACGTCTTTGTCACTTTGTCAACATCAGGCTGTTTCCGTGTCATCTCTTCCATAAACACCTGACGGAAGAAAACCAAACCACTTAGAAATCTCTCAATATGACTGACCAATGACGGTTGATAAATGCAGGAGTCCCGCCCACCTGATGCTCTGTGATTAGTGTCTTCAGTTGAGGGATGTCCTGCGGGAGTGATTCAGTGTCACGCTGTACCAGTGTGGTCTCTGCCCACTGTAACCATGACAACAGCTCCTCCAGTAGTGTAGAATTGTTGAGTACTTCAGTCAGAGCTGTCTCCAACCGCTGCTCATGCTGTTTGGCCCACGTCAGCACCTGTAGAATACGATGAATGTGACAATGTAATTAAATGACTTCATTTTAATACTCATTTTAAAAAAGCATCTAAATATTTTTATTTTTGATAAATATATTTTAAGCATATATAATAATTTGATTAATAATGATTGATTATGAATAATTCCATTCTCTATGAATTTTACACATATTCATGGTTTATAGTTCCTTTCTTTTCTTTTTTTGAAATAAACAGTAAAACATAAGTTTAATTGCCATTGGCAGTTTTATGTTGCATTTTATGTATAAAAATACACTAAAAATATTATTCGTTTATAATATGAAAAAAAATAGAAATAAAACGTATAGTTATAATTTATAATCTGAATTGATAATAATAATTTACAATCATAATTTATATTTGAACTAAACTAAAATTATGTTATAAAATGGTTTAAATACTAATATACATAAGACTCAAAAAGCGTCACGATTTTAACAATCAAGCTACATATTCCCAGGCTCAAATGTCTCTGTACCTCTTCAAAGCGTGCCCTGATGATGGTGATCCAGTGTTTGATGGTGGTGATGCAGTCGGGGTGACATACGGCCAGTATGGCCTCACCCATGCCAGCAGCTTTATTGACATCCACCCTCTTCTCCTCAACCGTCTGCATGAAGTCCCGGTGCGTGAGCAGGAGCGACTGCAGGGTCTCCGCCTCCTCAGGCAGGACGCCACGGAAACGCAACGTCTGCTCTGCCTCCGACAGCCACTCGAGCAACATCTGGACAGCTGTGCGGAACTCCTCTGCCTACAAAACAAACATACAGTGAGGAAAAAACATTAATGCTATGTTTTTACACTCAAAATGTAAGAAGAGGTCAGATGTAAGGTACCTGTTTGAGAGCCTCCTGAAGGCGAGTTTGTTTTGAGACTGATAGGGCACAGACTGTTTCCCAGCGGTTACTGAGCTCCTGGAGCTGAACTTTGACCCAGGCGGTATCGTCCCGACCCGTCTCCATCAGTTCTCTTGCAGAACGCTTCAGAGCCTGCACACTGCTGGTCCTCTTGCCTAGCTCTTTCTGGAAGGCCTGAAGAATAAAAAATAGAAATACATAGAATAACAATAATACTATAATATTCAAATTGAGACTTTTATGATCGACACTTCAGATACTTCTGTTGTTTTAATACAAACCTCTAAACATTCTTAAGTCAAGATACATTTTCTTGAGAAGCATAATGACCTAAAGTTAATTGGTTCTTGCGTATATCATTGGCAGATATGTTTTCTTGTTTCAAGCAAAGACTCATAATTTTAATATTGTTTTTGAACAAACAAGATGTACTTGAGAAAATGACACAAGACGGTTCAGATATTTGTACTGAAAAACAAGAAAATAATTTTTTGCATCTTTTAGTGAAGGGCTAAAATAATGATACCAATACGCTTCGTACTTTATGGGAGTCCATGAGGTTGGAGACCAGGTCCAGGTCTCCATGGACAGGCTGATCTTCTGCAAGCTGAGGTTCCACACGATACAACCAATCTACAAGAGCTTGGAGAGCCTCTGCAAACTGACCCGAGAACAACAGAGCTTCCTCCAACTTGTGTTGCCTGGATAAAAAAATGTATTGAAATACAAGCAGGAAGGTCAAAACATTTTGTATTACCAAAATCACCATGACCGTTCCAAACGCAACAAATGTTTAGACTTTCCTCACCTCTCCACACTCTTTCCACACACGGTATCCCATTTGTCACGGACCTCGCCCAACAAGTGGTCCAGTTTTTGTGTGTCAGCGGGAAGCGTGGCCTTATCTCTCATGGCCTTCCCAGAGCGCACTGTGGTGTCATACACCGGCTGTTTGGACCCCAGAGCCTTCTGGAACTCCTGCAGTACCGTGATGAACAGACAGAGGGCATAAGACACGAGTCTGAACATTTACAGCGTAACTGCAATTTGATAGAAGCCGTGTACCTTATGTTTCGCAAGCTGTACTTTAATCTTGTCAGGCTCGTTGGAGATTTCCAGCTCGGAGTCCAGTCTGCTCTCTGCCTCCTCCAACCAGTCTGTCAGCTTCCTCCAGGCCTCGTGAAACTGTGCAGCAGACGACAGAACATCAGAAAGAGAAATGAATGGATAGAGAAATACAGTAGGAGAGGTAAACAGTACCTGCTTGGCCCTCTTGCGGGCTTCATCCAGGTGACGTCCTCTGTCCAGAGACCTCTGAACCAGTTTGTCCCAGCGTGCCTGAACGCTAAGCAGCAGGTTTTTGATGAGAACCACATCCTGTTTGAGACTGGCGAACCTCAGCTGAGAGCCGGCCTTCTCCAGAGCCAGAACCTGCTCTCTGTGCGTGTTCACCTCATTCACAAACACCTACAACGTACAGCAATGAATATTGAATCATGTATCACGATCTAGATTCTTATTTTAAGTAAAGCGTCTTCTCCAACCTTGTGCTCATCTATCTGGAAGAGTACGGTGTCTAGAATGAGGCTGGGCGGCTGGGCCATGTTAAGCGTCTGTTCGGCTTGAGTCAGCCAGTTTATAGTTTCCTGCAGGGAGGTCTGGAACCCGGTCGCCAGCGAGACGGCTTCGTCCAGTTTAGCCTGCATAGAAAGATAGAGACAGAATGCTTTACAACAGGAAGGCATTGATAGTTCAATTACGCTTTTGAAAACTCCAAACTTGATCAAAGACGTAGAAACCACTGGTTGGTTGTCTTACCCTCCTGTCGTCCATCTTGGCATTAAGACTGGCCCATTTGTTCTGCAGCAGAGCCAGATTCTGTTGGGTCTGGGTGGTACCGGGTCCAGCGTCCTCCCCTCCTCTGGCCAGCAGCATTGACTCTCCCTTGTCCAGTAGTCGATGGTATTGCTCACCCCGTTGGGTCAACTGAGCCTGGAGCTCCTACAACCATAATACACAGCGACTGGGTTATTCAACATGTTCAACGTGTTCTGCATTTCTTGTTTTGCCATTTATTCTTTATTTATGCAGATTTATTTCGATTAAGCAAAAATAGTTAAGAAAGCCTTACACATGATGTAAGAATAAAAGAGACGAGAGGCTTTTAGTATAAATGTTTAAGCCTTAATGGTATCTATAAACTGGAATGCTTCAAAACACTGACAATATTCACATTTAGAAAATATAAGCGAACTGAACTCCCCCCCCCCAAAAAAGTCTAAAAACGTAATGACATCACATCACTGTTTTTTCTATAGTAACAGTTTCATATTAAATGTGTAATCATATTAAAGGTCCAGTTTAGCGGCATCTAGAGGTGAAGTTGTGAATCGCAACCAACCTCTCACTCTACCCCTCCCCCTCCCTTTCGAAGCACTACGTGACTGACACAGAACTAAGACGTCATCACGTTTTCGCTTCTTTGCCTAAGGAGATAACGCATTTCCGAAACGCAGCAGTTTAGTAGCAGTAGAGCAGTTTGTCCGTTTTAAGTCTTGATACACCTCTGAAGACATAGTTATGTATATTATATTGCATTTCTGTCAATAGATCCTCCATTAAATCACACACTGGACCGTTCAATAATATGATTTCAGATTTAAATCTTTAATGTAGTCACAGTTCATATATTATGCAGTGCAACACAAAAATAAGGAAATCAATTTATGGCAGTGTGTTGCATGTGTTCGTCATTTTTCTAAAGTCTTAAAATGAAATCAACTGACACGTTCAGTCGTTTCTAATTGCTGTTGTTTGTGAGAGAGGTTTGTTATGTGATGTGCAGGTGAACTGTGTTAATGTACCATGTGTTGCTGCAGCTGCTCTCTGGCGGTCTCAGGCAGGCCACCTGTGGGTTTGGCAGCAGACAGCTGACTCTCTGTGCGTCTGAGCCACAGCAGAAACTCTTCCAGCTCTCCATGGAAACCTTCCGCCTGACACACAAACCACATGAGCCAGGGAGAAACAATGAGCTAATTGATCCAACACCTGTACTACAATATGAAACATTACAGAATCCCTCCAAACAACATTGGTTTTTATGCTGACTTCTTCATAAACAACATTCGTGTTTTACTCATGCATGCTTTTTTATCGATTCGTTTCTTCAAAAGGATATTTTTATATCTACAGCACCTGTTGCAGAGCAGCTTCCAGTAGTTTCTGCCTCTCGTCCGACTTCAGCAGCAGGTTTTTCCAGCTGCGATTCAGTTCGTCCAGCTGGTCTCTCAGGTGGTTGATCTCGTCTCCAGGGCTGGACTCCAGCAGCTCAGAGCCTGCTCTGTTCACGGCCTGCACCGTGGCCCGGTGAGACAGCACGTCGTTTCTTAAGACCTACACACAGAGCTTGATTAAGCAGATTCCTCTACGAAGACAGAAAGAGAGAAGAGCAAACGAGGCCTGATTTACATACGTGATGCTTGGCCAGCTCAATTTCGATGGCCTTGGGGTCAGAGCTGATGGGCCGCTGGGTGTCCAGTGTGGCGTGAGTGTGACTGAGCCAGGACTGCAGTTCAGAGAGAGCATGCTGGAACTGACCTAGCGCCAACAGAGCCCCCTCCAGCTTGTGCTAAACGAGACAGAGAGAAAGAGAGAGAGAGAGAGAGAGAGAGAGAGAGAGAGAGAGAGAGAGAGAGAGAGAGAGAGAAAGGATGAATAGAAAGAACATTTCTGTTTTTTCATAACAATACCCTCTGAAACAGTGACGGGACCCGAAAACACTCAAGTGGGCTCATGGAGATAAAAGTGATGCTAAAATAACTTCCTAAAATAAAATTGATTTAATAAACAGGCTTTTAAAATGCATGAATATTTTTATAAGAGACTTTAAAGACCTATAACCTTTATTAGAAATATTTTTGTTTATAAACTTTTATTTATTCATTTAAACTTTTTAGAGATCTTTTGTTAAATACTGTGAATCCAGTCATACTGTAAGGAATTTTAATGCAAGTTTGTCAGTCACTTAGTAAAAGCTACCTTTAGAATAATAATACTAATTTATTATTATTATTATATATAAAATGTATAACAATTTATGTTTGTATAAGTTATTGATTTATGAATATTTATATAATAATTTTATAATAAATTCAAAGTTTGACAAAAAAAGTTAAAATTGTGGTACTGTGTCAGGTGAAATCTTTGGTTAAAAATTGGGCTGTCAAACGATTAATCGCATCCAGAATAATATCTTGTGTTTACATAATATACTGCATGTCTGTGTACTGTGCGTATTCATTTTGTATTTATAAACACATACATGCATATTTTTAAGAAAAAATAACATATACAAATTTATAAACAATTATATATAATTTCAATTACTGGTAAATATAAATAAATCCATCTAAATAATTTCTAAATACATATACACATGCATGAGCATGTTTTTGTGTTTCTAAATACAAAAATAATATGCACAGTACACAGACATATATTATGTAAACCCAAACTTTTATTCTGGATCCGATTAATTTCCATGAATCGTTTGACAGCCCTATTTAAAAAAGAAACGGAAAATAATGGATTGCAATGCAATGTTTGCAAAATAGTTCCTATTTTCTTACCTGTCTGATTGTGATCTTGTCCACCAGGTTTTCCCACAGGTGGCGTAGCTCTATGAGCGGCTCTTGTATCATGTCTCGGTCTGTTTGATCTGTCACTTTCTTCAACAATAGCTCTCCTTGATGGCAAAGCTTCTCCATGTCAATCTGCTGCTGGTACACCTCCACTTTGTATTGCTATTAAATGCAAAACAAACCCAACTTTTAGCTTCTTAACGTGGCTTGAGAAATCAAAGCAAGGACGAACAGATTCAAACCTTGAGCTCCTCGATCTGTTGTTTGACAGTGCTGAGGTCGGTCCCCACGGCTGGCATGTCGCAAAGTTTGATGACAGCGTTGTCCAGGTAGTCAAACATTCCCTGGGAATGCATGAAAGAGCGACTGTGAACATACAGTACAGTTGGCTTGACCAAACAGTTTTGATTCACAGGTATCAATAGTGTAATAGACACCTGAAGAGCATCCTGGTACTGAACAGAAGCTGTCATGGCCTCCCCCAGCCTCTCCATTCTCTCTCTCCACGTGCGGTTCAGGCCCTCCCAGGCGACATTCATCTGAATAAGAAGCAACACAAGTTAGCAAAATATCGTCTTTAATATCTGTCAAACGGGGTGCTTTCTGTTCGACTTACTTCATCGATGGTCTTCTTGACCTCCGGTTTCTCCGTCTCTCCACAGGCAAAGATAAGATCAGCTCCTAGCATGCGCACAATCTCAAGTTCTTCCCTCAGACCATCAGTCTCTGCTTTTATGGCCTGAATAGAGAAGAGATCACATTTTTGCTGACTTTATTTACCTTCATTTAGTTCTGTCTTTTCTACTTGTTGAGAAGTGATTCACTAAACTTGAACACACAATTTTGTTTAAAAGTATGAATGGGTTGCCATCTGTTAGTGAGGTCAGATTTTTTTATTTGGTTGAACTAACCTCGGCTGCTTCTATTTGCTGCTTTATGAGTGACGGATCCACCCCAGGATCCTCCAGGTCTTTCACAATGTCCTGAGAGTCACGGAGCGTGCTCAGCAGAGCGGCCATGTCGGCCCAGAACTTTCCGGCGAGATCCAGAACATCCTGAAGTTTTCCTTCTCTTTCCTCCGCTCTCTGCCTGATTTCGTCCCACAAGGAGCGCAGCCGCAGGAGTCGGGAACGCACCGCTGATGACGAGAACGCGACACGCATTTATCAAAACATGTGCGAGGAATTTGATCTTTCCGTTCAACATAAACATACAGTCATTGAGCTTTACCCTGGGCGGCAGGATCGTCGTGAGGGGCGCGGCTGATGAGCTCTTCTCCGCGGGTGCACAGGGCGCTGAAGGAAGGCAGGTGTTTGTCCAACTCGAGTCCTGTAGCCCGATGCTCTGCCAGTTGCTCGCGGATCTTGTCCACCTCTGCCGCCACAGGAGGAGGCTGACGTAAACGCTGGACCGCCCCTTCTAGGGTCTCCAACAGCGGGTCCATCTTATCATGGAACTGATGGGAGAGAATGTGAAGGATGATCAGAACAAAGACAGTACATCAGTATTTGGAGGAATAAGGAATAAGTAGGTTTGTAGAGGACAGATTTGTTTCAAACACATGGGAGGAACAGAGAGCAAGGTGGTGTTTGCACAAGAAGTTTAAAGGATAACAAGTCAAGTCAACCCCCCAAAAAATTCTGTCATCATTTACTCACCCTCATCTATTTAACCTACAAAAGTAGCACTAAAGCATAACTAACAGGATACAAATACAGAGATCAGCTGATGCAGGCTAAAACTGCGAAAGCAACACATCAGAGTGCTGTGAAACCTTAATAATTAAGAATTATAATCAGGAATAAAGTAATTAAAGAAAAATTCCTAATTATTCCTGATACCCAATGCAACAAAGATGCTATTAGTGGGTGATGGAGTTCTTACCTCTACCAGCTGAGGGTGTTGTAGAGCAGTGGTGGAGGTATGGACACAGACAGCACATCCACAAACATGAGTGATGGACGCATGGATGGACCAAACGGACATGGGATGGGAGAGGGGGCGAGCAGGAAGTTGCAAGTGAGTGGGAATAGGGTAAGGTGGGGGTTACAGAATGGATAAATGTGCAGGCAGGTGAAGTCAAAAGCAGAGTTTGAAGGAATGGGGATGGAGAAACAATATGATGAGTTAATTCAACAGCATGCGACAGTCCAGCAGGTTGCAACAATAACACAAACAATCAGCCAAAATGCAACTGATGATGTCATCACTGAAACAATTACACTTTAAATGGTGCATAAGGTATGTTGTCTTTAAATAAACACAAAAAGCTTAAACACAACTGTCTTAATAATTCTCAGACTTGACAATGACAAGATGTGTTAATATTGTGCTGTATAACACTGATCTGTAATCTTGAACTATTCACAAACTGGGAGGAAGTCCAATATAAGCATGCTAACATATTGTAGCACCCCACCTGCACGGACTGTGACACAGCTTCATCCAGGGCTGTGGCACGACCTTTGACCTCCTCCTTGATGGTGATGTAACGTTTCTCTGCGTCTGTATATCGCTGTCTGATTGTTGTCCCTTCCTGGGCGCTCAGTTCAGCCAGCTGTGGGCCGATCTTTAACAGCTTGTCTATGTGCGGCTTGTGCTCTGCTATAGACTCTCGCAAAAGCTAGATAGAAATATAAGATATAAATAAATACTACATGATGCAATTTATAGTACCCTATGACTCTTGACCGCATCACACACCCTCATCTGTTCCTGCTGTTGTCGGAGTGTTTCTGTATCAATGGCAGGAGGGGGCAGCTGTCCGTTCAGCGTCTCCGTCTCACCCAACCAGGGTTCGAGTTCCTCGTACGTCTCCCAGAACCGCGCCACCAGCACCTGAGCCTGCTCCAGAGCCGAGAACCGCTCAGCATGACTCTGATTCACTGCTTCATATCGAGCACTTAAAGAATCCGTCTTCACCTTCAGGAGGAGGAAGACAGAAACTTTTGGTCAACAAAATGAAAATGACAGACAAGGACAATAAAACAAAAGACAGCACAGCTGTTGTTCCAACACAAGATACTTAAGTTCTACATGACTCAATGAAATCAAATCTCTGCCGGAAAACGCATGAGTCACAATTTGATTTTCCTTTTTGAATTGCTTTATCTCTCCCTCCCTCTCTTTGCCGTCTGTTTTGTCTCTAACCTTCAGTGCATCTCTCTGCTCTTCACTGCAGCTCTCCAGTATATCCTCTTGCGTCTTTAGGAGTTGGTCCACGGTGTCTTTGTGACGGATGATGTCGATGTTGAAGGCTCTCTGCACTTGGAGCTGAGCCACAGTCACATCGGCCTCCAGACTGAGAGGACCCAGAGACCCCAGCTTCCTCTCTGTCTCTCTGACCCAGGCCAGCTCTGCATCCACTGCTTCCTCATACTGATGCAATGATACACAAATAAACAGAAAAGCGTCACAAATATTTACAGTGTCCTGAAATCCAATGCTGTTAAAACGATTTATATTTGACATATTGTCCCTGTCTTTCTGAAACCTCGGATGTCCAAAGTCACAGTTTTTCAGGAAATGGAAAAAACCTGTACTTTTTAAACAATTAAATACTGTGTTGTCAAAGTTGATAAAGCCTTTTTAATACTTTTTATTGGTTAGATATTTGCAAAACCCAGTAACAAGCATAAGGGGGACTAATAATGATGATTTACAGCAAAAAATTTAAATCTCAAATTATGGAGATACGAGGTTTCAGACAGACAGAAGTGATATAGCTATAACAATCTATATGATAAAAAAGCAAGTAAAACAACAAGAGAGCAATTAAAAAATGTTAATAATAATATAATAACACACAATAATAAATAACATTATAATAATTAATAATAGAAATAAACATAAAAACATGCTAATAATAAAAATATATATAATAAAAACAAGAAAAAACTTAAAATGTTATACAATATATGTAGATCAAATTACATTTGCTTTTTAAAAAATAAAATACTAGTGGAAATAAAACTGTAAAAGTAACCGCTAAATCAGAGCCACAGCTGAATTAGTATTGAAGTCCAGTATTTGTTGCAGTACCTGCTGTGACCTTTGGATGGCAGCCTGCACTAACTGCACTCTCTGTGTGATGGTCTCATCAGCCTGGCGGTAGCGTTGATTAGCATCAGCGACGAGGCGGTCCAGACCCTCTCGTGCACGCCAGGGCACCAGATCCAGTAAGGCACTGCCCACCTCATTCACCGTGTCCAAAACCAGCCGCTTCTCAGCAGACACACACTTCAGTTCCTGAGACAAACACAGAACATCAAACAATCAATGTAATAGCAGAAACAATTCAGTTGGTTTAGCAAAATAAGATTCTCCCTCACATGGATAAAGTTAGACTATAAAAAAGTGGAATATAAGCACTCACTTTTTGCCTGTCTTGATAGGCTGGTGTGGTGTCTGGCTCAATGTTTGCAAGCTCCGCCTCCACCGCATCCAACCACTGGTTGATGTCATCGTGCGCGCTGGCGAATCGAGTGGCCAGTTGAAGGGCCTGTTCCAGAGTACGAAGTGCTTTGCTACTGCCCGCTGTCATCTCAGCATATCGGCTTTTAATTCCGTCGAGCTTCTCCTGGATCAACAAGACCTCTTCACCTGTCACGGAAATCAGAGATGATCACATCTGAAGAAGCATATCAGGAGAGAACACAGAGAGCAGATGGAAGAGTACCAGTGGTTTGTTTGAGCAGAGCCTGTCCGTTCTTAATGGCCTGATCAACGGTCTTCTTCCGGCTGATAATCTCTTCATTTAGAGCCTGTGGGGAGCGAAGTGATATTAAATACTGTTGCTTTGAAAACTAAAATCTTTGAAATCTTCATTGGGTTGATTTTGATACAAATACATTAACAGATCATTTAGTCATCAATAAATTAATAGAAATTTAACAGAATCTGTTTGACAACATTTTTCTTCTCTCGACTTCCTAAAACATTACTGCTAATCCTCGTCCGTTAACCCTGGCATACCCGTACCAGTGTGTGTTTGTGTTGCTGCTCTAGCAGCTCCGGCTGATAGCTCTGCACCGACACATCAGCCAGTCTCTGAGCCACCTCTGCTAGCCAGTTTAGGACCTCCACCTCTTCCTCTCCAAACAGCTGTGCATTGGCCAGGGCCTGCTCCAGCATGGCCGCTCTCCGATCGCACCTATCTCGCAGCTCCGTGTGCCCGTTGAGCACTGCCGACACCCGTTCGCCCAGCCAATCGAGATCGGCCGCGCAGCTGAGCGGTGTCAGCGATTGGCTGAGAGTCTCGAGGTGGTCTACATCTTTCTCCCGAGAGGACACGTCCTCTTGGAGAGCCTGGGATTTACAGCCCAGGGTACAAAAAGAGAGGGGGTGATGGGATGAGAAAAAGGAAAACAGAAAGAAAACGCAAACAAACTTAAATGCAGGGTAGTGAATAATGAGTGTGCTTGCATGAACGATTTGACGCTGGTTGTGCTTAATAACTGCCAATGAAAGCTCATGTGGATGTCCTAAACTGTGCTTTGTATTTAGGTGAAGGGTTATAAATGATAAAACCAAGCAAAAGCCGATTCATTTGCCGATTTGGACCTAAATTTGTCCATGAATGTAAGCACCTTTAAAGTATTTTGCAGGCAGTACTTTTTTTGTTGACATCAAAATCTCACGAGATTTCTAAATGTAAATGCAATTCTTAAAGGGACAGTTCACCCAAAAATTTAAGATCTGTCATCAATTACTCAGCCCCTTAAGTTATTCTGTGTTCTGTTAAACAAAAAAAGAAGATATTTTGAAGAATGTAGGAAAGAAAACCGTTCTGGGGCACTTTTGACCACCATTGTAATTTTTTCTACTATGGTAGTCAGTGGTGGCCAAGAACTGTTTGGTTACAAGCATTCTTCCAAATATCTTTGTACTCATCAGAAAAAATAAATGTATACACATTTGGAATATCTTAAGGGTGAACATATAATAACAGAATTTTCATTTTTGGGTGAACTGTCCCTTTAAATGAGCCGTTTACTGAAAGTTATCAGCGTTTATTGTCAATGTAAACACACTCAATATCATAAATCATAATTCATTGATGTGAATGAAAAATAAAATATGGATCAACACAAAATGAGATGAAGACACAAACAATAAATTTCAAAACTTATGATGAAATCAATCTCGTTGCAAAATGGAAAAGATGTGGGCAGGGTCACCAGAGCAGAGGCCTAGATTTCTTGATATTTACACTTCTGCCAAAACCGCAAAGACCCCAGGAGACTGTCTGTTCTTTCCTCGACATCTCCAGTCATGACTGTTTTCTAAAGTGCTAAGTGGTCCCCTCCTTAAACTCCCAGGTCACTTCCAGGTGCCTCATATACCTTGTGCCTCACAATCTGCTGTGTGATTTTGGACGTCTGGGTTCCCATTGGCTCGGCGGAGCTCATGCGTCTCTCTGTGGCGCTCAGCCACTCGCCGAGCGGCTCCACGGCTTCATGGAACTGCTGCGCCAACACCTGCAACTCCTCCAGTTGCCGTTGCCTGAGGAGGTCAGAAGGGAGGAAATCAGTTATATTTTTATGACCGCGCTGTATTTATAGCCTTGTAAAACAAGCAAGTGATTGAGTTCTGAGGAAGAGATTGGATTAAGCAGTTTTATGGTCGCGTCTGGGTGTCCATATTGATCTGATTATGGAGTTTACCTGGCGCTGGCCTTTTCCAGCAGGTTTGTCCATCTCTCTCCGAGACTCTTTAGCTGTCTCTGGATTTTGTCTCTGTCTTGGGTCTCAGCCGTGGCGGCGATACGCTCTCCTTCCGCTCTGATCATTTCAACCGTCCCACGGCGGTCGTCCAGCAAGCGTTGCAGAAGCTGAGAATATAAAACATATGCCGTTTTAGTCTGATTATACAGATTATAATTTATTTTATGTTTCATGTTTAATTTCATTCAGTTTATTTTGGTTGTCTTGATGTCTTGCATTTTGTTTTTGACGTTTAAACAAAACCCAATAAATATAGCACGGAAAAAATAAATGAATGTTGTATAATACAGTAAATCTATTTGATAAAGAAATCTAATTTCAGATGTCTTTAAGATAAAAAAAATTCGGTAAACGGCATTCATTGTTTGATAAATTATTTAGGAAGAGGAAGTTTCATTATCTCAAATTTTAAGTTAAATCAATGTGTAATGTAAACATGACTCATGACAAAAAAATTCAAGCCTCATAAAAAATAAAATGCAACATTCATTCAGTTTTAAACTATTAAAAGTCAATGTTCACCTTCTGCTCTTGAATTTGCGCCTTCACCACACGGTACTCAGCAGACGGAGGCTTCTGATTGGCTATGAGCTCTTCAGTGTCACTCAACCAGCTCAAGAGGGGCTCCAGTGCATCTTGAAACTTCCCACAATGCAACAGGGCCTCCTGCAACTGTGCGATTCTTTCGGCGACCTGTGAAACATTTATCATATGAATGCATTTCTTTCAGCCCCGTAAAAGAAAAACCAAGTAAAGAGATGTAAAGCCTACCCTCTTGTTGAGAGAGTTCCAGCACAGGTTGGTGGTCTCCAGGTCATGTTCCAGACCCTGAGTGTCTGTGTGTTTGGCTGCACTCTGGATGAGACCTTGACCCACGGCGTTGACATGCTGCAGTTTAGGTTGAATGCGGTCTACCTGTTCCCTTTCCACACCCTTAAAGTAAACAAACAAACAAACAGAAGACAAACGGCTTGAGAAGTGTATAACCGTCACACTTGTTATGCAACTGGACGTTACAAGAAGATCATTTTGGTGGCCCTACAAACGGTTTAATCCTTCAAAAGCCACTGATCTTTATTTCTTTATTTGTAGATGGAAATCAAGTCAATATGACAATATGAACTTTTTCTTATTCGAAACGCCTAGCGTCTGTAGTCGCCTTGTGGCTTCACTCCAACTTTAAACAGGATGTCTGTCGGCCTCAAAACAATGAACGACGGCCCGACTCGCTCCACCCTCTGACCGACAGCATATGTGACTGTGAGAGCGTACGCGTCTGCACAACGGGGAGAGTGTTTAGTCGCCTTTTGTCTTTCTATATCCTGAATCCATCATCTAGGCCTCCTCCTCCATCTCCTCAGCGTGTCCGTTTGGAGCCATTTCCCGTTTTATACTCCCGATCATTCATCACATGTGGCACTTTTCACCCACCGGCACAGAAATAACTTCATTCATCTGCGTCTGTGGTAAATCCTCAACATGCCGTTGCTATACTTATATTATAAACATATGTTTACACATTACATTTAGACACTTCAAAGTACAAAGCACATTTAATAATGGCTTAAATCATATTGTTTTGTCATCTTACTGAGCCAACTTGACTATGAATGTATTTTACTTCACTTTCAGTGTGTAATAAAATTGGCCACATCAATCGTGAGGCCGAGGCGACCTTCCATCAGTCACCACAACACTACATCTTTGCCCTAAAGCAATGACTTTAATTAAAGTATTTTCATTTAAAGCGTCACTGAAGATGAACTTGACTTCAGACAATGATTAGTCTATTAACTTCTACTGAATTTAAAGTTGAAACAAGTTGCAGGAATTAGATTTCAGTTTAACAAAATTTGCTGGGTGTGAGGTGTTACAAGGTCTAGACAACTGAGAAAACTGAATAAAAAGGTTCATTTTATCCATCTTTTGCTAAGCCTAAAATAACTTAATTTATAAAAACAACTTTTAACTTGGAATTCGTTTGCACAGTAACTGCACTTAGACTTAAATAATTTCTTGACATTTTCCAGACACACTGTAAATGTTTGTTCTTTGACTTCACAACCACACAAGCACATGTCCGCTATACATATACAGTCTATACATATCCACACAACAACAGAAAGAGGTCAGAGCAAACTATTGAAGAACAATCTCTCTTTTCCTTTCTCTTGGAGTGTTCGACTCTTGCAGTGGCCTGGAAAATATCTAGCATGCCTTTCATTCCACTCAAACGTTCTCGACCAATCTGGCCAGCACGCAAGTCTCTCTCACACACGACTGCTTCACACTTTTCTCTCCAGTACGCTCTGTTTCTTTTGCCACCAATCTTTAAACTCTTTTGTTTCTCACACGAGCCCCCACACATCACTTTTAGCTTCTGGCAGCTGTCCATCGTAGCGCCAACCCACATCATCACAGCCTTTGGAGTCTTTTGTTTATTTCTTTTCAGTCTAAACCACAGGGCCACACTGCGTAACTGCCTACATTTCAGTATGGGAATAATGACAATTTCTAGCGAGTTTATTGCTCTATCCAACACAGTAAAGGGACAGTTCACCCAACTATATAAATTCTGTCATCATTTACTCACCCTCGAGTTGTTCCAAATCAAATGTCTGTGTTCTGATGAACACAAAAGAAGATATTTTGAAGAATGTAGGAAAGCAAACCGTTCTTGGCCACCACTGACTACCATAGTAGGAAAAATTACAATGGTAGTCAAAAGTGCCCCTGAACTGTTTGCTTTACTACATTCTTCACAATATCTTCTTTTGTGTTCAACAGAACAAAGAAATTTATAAAGCAATTTTTTACTACTATGGTAGTCAATGGTGGCCAAGAACTGTTTGTTTACAAGCATTCTTCCAAATATCTTTCTCTGTGTTCATCAGAACAAATGTATACAGATTTAGAACAACTTGATGGTGAGTAAATGAAGACAGAATTTTCATTTTTGGGCGAACTGTTCCTTTAAACTGATCTTTACAAGAATTACACAAACACTAAAGAGGACATTTATCCAAAAATAATTAGCCAAATAAAGCATTGATTCACCCTCACTTCATTTAAAACATGTACAGTATATGACTCTTTCTTCTGTTTAAGACAAAAGAAGATATTTTGAGAAATGTCTCAGTGCTTTCCATACAATAGAAATCAATGGGGGCCAGTGTTGTTTGGTTACCAACATCAAGATATATATTTTTGTGTTCTGCAGACCAAAAGAAACTCATACAGGTTTGGAATGACATGAGGGTGAATAAATGATGAAAGATTTTTTTTGGTGAACTCTTAATTAAAGGCGGGGTGTCCGATTTCTCTTAGCCGTTGTTGATGTTCAAATCACCAAAACAAACACACCCCTACCCCCATCTTTCGCTTTCGTCAGCGCTCGGATTGGCTAATGTCCGTCCTGTGCACTGTGCACCTTACTGCTGATTGGCTACAAGGTTGTTTTGGTACTCGGCCCGACTCAATTGTCTAAAGCATAATTCGGAAATCGGTTACCCCACCTTTAATACAATTCAAGCCAAAATGGGGGCCAGATACACTACCAGTCAAATGTTTGGATACTGTACCTGACTCTACGTTTCTCATGATCTCAAAACCTTTTTTATCTATGGTTCAATGCTTGACAAATTATGCCAAAGAATTTCTTAACAAGCTTGAAATGTAAAATGTTCTGGAGTTATACAAAAGACCAGATTTGTTTGACATTTGGTCACTGCGTGCGTATTTCCAATTTTTTCATCTGAGTTACATTTCATTGTTTTCATGACTTCATTATAACTATTTTTCACATGTTAGAAATGCATCCAAATGTCTGACTGGTATTGTATTTTGTGGTCCTCAGGAAAGAAATATGTACAGGCATGCAAGTCTACACATAATCACATGAGAATTGAGACAATAAGCCCCAAATTAAAAAAAAACAAATGACATTATGCTTTACTGAAAACCTCTCGGATTCCAGAAGAACTAAAGCAAGGGTTACATTCAGATCAATGTAAACATGGCCTTCAACTCAGTATGCCTTCCCAAACTCTTCAAAATTCCTACTCTTCCTGTCTTTGCTTTCACCTCCTGCTTTCTTCCTGTCTCTTTTCCGCATCAGCATCACGACTTCCTTCGCAGTGGCCCTGGTATGACAACATTTTATCTGACCTAAATATTCTAACAAGGAAACTATTTGTTCCATTAAGAAACATGGGTCAAATGAGGTTAAAGCCACTATCAATGAGTTCACGTCATATGTCATATGTGTTTTGTTATGTCTCTCTCTCTTCTTTGTTTCCAATGGTCTTTTATCACAGATGTTTCCCGCACACCTCCTTTCACTGCCATCATCTAAACAATCCAACATGGCTGGTGTTACCGTACATCATAACATTAATGCTCACCCTACCCTTGAATGCCTTTCCCACTGTGAATATCAACAAGTGTGTCTGTTTACCTGACTGTCCCTTCCGACCCTTCATTTGGAGTATCACCAGGTGTTATGCCATAGAGACTCGTTGACCATTCATGTTTTAGTTATTTCACAATTTTCTCCCTTAAAATCATCCCCCATTGATCAATGATACGCAGAGAGAGCTTCTCCAAAAGATTACAAAAGATCTTTCCTGAGGTCTGTGCTCTACTCCCTTCGCGCCGGGCATCACAGGGCTGTAAGCCTGGTCCTGCGCTGATATCACTGACATGTCCTTATCATCTGTTTATTTTCCAACAACTTTCTACAGTGTTCATGTGGTTACTGAGCTTGATGTTTATTTCTCACTTCCTTATCTCAATTGCAGTGCCATCTGATGAAAAAAGAGGGGGTGAACTGAAGTGGGAGGAATGGGGGTGGAGATTGCTATTGGATGACAGCCCCAAATCAGTCAGTTTGTTCTGCCTTCTTAATTCTTCAACAGAATTTAAAGATCATTTGCTAGCTGATCCTGTTCAGTCTCTCAGTCGCTTTAATCCTCTATACCCAAATCCAATCTGACAGGGTCCTGCTTCTGATTACATTTGCTGTCCCTGGGTTTTTATAAGTGGTAGTGATCATGCTGAAAGGCAGATTTGGGCCAGGCCATGGGACAAATAATATAAGGATGACCAGCCAGGCCTGGTCACTGCTGCGAATAGACATTAATGTATTAACAATCCAAACAGCATAAGGACTAACAGGCAGTCTCTCGGCCACCCGCTCGCAGTCACTGTGAAACAGAGCAGACACAAGCCTTGTCACGGCTGCCAGAGAGCCTGTCAAAGTCACATTCAAAATGATGTCCAGAATTCTTACATGTATTTATAAAAATACATTCCAGTCCCATTTTGACTCCTAAATCTCTTTCTGAAATAAACACAAAGTGATCTCATAGAAAAGGCAGTGCACAATCGGGCAGCAAAAGCAAACACATGCAAATGTGTGCAGAAAGCCATTTGCCTGTAACCAAACACACAAATGTTCACAGGGCTCTACTGCTTTACAGCGAGCATGCTTTCTAAACTAAATAAGCAGATCTGTGAACATAAATAATCCCAGATCTGCTCCTCGCCAGTAATGATTATCCCGACCACATTAGGGTTAAACAAAAGCATAAAAATGTTGTGTTTAGGTCTCCATTATTGTAAACACATGCATTACTTCGAATAAAGCTTATTCAAATACCTCTCTGAAAGGACTGTGTAAAGATTGTTTCATTCCTTGTCTGAGAACTTTGATAAGGCAGATTACACCATATCATATTGTGCTCAATTACATTATACAACTAGCACAGCATTTACTGCAGTGCTAAACTAGGTCATTTCTCTGACAGAACATAACAGCAAAGCCGAGAAAAACCTTTGAGGTAAACAGTAGTAGACTGCACATGCATATATAAAGTTTTGGGGGATCGCTTTTATGTACTGATCACCTGAAAACATTGAATTTAAAGAAGTGCAATTACCTTTGTCTCCAAATCAGGGTCATGTTTTTGTGGCAAAATTTCCTCCTCAGAACTTTTTGGTTCACAAGTTGACTCACAGTCATTGTCACATGATACTACATTCTCCTGAGAGCTCGCCTCAGTCTGGCCCTCATTAAAAAGTCCCTGCAAAAGGCCTGGCTCCAGCTTCTCCCACTGGTCTTTTTGTGGGTGCACAAAGTCGGATCCATCTGAGTCCCATTCACTATCACCAGTCATTGATCCGAGAACAAATTCAACACCTGATCGGCACTCTTCAGACTCCGAGTCCAAATCCTGACAGTCCTCGCAAGCAGAACCCCCATCGGACACAAGGCGCTCAGGGGCCGCCAGGTAAACAAAACTATCAGAAGAGAAAAATTCCCCTTCCTCTGGTTCAGGGCAGGATTTTGGGAGGGGGCTCGGAGGGGTTGAGTCTACTGATGGAGATGGTGGACAGTCCTGAGAATAGTGGGGTGGCACAGCTACAGCTAAATAAACAAAACTGTCTGTTGCAACAAAAGCATCTGTATCTTTGCTGTCAATTCCAGCTGTTCTTGACTCATGTTTGGCTGACATGGGTAGAGGCGAGGGGGGAGCAGACATTGTATTGATATCCAATGAGTCTAACAGGGGATATGAGGTGTCTGATTTTGGCGTACTTGTAGTTCCCTGATAAATCTCTGTTACCTCCCACTCATGTGAAGATACTTTCTCTTCAACACCAACTTCCATGGAGACTAAAAACTCTTCTTCTTTCTCTGACCTTGAAGATGCACACTCCTGGTCAGAGGTCATTTCCATAGCAACATGAATAGGCTCAGAGGAAACTGCATCCTCATGAGAGACAGTCTCACAGTCACTGTTTCTAACTTCCCTTTCGGTCTCATCTTCCAAGACGGAGCACTCTGGGGAATGTTGCATACTGTCCTCGATTTTCACTCCTAAATCAGTAAAGATCTCAAGATCCACATTACATTCGGCTTCTGCATGCAAACTCTCTGAGGGGGAAAGTCCATGATGTAAGGACATGTGAATGTCAGATGTCTCAGCTTGTTCCGTTATCTCCTCATCCTCTCGCTGTTCATGATCTGATGAAGAGCTGCTGCCTAAATCTGAATCACTTTCCGGTCTGCCAAAGCCTACATGGACAGCATCTGCTGGAACAGTCCCATCTTGGTGTGAGGTTTGAATGCCACTGGATTCAGAATCTAAAACATCTGCATCAACATAGTATGAAACATAATTATCTTGATCAATGTTAGAATCCTCACAACTAAAATTAAGACATTTCGGTAACTGCTCCACACTTTGGTCAATGTCTTGAACAGCAGAACAGCTCTGCATACTTTCAGTGTCCTCACAAGTTGCATTTTGATTTATCTGCAATACACATGGCTCAGCTTGATCTGTGTGGTCTATATGATCTGCTACATCAAGTGTTGAAGTCACAGCATGCTCGATTTGCTCTTTGACGTCAGATTCAAATGTGGCATCATTAACTTGATCTTTTTCCACTCCATGATATGGGTTACAGGTTTCAGAGTGCTCAAAAGTATGAACAATTTCAACTGTGTCCGCCTCCAAACACTGTCTTTCCAGCTCAAGAAATAGCTCATCTGAGCCTGCATCTGAGCTAGGGCAGGGGGAGGCACTGGGGGCCTCCGAGCCTCCAAATCCTACAGGTGGTGTCAGAAGGGGCCAGTGTCCTGAAGAAGCAAGCTGTTGTGACTCCCAGTCCTGTAACTGAGATTCCTCCGTTTCAAACTCCCAAGATATACAGCTCGTTTCAGTGCTCTCCAATTTCAACACCGCCTGCCAGTTTCTCTCCTCCATCTCCATTCTTTCTTTTTCTTCATTATTTTCCCGCTCCTTCTCAGTCTCATCCTCCTCTAATTCCTCTAAGATTCTACGTTCATCTTCCTCAAAGCAAAGTTCTGAGGCGGTCTTCTCTCGTAGCCCTACAGAAGGGGGCCAGCCTAACAAACCTTCATCACCACCTTCTTGACTCATACAGGGGGACAAGGGCAAACCCCCATAGATGAGTCCCTCTCCTTCCTGCAGGAAAGGTGACGGAGGATCCAACAGGTAAAAAGATTCCTCATCCAGATCACTATCTTCACCAAGAACGGGAGGCAGTGGAGGTAGGACAGGAAAGTTTTGAAATACTCTACCTCGCCCCAGTGATCTTTTACTACCCCGTATACTACGAGGCCAGGTACGGGATTTAGTAGGGGGACAAAATACAGGTTTTGGAGGTATTAAGGGAGCTGTGTCTTGGTCTTGTTCCAGCAGTGGTGAGTCCCGCTCAGTATCAGAGGTTTTGGTTGCAGTGGTATCCCAGTTTTGTGGTTGTTCTTCTGAGGCACTTCTAACATAGACTGGGGCCACAATCACTTTGCTGTCCTCAGCTCTCTTCTTTCCAGCCTGCTGAGAAATACTAACACTAGGTTCTTGTGAACTATCAGAGTCCGTAGGTGCAGAAGTAGTAGTCTGTGAGGTTGTTTTTTCTTTAGAAGGTGAGGAATTTGCAATAGCAAGTTTGTGAGAATGCATCTGAAGGGGCCGTTTTTGTTTGAGCGGATGAGACAGATGTGGGGGTGTTGGGCTAACACAGGGGGTAAAAGATGGAGAGCTGGAGACGGGAGGAGTTTGAGGACCTCCAGACGAGACAGGTGAAGGGGAGAAAGGTGCCAGAGGAGGTGAAAATGTAGATGAGTGTACCAAAGAATGTATAGGATGGAGAGGAGAAACTGGGACTCCAGCCACAGATAGACGCTTCTCTACATTATCTGTAGGTGAAAGCTCTAAGCGTTCTGCAAACTCAGGGTAAGTGGGTGGCATAAAAGCTTTCCAAGATCGTCGATTTGAATTGTCTTTCCTATCTCCACCCTGGTGCCGCCTTTTGGTCACAACAGCTGCCCCAACAGCAGCTGAATTCGATGCAGGAATTACCACTGAAGAGCCAACTCCTCCAATCGGAGACATACTCTGTGGGTCACCTGTGAGTTTCAGAGCATCAAAAATAACTCTTTCATCCAGTTTTTTCACACCTGCATCTGCAAGCCCTCCTCGTGCAACAAATACTCCACCTATGTCAGCTCCCAATGTTCCATTGCTGGACAGTGTACTTCCCTCACCGCCCCCCGAGCCCAGAGTACTGCGAGAGGGTTGACTGATCTTCGTGCCTTGATCAATCTGCTCGTTGATGCGCATGGTGTCGTAAATGGAGCGCTGGGGTACATAGCAGTCTTCAATGTATGCTTCCTCATCATCCCCTTTTCCAAGACACCTGGGGTTCTGCCGCAAGCAGTCCGGGCGGCTCAGTGGTTTTCCCATCCCAAACTACAGCGCCCTCAAAGGGGCGAGATGGGATGGTTACTATTCCACCAACAAAGCGTGCAGTAAGTATAAGTGAGCTGCTAAAACTATGCAGACACCTTACCCATCAGTCTAGTTGTAATGACTGCATGCAGTCATGCACTAAATTCTCAGTTCACAATGTGTTATGACGCTTAATATCTAGAGTTAATATCCTGGAAAGAAAAAGCAGGAAACCTTATTCAAAGCTACATGGTGGCATCTGTACTTGCGTTGGTGAAACACATAAGATATGTCTCTGATGCGCAGATGAATCTTTGTAGCATCATAATAAAATTCTAAAAACTGTACAAAAATGTCCAATAACAGGAGGATAAAATATTCATTTGGAGTCCTAAAAAACAAGAATCGATCCGAAATCCTTTTTCCTTCTTAGTGCTGCACCCCATTCAGTCTCTTTCTTCTCAGTGCCACAACAGGAAATCAAACAGGGGTTTCAGCTACTTTCACCATCTCCGACAGCAGGCAGCCAAAGCTGCATGTGGCTCCTTTTAAGGTGAGAACTCCAAGCAGTTATATAAAACAGCGTTCGGAAAAGAAAAGCAAAAAGTGCCACTTAGGAGATTTTGTCTCTCATCTTACTTTTCTTCAGTATATTATTTAAAAATCATAATTCCATATTCACAGAAATAATCCAGATTGACAAAATAGCTTCACTCTTAAAACGTACCTGAATAACTTTACTGACCAATTTTATTTTTTAAAGAGAATACAGTAAAAAACTGTAGCAGACTCTCTTTGACTGTCCTACCAGTGTTCTTGCAGTGCATCAATGGCTTCCTCCAATTTTTAATCCCACAATGAAGCGTTAATAGAGCATGTCAGGAAGAGAAGCATCTGTGCTTGAAATACCTCATCCTCCCCTTTTATCTAGTCCTCTTTAGCAGCGGAGCACGAAGGTCTTTGTGATATGTTCATTTCACATCATGAGCCAAAAAAAACAAAGGAAACCTAGACACTCTTCAAAACGTAAAAATCAGTTTTTGCCACCTTCTTATCCAGTGCTTTAAGGAAAATCCAAGATGTCTGTGTCCAGGAGGGTTGAGGGTTTGTATGGATATCCAGTGTACGCTTGAGTCCGGTGTAGCCAGGGAGAAAGTGGAGAGTCAAGGGACTATATCCAGAAGGCAGAGACCCAGACAGAGCTTCATTCCAAACACACTTCAGGCACTGTGATTTCCAGACAATCCCCGGACACGCTCTCTCTTCTCTTATTTGCCTCTTTCAGTATTCCAAACACAAGAGATCAGCTAGTCTCCACGCAAGCTCCTTGCTCTTTTCTCTTTAGTGTTCTTCTCGTGCAGACTTCGCTTCTCATACACAAATTCTCTCTGTGTCTGTTCTAAGGCCACTACACAGCTGAAATGGTTTGCAGCTGCTAAAAAAAATCTCCCACTTTTCCTCTCTCGCTCACTCCCCCTTCGCTCTCCGTATCTCACTCGCTCTCTCTCTCTCTTTCTCACACACACTCTCGCCTCATTTTTTTCCTCTTGCGCTCGCTCTCTCTCCCCCCTCTTCTCTCTCTCTGTTTTTGTTTGAATCCAGCTCCGTGTGTTCTGTTTCCTGCTATGGTATTAAAACGCAGGAAGTGGTCCAATCATGCCGGTTTCCTTTTCCAAAAAAACACACGAGACAAGGCTAGAGGAGCGAGCCTGAGATAAAGTCAGTGGAAGGAGGGACCGTGGAGTCAGTGGGAGTGACCAATCCGGGGATTTGACGTGCTTCCGAAGATTCACTGGATAACAGGAGTAGCTTTTTGCACAATAAGCACAAATAAACCACTCTTGTCAATTAAATCTGCATTGTTCATAAAAATGGCTATAGGTTCTTCTTCAAGCATGTGTAAAGTCATCAAACTGTTTGAATCATACAAAGTTTTTAGTTCGGGTTTGTTACATTCTCCACATTGCTGTAATCCAAACCCATATCAGCTGGGGATATACACTCCCACTCAAAAGACAGCAAACGCCTCAGGCAAAAGCAAAAAGACAAAGACACATACACAGGAAAAGTGTTTAAATGATTCAAACAAAGGGGGTGTGTTCATACACAAAGAGGGGGAGCTTCTGACAGGGAAATAAAAAATAACGGCTGCTCTTTTCCTCCTTCAAATAAACTACCATACGTGGAAGCAAAAATTCCCTTCCACTGTTCTGTCCCTCCCATTCAGACTGTTCAAAACAATACAGACGGACATACAAAAGTCTGCCATATTCACACAGCCCACTTGTGCATTCCCGTCTGCTACTCTTCTGTAACACAATCCTGTCAGGAAAGTGTGTGTGGGGGGGCTGGGGCCTCTGACAAGGGGCTTCAGGATAACATCAAATGAAAATGAATGAACATTCCACCGAGAGGTGTCCACACACCCAGACCAGCATGAAATGTGAATCCTAGCTTTTAATTTTTGCCTAGGCAAGTGTTTTACTGCACAGACCACAGCTCTTGGCTTCACACTTTTAGAAGAGTTCTGGCAGAGAGGAGACATTGAACACATGCCTCCCTATTCTTCATGGCACCCCGTCCAAGATGCACAAATGTGCACTGTTCCAAAACTAAGAGAGCTGCTTAAGAAGGCAGTATTTTAACGCATCGCTTCTGACATGCAGGCATTTCCAAAATGTAGGCAACGAACTCGCACTGCCTCTTAACATACCTAATGTCAAAGAAAGCGTTACGTTCTTCACTAAAAAGCACTAAAAACTCATTGGACAGAAAATGGAAAGAATGTCGAAGGGATAGTTAAACCAAAAATTAAAAAATCCCATGTTGCGCATGTTTGACTTTCTTTCATTTGTGGAACACAAGAGAAAATATTTTAAGAAATGTTTCAGTGGTTTTGTGTCCATACAATGGAAGTCAATGGGGTCCAGTGTTGTTCAGTTACCAACGTTCTTCAAAATATCTTCTTTTGTGTTTAGTAGAGAAAAAAAAGTTTCACAGGTTTGAAATGACACATAAAAATAAACAAGGGGGAGGGTCTTTTTCTTCCTCAGTGGTCTAGCTGTTGCTCCGAACCGCCACGCTCCCCGTGGCCTGCATGTCAAGCAAGCTAAATACTCTGTCTTTCTTATAAACTCTGCCCTCTCCGTCAGCTGGGTTGCAGCTGTCATGCCTGCTTCCAACACAAACCACCCTACAGAAACAAAAGAGGTTTGTTGTCCATTTTGCTGGTGCTTGTGGTTTCTCCCTTGACCCACATCAAACTCGGACTCAATAACCGTTAGTACTCTGCTAATATCAAACGGGACACAAGCATGTCACAAATGCAACTGGAGGATAAAATTACTAAATAAATTTGTATGAGACCAAAATAAACAAGTGTAAACAGGTCGTGTCTGTGTAACCAGTCTAAACCTCATTGAACTTCCTGATACCATTTAATTCATGACCGCTTGGCTAATGCATCCCCCAAACTCTTTCTCTTCCTTCCTCATTCTTTCAGTGATTGGTCATTTGGCCAGTTGTGCTTGGTTAAAGAGTCTTAGTCTTGACTAAGACAGGAAGAAGGAGGGGTTTAAACCCAGAAAGCCCCTAAACAGACTCTGTGCTTGGAGATGAACTGACTGGCATAGGTAAAAGGCTACGAGTGATTTGTGTATTGCTGTACGGCTCTAAATGAAAGACAGGCGCTCACTCAGCAAAACAAGCACGGGGCCTGACAACATTATTGACTTTAGAGAGCAATTTGTTTGCTTGAGGTGAGCACCTGTTGATATTATTCTCTCTTTGTCTGCTTTTACTCTCTCTCTCTCTCTCTCTCTCTCTCTCTCTCTCTCTCACTCACTGCACTAAAAAATGAAAAGGTACTGTAAGCCTCATCTGTTTGTTTCGGTTGTTCATCTACCCCCCTCCTCCGCTCCCGTTCCCTTTGGCACACTGGTTACTAGGTAGCCTGGCTCTGGTTTTCCTTATCTCAGCAGTAGATTTATAATTAACCATCAGGCTTTACCTGAGCGACTCAATGTGTGCATTGTGCATGTGGTGGCAAAAAAGAACAAAGACACACAGAGCAAAGTCAAGAAAACAAAGACACCTCCTTAAATTGAGAGGGAAGTGTGGTCCTTTCACAAAATGCAATAAAAATGTTTCAAATGTACTGTATGATTCGAAGAATTTACATTTGAGTTTACTGTGTAATTTATAACAGTACACTGTTAAGTCAATCAAACTAGCTTTACAAGTTATTTCAACTTACTATTTTGAATTCTAAAATGTTACAAAAACTTGAAAATCAGGTTGCACGAGGCATGTTTGAAACTGTGGTAAAATAATTTCATATGAATGCAGCTAGTTGTAATATTGCCCTACAATTTTATACAGTTATCTTCATTACACCTCTTAGCAAATTCATCTTGGACACAACTTTTTGGACATGTCCTGATCTATATTTAATTGTATTTACTTTATTAATGGGATAGTTCATTTACTCACCCTCTTGTCATTTCAACCCTGTATGATGTTCTTCAGCAGAACGAATGAACTATCCCATTAATAAAGTAAATACAATTAAATATAGATCAGGACATGTCCAAAAAGTTGTGTCCAAGATGAATTTGCTAAGAGGTGTAATGAAGATAACAGTATAAAATTGTAGGGCAATATTACAACTAGCTGCATTCATATCAAATTATTTTACCACAGTTTCAAACATGCCTCGTGCAACCTGATTTTCAAGTTTTTGTTTTGGCATCCACCAAGTTCAGGCGAGGGGGGAAAAGGCCGGTTTCCCCCTCAGAGCCAAACGTTACCTATATTATTATCTCGGCTATTATTTCCAGACATCAATAGATCAACAATATTTACATAAAGCCCCTATTTATTTCTGTATGCGAGTTGTTCAGGACTAAATGGAGGGAAAGTAGGCTATCCTATGGAATGCTACAGCAATACACAACAGCTGAAATAATACCAGGCGATGAGAACAGCTACAGAGAGTATGACATAACACACACACACTAACACATGGATGGCAGTGATGTATAGCATGGGGTCAATCTGGAGAAATTAGGTCATCGTATTATTCTAAACAGTAATCCTAATTTAATAAAATCCTTAGAGCAAAAATAAACTCTGAATGTGAGCAGATGGAAACAAATTTTACATTAGAAGCAGTTAGCATCAGATGTGGCAGATGCTTTAGTAAAACAGGAAAAGACTGAAAATTACACCAGCATGACATCAGGAATCACAGACAGACGGCATAAAAAAGCCCACAAAAACAAGAACTAACAACATCTGCATAGCTAAAAGTCTTTTTGATGTTTTCCACTACATAAAAATCCTATTGTTTAAATGTGTTATTTACAGTGTACATTAGTACATTTACAAAGTACAAATATAAGCATACTATATAATAAAAAAAATCAAAATGGTCTTTAAAACAGGCTTTATTTTCCTTAAAACGCATCCTTCCTTCCCTTTGTTTTTTGGGTAGAATATGACTCAGACAACACTATGGGACATTCCCCGCTTTAATGCACTTTATTGACTTACTACAAAAAGTAAAAAACACTCACCCAGTGAAAATCAGTACTAAACTACTCCATGTGACTGTAAGACCACAGGATCTAAGGGAAACCCCTAAGGTTTGTGTGGGGGCAGTGCGGGTAATGACACAGTTCTCCACTGTTGTTCTAGGTTGCGATTAGAAACGGCGCAAAAAGAGCGAGACAAAAATAGTTCGACCGCCAGTCGTGAAAGAGGATTGGAAAGTGTAAAGGGAGTGAAGATATAAGCAGCGAGGGTGAGGACAGCACGGACGGCGTGATATGATTTAAAAGCCATTGCCTCATCCGGACAGCCCTGCAAAGGAATTCCCAGTTGGACGAGGGGCCTTCGTTTTACTCCAGTCTGGCACTTTGTTCCGCCCTGCCGGCTCAGGGCTCAGCTGCTGTGCGACAGGGTGACATGGGAGCACACTAGGAACTGGAATTTTGGGGAGAGGGGGCAACCACACCCTGCTTATGTGTGAGCGGAGTCGAGGGTGGGGGAACAGCTGGGATGCCGGACGCTCCAAACAGACTGGAATTAGAAACATTCCCACACATGGACCTGTGGACACACTCCCATCGCATACAAACACACTTTCTGTATCTACAAATCACCATAGAGCACATGTCAACCCACCGCTAAATATTAGAATATATTTAGACAGGAAACACTCACAAACTGTAAAACATAGGCGAGACATTTCACAAGGGCTGACAAATGGTTCAGAAAAAAACAACAACAAGAAAGAGAGTCATGTTCTAATACTTAATAATAAATAAACAAAATAATAATATTTGCTCTAAAATGTCCACACTTATTTAAAAATACTAAAAACCTGAAAATACTAAAAGCATTATGATATGAGCAAAAAAGTCTATTCTAGTTATCTTGAAATGTTTTTATTTGATAAAAATATATTTACATTTATATAAAAAATATAATTTATAGTGAGAACTAGTTACCCCTCACATACTACAAGAATACTAGCGGAATTGTTTATCTGAACCATTGTGGCCTGGGAATCGGAAGCGTTAAATTCCTTACAATTCCCATCCCTTCATTTTACATTGAAGACGCAAGTGTGAATGGTCTCTTCCCTGCCTTCCACGAAACAGATTTCAACAACGTCTCAATAAGCTCATTGTTGAAAAGCCAAACAACAAGGCGAACTAATCTGACACCTCTTAATACCCCATGCCCCCCGCAGCCGCCCCGATGGAGCTTACACAACAAAAAAAATCTCTCAGACACACAAACACACAGTGTCGCCCTCCCAATCTTCCCCCTTCGAGCGATGACATCATTTTGGTTTCCGTGGCTTTGAAACGGAGTCTGGCTTGCGTGGAAATGAGAGCACACTGAATCTCACGGCACACAGATGAACTAGCTGTGTGCGAATTTGTCTTCAAATGTTTAAGTGTAAAGTGGTACAAAAACGGGACAGAGGATGGAAAAATGAAATGTTGTGGAGGCCAAGTTGAATAAATCTAAAGAAAGTCTTTACTAAGACATTTTATGTTATCCTCTCTTCCTAA
Organism: Triplophysa rosa; assembly: GCF_024868665.1. Lineage (NCBI taxonomy): Eukaryota > Metazoa > Chordata > Actinopteri > Cypriniformes > Nemacheilidae > Triplophysa > Triplophysa rosa. The sequence goes on along the minus strand of NC_079905.1, from coordinate 12,859,419 downwards.
TATTTGAAATGAAGCTCTCATAAAAATACAGCAAGGCTAAGTTTTTTTAGAAAACGCTTCTACACTGCATTTTTTCCAATTTAAATTTTTTTAATACAAATTATTTTGTTGAATTTGGTATAATCCTTTAACTCTCTTTTAAAAAAAATATATTCTAATTTTTAGATTTAATGTGAACTTTTGATCCCCATTGTACTTTCTATACTATGCTGGCTTAGACTTGACTCTTAAACCCCACTTCACCCCTGTATTGATCAGTCGTCCACATGAGCTTTTACACCCCCTTCTTATTCTGCGAGGGCCTCTTTCTATTCTCTATTCATATGAACACAACCTTCCCTCTTCTGTCCCTCACACTGTCTGTGCTCAGAAGCATCTATCCAACCTGCTTTCATTTACCACCCTTGAAAAAATGAAAGAAAAAATGAAAAACAGAAACTGGGAGGATGGCATGTATTCAGTAGACCACGTTGTTAAAGATTTGAGAGGCAGATTTACTGGACAGCTCGACCTGAGATGAGATGAAGTAGGAGTGGAGTTATGAGGAAAGCAAGTGGGTAGACAGGGAGCAGTAAACTGAATTTAAAAAAGTGTAATAAAATAAGGAAAATATTTTAGATTTGCTATTTAAGCCAATATGATGCGGATTTCACACATCAGTTGTGCCGTGTCCATCACCATGGTGACATCTTAAATAAGATCTGTGTTCACAGTATGATACAAGACCAAACAACAGGAGACTTACAGTATTTCACCGCAAAAGAACACTAGATGACTACTTTATACAGTAGACAGTCTTAAAGATACCCATATTACACAATCATTTTACTTTCATTCCAAACAATATCAAAATGTTCCACATGAATGTCAGCATTTTTACCTCAATACCACCTCACTTCCTGTTGTTGCTGAGCAATCAAAGACGGCCAAAAAAGCAATGATTCAATGACACCAAACTCTGTACAAAAGCACTGATTCATTCTCCTGCTCCTGTAGGTCTCTCACACCCACCGCATGTGTCATTTCCTCAGCTTTCATGCCCACTTCCACCTACACGTCTTTGCTTTCACACTCTCCTTTCTTTCACCACCCTCAAGATGCATGAGTAAGAGATATACGGCCGTTTCATCAGACGCTGAGGGGAGGGAAGGTCAAGAAGCTCACTGTGAGAAGAGCTGAGATATCTCTTCTTCTTCCCTCACCCCATCATAGGAAGACACGAGGACCGAAAACTGCCAGAACATGCTGTGCGAAGAGACTTAATAAAGACGAGAGATTTCATCCTGCTGTAATATAAATATTCAAAATAATATGCAGATTTGAACACATTTCCTTGTCTTTGTCTCTTGAGCACGTAATCAGGAGACAGGACCTCAGAGAGTGTGTAATTGCATTCAGATTGCTTTGACGATAGTTACTTTCAATGGAAATAAATCCACCTAAAGGAAAATGGAGTGGGGCCAGACGAACATTAGAGATTTACTCAATCAGGACTAGTGTTTATATCAACATACTTTGCCAGTTCTGGAGGATTATCGTATCACCCAAACATTGATTAATTCCCTGATATAAAGTGTAGAGTTGTGCTTTAAAGTTATAGCTAAAGGTCCAATGTGTAATTTTTTTGGAGTATCTATCGACAGTAATGCAATATAATATGCATAAATATGTCTTCAGAGGTGTATAAAGACGTTACATAAAGAAGCGTTTTGTTTTTATTACCTTAGAATGAGCTATTTCTATCTACATACACCGCGGGTCCCCTTACAGTACATGGAATTCGCCATGTTGTTTCTCCAGTAGCCCTAAATGGATAAACTGCTCTATAAACTGCTCTACAGAGCGCGTTTCGTAAATACGTTATCTCCATCAGCAAAGAAGTGAAAACGTGACGACATCTTAGTTCTGTGTAAGCCAACGTAGTGCTTCGAAAGGGAGGGGTGGGGAGAGACGTTGGTCGCAATTGGCAACCTCACGGCTAGATGCAGGCGCACAGTGTGATTTAGTCTCTAAATTTGCTCAATTGGGTTTTTTCACTATTTCAAATGGACTATATTACTGAAGAAATGTAAGAAAAAGTAATGTTGGTAAAAGGGTAGCAATCGGATATTAAATCATATCATATGCAAAAGTGTTGTTTTTTTTAATTCATCATGGATTCCAATGTACTTGCACTGTTAATCGCAGGTCAGAGTTCACCAAACTTGACCCATAACCTTGACCAAACTTTGGAAAGTGCGGAAATGAATTTTTTTTTCGCAGGAGCTTGTGTTTGTGGTCTGCAGCATTTGCTTCTGTATGAATGGAAGTCAATGAAATGAAAACTATAGTGCGACTGCAGCATAAGGTTATAGGGGTTTGATTTTGGACACAGCCCAGGATGATATCCTACCTAGATAACATGCATTGTGCATAAACACTAGTAGTGAATAGTGCTTATCCCAGTGCAATTCGAAACCAAAAATTTCAAAAAATCATCCAAACACAAAAGCACCAATCATCTGTTCCTACCTTGAATTCCTGAAGTTGCTGTTTGATGACCTCCACCTCCGTCCCCACCACAGCCTGTGTATTCAGCACCTCTTCGGCCCGTCCCAGCAACCCCTGCAGCTCAGCCAGACGTGCGTAGAACTCCTTCACACGGTCTTCTGCTGCTTCTATGAGAGCCAGACGGTTCTGGCCCCTCTCAGCCAGCTTGCCCGCTTGTCTGCTCAGGGCCTCAGTCTCTCTCCTGAGAGCTAGAAGATCAGGAGAGCTGCCCTCTCTACGGAGCATAGCGGTGCAGTCTCCGCCATGACTCTCGAGCTCAGAGCGGAGGGCATTGAGTCGGCTCAGAAAACCTCTGACAGCATCAGCTTGTGAGGCCAAGGAGTCAGCATCTCGTCCAACAGGGCTAAGACTGTCCAGCTCATCGTCCAAGTCAGCGAGACGGGAGAACACGTCACGCACACATGACTGGACCTCTCCCACACCTTGTAAACGGGACTCCAGCGATGAGCAGCATTGCTCAGTCTGTGAAAGACATAGCGTGGAGACATAGTTATTTGAAATATAGAAATTAGAGATGCACTGATATATCGGCCAATAATAGGTCGATAAACGTTTAGTATCGGTAATAGTATCTATAATAGCATCGGTAATGGCATCTCTAATAGAAATGTATTGGTGTATACTAAAAGTATATCCTAAAATAATATTTAGTATACAGAATTCATAAGACTCTTCAATAAAGCAAAAGTCCTTGTTTATATGAAATTCTAATACTTGATTACAAAATCATGATGACACACTCTTTGGAATCCGTAAGCCAAATCGGGACCTCCATCCAGAATAAGATTCTGTCTAACTTCGGCAAACACGTACATGCACAGACATAAACTTCGGATGAGGTTATATATAACATCCCGTCTACAGACTCACTCCTGACACATTCCAGAGACTACTGATCATGTGCAGATTCTCTCACCTTCTCTGTAACTTCTTCAAAGTCCTTTTCCGTATCAAGAGCCTGCTGCAACAGCCGCCGGCCGCCATCTTCGGCACCGGAGATCTGTGGCGCATCCTGCACCAACCCCTGAGCCAAATTCCGCAGGTAAACCACCTGCGGCTGCAATGAGTTTAACAACTCCTGCTGGCTACGCAGACGCTCCAGGCTTTTATTGCTACAAGCTTGCGGTCCCAGCGCCTCCTGCACCTCGATCTGATGTTTGGCTGCCTCGAGTCGTCTTTCCACAGCCTGTTTTCCATCTTCAAACTCCTTCAGCCTGCTTCCCAACTCCTCCAGCTGGGCCGTGCACTCCTGGAGTCGCTCGGATAGGCCGTCCACACTGCGGTTAAACTGGGCTTTCTCGTCCCTCACGGTCTCTTCGCCAGCACAGCCCTGGTCGAGCAGCTGATCCGCTGCGGTGTTCAAAGAATCCAGGAGGGGGCGACGACGATCCAAGTCGAGGTTCAACTGTCTAGCTTTTTGCAAAGCCTCATCTAAAGCAGCGGGGTCCAGCGACAGGTGGATTTCTGCTTCCCTCTGCTCGTATTCCGTCACTAAGGGTACAAGTTCATCGTGATGTTGCTGGTACAACTCGGCACGGGATAGTGTCTCTTTTATTTGAGTGTGTTTCTCAGTGGTATGTTGGTTCAAGCTATCCCAATCGTGGCGTAGGGTGTTTAGACGAGTCTGTAACGCAGTTCGTTCATCTCCAGTAGGGAGGGACGCTAGAAGAGATGACCCTTCGGCCTGGATGAGCTCATAGGACCCACGTTGCTGTGCAATGGTTTTTTGGAGGTCCTCCTGTTGGGCGAGAAGGGTCTTCAGGGCGTCAGGTTGGCAAGGGAGGGGTTCGGAAATAGCAGCTTTGTGACTCCCAGCCTGCCCATCCAACCAGCCACGAAGCTCATCGAACATCTGTTGAAATTGTTGAGTGCTGGACAGGGCGGCTTGTAGCTGAGACAAACCATCAGCTGAAAGACAACAGTGAAAGGCATGATGGTTATTATAATATAAATCATAAACGGCAACTGGTCCATAGCGGACTCTACTCACCGGCTCGTTCTTCTAAACTCTTTAAAGGACCGCTCACGCTCTCCAGTCTCTTGTGCAACTCATCTCTAAGATACGGTTCGGCCACAATCGAGCTGAGCTCAGCACACAACTGCTCAGCCTGCGTCAGCTGACCCCGTCTTTGTTCCAGCTCAGCGCGGATCTCCCCGGTTTCCTGAAGCCTCCGGCGCAGCGCCTCGGGCTGAGCACTTAGAGATGCCTGCGCGTCCAGCCTCTCGCCCAGATCGGCCACGCTCTGAGACAGTTCCCTGAGGAGAGCCTGAAAACTCTCGCTGGTCCCCTGCGCCTGCTCGATTTGCCGGGAGCGGCCGGTGAGGCGAGAGGTGAGGTTTTCCCACTGTCGTGAAATGTCTGCCAGCTCCTTTCTCACCTCCTCGAGGTCTTTGCCATCTCCAGAACTTTCATCTGCAGACGGGGAGAGGATTCCCTCCGCTGCCTGTGTCAGCTGGTCAAACTGGGGTTGCCGGGTCTCAAACTCACGTAGCATGAACTGAGGAGGAGAAAAGAAGTTAAACGGTTTTTATAATGAAAAAAAATTCTACTTCATAATGTTTTCTTTAACAAATGATGTTTGATGTATTGTTTATTTCTAAACGTTAAAAACAATTCTAAACCACTTTACCTGCACTTGCTGTTTCTGCGTGTTAAGCATGTTAGGATCGATACTCAGCGGGCCCAGGACACTCATCATCAGCTCCTTCTCTCGCAGCCATGGGCCAAGCTGACCTGCCGCTGTTGCAAAACTGCCCAGCCTATCAGCACACGCCTCCAATTCAGTTTGCCTTTGCGCCGCCGTCTCATTGGCCTTCTTCCACCGTGAGTCTAGAGGGGAAAGCAGTGGGCTTGTTTGTAAGACATCTTAGAAACCAGTATGGATGCTTCTGTGAAACCATAGTAACATCACTGCACTGGTAACCATGGCAACACTAAAATTCTAGGGTACCATGATTGATCGTGAATCATTATTTTAATCCTAAACAAAGCAACCGCACACAATTATGATACACTACACATAGCAATTTGGTTTAGACAACATATTTTTTCGTGGCATACAGAGACAGATTGTTGTCTCATTCGGAGGACAACTCGAGTATGCCAGGCATCTGCATGCTTTTTTAAATTAAGCATTCTGATTGGATAAAAAATTATTGTCGCTTTTGGTCTTTGAAAGCAACAAAATGGCTTAAAAATGTTATTAACAGAACTTCAGGATATTTGACCTGTAAGATTGAAGGCGAGGGCTTTTCTTGGAGCTAAAGTAACATTTTTGCTTCCTGTATTCAACCCATGACCAGACCAACAAATGAATATTAATGCATTGTTCTGTGTAGTGCGTCATTAAACACTTACAAAGTAATTGCTGTGGGGATAAAGTCCATTAAACTGAAGTACTATATTTATGCAGGGACACTATATTTAAAAGACTGCTGCCGTCACTTTGTTCACTGACCTATGTCTTCAAGCTGACGTTTCCACGTCTCTGCTTCAGGAGAGTCTGGATTTTCTGTAATGAGCTGCTTTAGAGTGTTCTTGAGATCCTCCACTTTCCCAGAATGCTCAGTGAGCTCGGAGATTAAAGCCTGGACAAAGATATCCGCCTGTCATCTTACTGACGATATAATGACATACTGTAGAATGATAGCCACACTTAAGTCTGAGAAAATTACAGATTGCCCATACTTGTTTTCTGGGTTTTCATCTACTGTCGCATATTTTCTCAGTTTGAAAAAGTACAGTAAAATATCTCACTGAAAATAAATTACCTTGGTCTCTTGGGCCTGCGCACGCACCACATCTGGGCGTGAGGGTGATGCAGTTTGCCCTTGTATCAGACTGTGTTCACGAGGGCCCAGCCACTGGACAAGAGCCTCAGCGCCCTTTCTGGCTTGCTGTCGCAGGTCGAGAGAGGCTTCTTGTTTACTCCTCCTCTCCTTTAAGTCGCTGCCCAGCTGTTCATACTTGCTGTTCACATCGGCCACTGCAACTTGGATCTCTGTCAAGTCTAGAGGGTTAGAGGGAAGAAACGCTGATGTAAGTACAGTCAGAGCAGGCCAATAACCGAATACTTATTCAACTGCATCATGTTTTTGCCATTTTTCACAAACAGGTATCCTACATTTTATTATTAGGACGCAAAAATCTGTTGTTTTGTTGTAAACTATTAAACATTTTAAACAGACAGTTTAAAAGGTGTACAATCTTTATTGCTTGTTTAATTAACGCATTACCATTTTAGCTTTGTAATAAAAACACCCTAGAAGTAATATCAGTTGGACCATTTCTAGAAGCATTGCAGGAGGAAAAGTGAACTAAAATCATCAAAAGGTTAAACCTGCTATTACTGTACCATTTGTTAACAAGATAGTGTTTTTCTCATTTTTGGCCACCATTATGGATCCACTGTGTGAAAAGTGCCTTATGCTTTTCGAATAATGAGATTAAAGCTGAAGATTGAGGCATTTCAATCAAAAAATGACAGCACAAAATACACCTGTACCTGTACGCACAAATACACATGACAACAACCTGCATATACTCGGAAAGCAAACAAACAGCACAACACAGAAGCAATGGCTAATATAACAGGGAGAGTGACTAACAGAGAGCGAGAGAGAGCGAGAGAGAGAGAGAGAGAGAGAGAGAGAGAGAGAGAGAGAGAGAGAGAGAGAGAGAGAGTAGGGAAGGAACAGAGACAATAAGAGACAGAGAGATGAAGAGAGCCAGAGACCGAACAATCAGAGCAAGCGAGAAGAGAAGAAGAGGATGGAAAAGATAGAGAGATAGAGAGCGAGACTAAGATATATGAGAGCGATACGAGACAGAGACCGAAGCCGAGAGCAGTAATGAGAGATAGAAAAGAGACGTGATATTTTCTGTAATCCAAAAGAGCAAAAGACGAGAGAGAGAGAGAGAGAGAGAGAGAGAGAGAGAGAGAGAGAGAGAGAGAGAGAGAGAGAGCGAGAGCGAGAGCGAGAGCGAGAGCGAGAGAGAGAGAGAGAGAGAGAGCAAAGAGAGTGGAGGAGTTTCAATGAAAGGTGAAAGCAAGTGGATGTTAAGTGGAAGTTTAATATGGATGAAAGGAGAAAAGCCTTCAGTGATGTAAAGGTGTGGAGGACGCTCACCTTTACAGGTGTGAATGCCATTAACACTGCTGGGACTGGAACCATTAAGCTGGGGAACGCCTGGGAGATACACACAAACACACACGCTCAGACACTTGCACAATAATTCAAAGACATACTTGAGCAGTACAAACAAACATAAAGCTCAAAAACAAAACAATAAACACAGCTTAGACATAATGACAACAGTTTTGTTAGTAAGAACCTGCATGCTCAGTGACAGGCATATACGTGACCATTGTTTACTTAAATATATGATTCTGGGGCTATATAACTACAAACCTTTCAATTTACATTGCATTTTTTGGTAACACTTTATTTTACGGTGCCCTTGTTAAATATGTTACATGTATTTACTATAGTATTTACTATAAATTATGCATATTACATGTAACTAACCCTAAACCAAACCCTAACCCTATAGTAAGTACATGTAGTTTATTTTTATTACTCAGTACTTAAATGTATAATTACACTGTAACACGGGCACTAAAATAAAGTGTAACCCATTTTTTCATTACGTTCATTATTAGCACATTGACTTTTGTGGTTTACAATTTTTAAAACTTTCGTTTTCGTCACCCAACACACACATAAACTCCAAATAGCAGTCTGAGACCCTTAAAGTAGTAATTTGGGAACCAAACATTTTCTGTGACATCATAGCAAAATCACTAAAAAACAACAAACAAACACAGCGTCGGCTCCACATTATTGCTGTTCTCACCAGCTTTGTGCTTTGGTGCTGTGATGCTAATGATCTGACTCTCCAGTTGTGAACTGGTCTTGTTCAACTCCTGAACTTGGCTTCCTTGGGTCTCCCATTCCGTTAGCAGATCCTGGGAGGAGGACGAGACGTGTTAAATAAAGCTTGCTGACTAAAACCAGACGCTGGTGTCTAATCCCTGTGAATAGTGAGAAGTGAAGTCGTACTTTGAGCTGCTGTGCTCGTCTCTGCAGGCTTTCTGTGCTGAGGTTGGGTTCTTTGGAAGGCAGCTGCTCTTGCACTGCCTGCAGCCACCTGAGGAGGGAGCCAGAGCGCGAGCGGAACTGAGCCAGCTGCTGGCCGCAGCTTTGAATGGAGTTGAGTCTGTGAAGGACACGATACAAGTTAGATGAATGTATACCACTTTAAACGAAAAAGCTGCGTGTGTTTTTTTTTTCTTAACACATTAGAGGCACAAACTATATATGTTTATTTACATTAAACAATTAGATTAATTATTATCTAACACAATGAAACTATGTGAAACACTCTGTCTCAGCTTCCCCTTTTTAAAATAGTCATTTTTTGCTAGACATTGAAGTTCCTAGCTGTATCCAACAACTGAAATTATACGATAAACAATAAAATCATACAATGTAACAATAACTTAGACATCTGTTGAAATCCCAAAATTTACTAAGAAAAAATGTAAACAAAAAATGTAAACCTTATAGAATATAAAACATTTTACTATGATTAGTATTACTATTCTTAATATTAGTAATATTAGTTAATACAATTACAGTAATATATAACTATTTTAATTGTATTATTATTTTTACTATTAGTAATATTAGTTAGGACTATAATAGTAATATTATTATTAGTTACATTACATATTTTTTGGTTTAGTTCATAGTTTATAAATGATTTAAAATGTAAAGTTAAACAAAAAATGAAATGTATTGTATCACAATTATTTCCAAATACTTTCTATCTTGCCCCCTTGTCTGTTGACTCTCCTTTAAAAACAAATACTTAAAAAAAAGGTGAAAATTACAGTTTGTTTACAGCTGAAATCTACTGTAAACGAACACAACCACACATTTGGCAAATGATCCTTTCTATGAATAAGTCAACACAAGAGGTGCCTATTTTAAATCTATGGTGATAGATGAGGAGTCTGTGTTAGACGTTAAACAGAGCCAGACTCTTGTGTGGGCAGCACGCCTCCACTATTGTTAGCAGTAGTTGGGGTCGAAGGTCATGTCCTAACATGCTATTATTTACATTTAGTTTATATTACAATAATCCCACTTCCCACTAACAAGTATTCAAGGAGACACGTGGAGTCAGATATTAAGAACCCGTAAACTGACTGATGTATGATTCCTCTCTTGGGGGCATCTGAAATGATCCGTCTTGAGAAGTAATGTGGCAGAATGCTTTCCATAATAAACTTAGTGTCAAATTAGGTTAGCATGACACTATTTTTATGCCTGAAAACGTTATTATGAGATTTTTGTCACATGTCAGAGATCAAATCATTTAGAGCTCTGTCATTTTTAGAGGTTGTATGAAAAACGCGTTTGATTATGATGGGGTTAAAATCTCAACAGAGTAAACTTGTGAATAGGTCTTATGAGAGAGAACAGACTTTAAAAAACCTTTTTTCCCCCGATTTGGGACTATAGATATTAAAGAGGCACGGTGCCTGATTCTTAACAGATTCTCACAAATCTTACATATTTGCTTACTCCCTTGGTTCTACTTGCGATCTGAAGAGAGAAATTATGTTAAGTAATGTGTTTTCACAACTTTCTCCACTCACCTCTCATTGGCACTGGACTCCAGGCGTGCAAACTCCTCAGAAACATCTTTGGTTGTGTCAAGAAGACTTTGGACATTGGCGAGGACCCCAGATTGACTCAGGTCAGAGCCAAGGTCGACAAAAGACTTCAACTGATTTGACTCTTGAGCAATTTCTGATTTTATCTCCTTTAATAAGAAAAAGATCATTATATTTTTAAAACTGGACATTATTTAACAGTCACACAGATGCCATAAACGTTATTCCCTAACCTCTACAGTCTGTCTGTAGTCCTCTACACTGCAGTCTGGTTGTCCCAGTGGGGTCAGCGATCTTTCTCGACTCTGCGTGAAGCTGAGGAGGTCTGCGCTCTGACGCTCAAAGCTCTCCAGCTTGGGTAAAAGTCCTCGTAATTCATTCTCTCTTTCAGTCTGCTTGGCCTGGGCATCTGTATAGCGCTGTGTCAAGTTCTGCAGTGCCCCCTGCAGGCCAGATGCGGTTGATGCATCTGCAGACTTCAACAGCTTGGTTACAGAGTCAAACGTGGCATCTACGCTGCCCTGCCTCGAAAGCAGCTCCTGACGTATTTTCTGAAGGAAAAAAGTGCCATGTTTTTTATTTTTTATTATATAAAATTAATTAGAAATTATAATTAGAAGAGTTGGCCTATGATAATTACAGTGAGACAACACACCTGATTTTGTGTCAGGGCTTCCTGAACTGCTTGGGCAGTAGGTTGGACTGGGCCGGAAGATAAAGGCAGGCCGTCCAACCACGCCAGCAGTGCTTTCAGCCCCTCCTGAACGCTGACTGACTGAGCAACAGCCGTCTGGAGCTGATCGGCTCTTATTGACACTGAATCAGACAGAGTTTCAAAGCGCTTCTCCAAGGCATCTGAAATGATAAGGGGAAATTTTTAAACGCATCAGTCGGTCTAACATTAAAATTAAACACAATTTGTGTATTCATCACATACACAGTTATACACATTATACAACTTTGTGTTTGATAAGCTTTTATTAGACTGTGAAGAACAGAAAAAGGCATAATAAAATAATTATTAACAATTATAATAAAATATGTATTTAACTAAAAAATGTAAAAGTAAATAAAAAAAATCAAATTAAATAAAAAACGATATTATTTAAAAATATTAAAACATTTATATAATATTTAAAAATAGTAATAGCAATCTAAATAATGAATTAAAAATGGTAATCTAAATAAATATAGGATTTAAATTACATTAGAAATCTAAAAGTGTAGAATTTAAACAGAATATGGGAATTATATACAATAACGCTAAGGCAACATCAGTTCAGGTAAATAGGATGTACATTATGGCAACAAATGTTGACTCATCATTATCCACTTTTAGCTTTGAGTTTAAAAATGTGTTTAGTGGGAATAAATTTACCTGTAGTGTTGTTAAAATCTGCTGTTTTGAGAGTAGGGGACTCTTGTGTGTTGGCCAGCTCTTTCCCTGCTCTCTTAACCTTCTCGAGCTGTACCGTACGTTCTGCCAGCTCATCCTGTAGAAGCTGAGAAGAGACCACATAAGAGAAGGTGATTCATCAGAAACATTACTAATGGTAAGCCTCACTCAAGTAATCCGGTACTTCTAATATTTTGGCAAAATTATCTGACCTGTACGGTACTGAGCACACGCTGCAGCGCCTGAGGGTCTGCTTGCTCTCCGCTGGGCTTAAACATGCTCTGATTTTTCTCCTGAGCGCTCAGCCATGAGTCTAAGGATCCAGCCTCATCTTGGTACTGCTGGTATCGCTCAAGGAGACCAGAGAGACGGGTGCCAAGTTCTGAGGACTGAAGAAAGGAACACACAAGAATCAATGATCAATCTTAACAACTTTCATTGCATGCTAGTTTAGACTTTTGGTTGTACCCACCTTACTGTGTAATGAATTGTAGCGCTGTGTGGCATCCTGGAGCTTTCCGCTCACTAGCTGCCTTGTGTCCTCCAGAGCTGGATCGGTACTACTGCCCTTCTCCAGAGACCCCTGGACAGAGTCAAGAACTTTCTGGCCGGAGATGGTCACAAAGCGCAGGTCTGCTTTGTGACAGATGACATCCTCTGCAAGCTGTAAAATATATATTTTTTAACTATAACACAAACAGCACAGTAATGGAGATCAAATAAATGAACGGAGTAACACTACATTTTATTTTCCTCCTTCATGTTTACTTTGTATTAGTTAATGTCTTGCACTTAAAGCAATTTGGTTACCCATTTTGTAAGTCATCATCACTGTTTGTACCTTTTTGTGCTCCTCTATCCTGTCTTTCAGGCCCTTTGCGTCAGTTTCTCCCTCCCCGAGCGAACGTAGCTCTTGTTCGCTCTGATCCAACCATGTTCCCAGGCTCCCGTGCTCCTGTACAAACTTGGCGAGCTCTTCTCTCAGGGCATCTGCCCGCCTCAGTTTGTCCTGACAGCTCTGAAGTTTCTCCTGATGTTGACTCTGCAGCTGGTCCAGTTTGGCCCGCAGACGCTGTTTTTCCTCTGGCGGCACACTGGAGTCTGGTTGCTCCAGGAGGGAACGGACGGATTGGGCCACCTGCTGCAGGTGAGCCTGTTGAGCGTGTAACTGCTGCAGCTCAGTCTGGTGGAATCAACAAAAAACAAAGCATGTGTTGAACTTTGTCCTGGTGACGGCAATACAAAAACTAACTTTTATACCTGACTGAAATTACTTTAAGGAGTAGTTCACCGAAATATGAAAATTCTCTCAATTCATAATTTACCCTCATGTCATCCCAGCTATATTTGTATATCTATATCTATATCATTTTCTTTAATTTCTTGAAACAAGACATGCATTTGAGTCAAGAGATATGCAAGAACCAATGAGATTTGAAGTTAAAGAAGGGCTGCCATGTACTGTATGTTTACATGAATACACAACATACTGATTGCCATGTAAGTTAATAATTTTCATTATTGTCACCGAAGTTTCATTTCGCCTCAGAAGATGTTTATTAAACCATTGGAGGTATCCGGATGACTTTAATGATGCATGTATGTGCTTCAACACGTTAACTTAGATCCCATACAGGTATAGATAACAAGAGGGCAGTTTCAGATAAAATTACTTACTAGTATTCAACTGCAGAAATGAAATCATATACAGTACATCTGGGATGGCATGAGGTTGTCTAAAATATAAATATTTGGATTTTCTGCTCCTTTAAAGCTGAACTTATTTTAGAACCTAGTGAAAACAGGTTGACCTGATTTTAGATGTTTAGATTTGACTGACACCATGTCTACACTGGACTCGCGACCGGCATGACGCGACACGAGGCTTGTTCTAATGGGATTGTCGCGTTGCAATGCGCCGCATCAAGTGTGGACAAAATGTTTAATTATAATGGGTTCTAATGCATTCTATTGTCGTCATGTGAAGACACGGTGTTAATCTACTGTACTTTAAAACTCACTTAATTTACCTTCGAACTGACTTTAAAACATTAAAACCAACTGTTGAACTTTAAAGTTGACTAAACTGATTCCAAAACCATCTCCAAAACATAGAACTGAACTTTAAAACTGACTGAAAATGACAATAAAGAATGATTTACATCTCTTTAAGATTCTGACCTGAAGCATATCACTGTGCGAACTGAGAGTGTTCTCTGAAGGTCCAGATAATGCAGAGTCAGTCACCGTCCCCCCAAGCGACCGCCTCTTCGACTCATCCAGCGATGACAATTCTCTGAACAGTGTGTCTATTTTTTCTTGCGTCTCCTGCATCTGCTCCTCCGCTTTTGCCTTCAGTAGACGCAAAAGATGACAATTATTGAAAGAATAAAAAAATACACAGAAAAACGAAACAAATGAAGCTCAGCTTACTCTCTGTGTGTTCTGCTGAACTGTTGTGACAATGGCAGTGTCCACCTGAGCCAGTGAGGACTGGATGGAGTTTGTAAGCAAGTTGTGTTGCTCTTTCATTTGTGATAGCGCCCCTTGTAGTTTGTTCCTTTCTTCGGGACTCAAACTGTCACCTCGCTCGGCCAGAAACTCCTCCACTGAACGCATAGTTTCCATCAATGAGTCACTTTTGGTCTGAAGGTCCTTTTCCACGTCCTATTGTTATATATAGGATACAGACAGAATAAAACAAACATTACATTTTTTTTGCTGTTTTAACTATTCAGTAACTTAGTACAGGCGAAAGCCTTTTAAAAGCAAATGAAAGATATGTCTTCATAATCTCACCTTAAGCTCTTTTTGCTTCTGTTGTAATGTGCTTACATCATCACCCACTCTCTGATTGGCCAGGAGGCTGGCAGCACCAGCCAACCACATTGTGAGGTTCTCCAGTTTTTGAGAGCATTCTGCCTTCTGCTGCTGCACAACCTACATCCCACCATTAAGAAAAGAGGTCAGTAAAGCAAGAACAAACTAAACAAAATAAAACATTACTTTGCATTTGATCAATTATTATATCATTCAATATAATTGATCAAAGTGCTCATCATATGATTTCCTTTTCATCCCAACAAACTCTCAAAGAATTTTACACAGTCCAAGGATTTCAATGTACACTGGTTGAGCACGATGTGTCCAAAGTCACCACACAAAACACCCAACACAACACTCTCAACAGGCCAGTGAAGCAAACAAAAGTCTTTAGACAAAAACAACTCAGTAGTGAGGCTACTTTTAAAATTTTGTCTTTCCAAACGTCTCTTCTGAGGCAATCTGTAAGAGCAAGGCAGACAGGTTAATACACGCGTGTTACAACCACTCACACACAGCTGGAAAAGTTTGAAATGCAGATGGCAACAAAAACATGACAACAACAAATTATAAGCATTACTGACAAAGCAAAATAAACGAAACAAAAAGGAAATCATCATTTTTACACGCATGTAGAGATTATTTTAAATGTGCAAATGCAGAAAGTGACTTTGTAGTGACTTTTTACTTACAGTACTTGCTTTGCTTTAGATTCTTTTGTGATTTAGTATTGCCAAAGTTAAAAGCAAAAAACAAAAGTTAAAAGCAAAAACCCCACATTCGTTTTGTTCTTAACATGGCAGCGCAAGCAATTATTCATCTTTTTGCAAACCTCTCTATCCCTTGTCGTCTGTCTCTCTTTCTCCAGTTTCTCTTCTTTTTCGTTTTGTTCTTTCCTCATGCGTTCCTTCTCTCTCACCAGCTGGGCTGACAGTGCCTGTGCTCTGGCATGAGTGTGACCGACAGCCTGATGGAAGACCTTCTGTAGCTGCTCCAGGTGTCCGAGGAGATGCCTGCTCTGATCAGGCAACAAGTCCTGAGCATGCTCAGAGATAAACACCTGAATATTGAACGCCACAGCGCTGACTTCATTGGATCGGGCTGTAAAGGAATTCTGTAAATCCTGAAAAACATCAGGAATCACAATGTAAATACATGGGAATGCCGCATTAACTAGCTATATTCAAGGGATTGACCCCCAAATATTTTATTCATCCTCATGCCATTCCAAACATGTATGACTTCCGCAGACCACAAAAGAAGATATTTTGAAGAATGTTGGTAACCAAACAACACTGCCCTCCATTGACTTCCATTGTATGAACACAAAACATTTCTAAAAATATGTTCCACAGAAGAAAGTCATATACCGTTTTTATACGACATGAAGGTGAATAAATGATAACCATATCTATAAGCACCCAATATATTATCACAGTTAGTGTTTTACCTCGCACAGCTGTTGCTTCTGAATGATCTTATCAGAAATGCTTTCATCTTTGGCTGTCTGCTCATCTTCCCCAGTTCCTTCCTCCATTTGAGCCTCAGTCTTCTTAAGCCAGCTGAGAAGGATGTCAACTTGCTCTTCTAAAGCTCTTAGCTGGCTATTTACAGTTTCCTGCAACAATTTCACAAACATCATTTAAAGAAACTGATGAGGTATAAAGGTACTACACCAAACATTTTTTGAAAGAATTGTTCTTACTTTTTGTGCCTCTCGCTGTGCTTGCAACCCCTGCAAAATATTTTGGGCAAGGTCTTTGGCTGCACTGCATCCTCGAGATAAGCTTCGCTCGTCTTTCTCTAAGGCCATAAGCAACTGAGGTGGGACATCCTGAGGGATAGAGTTCAGCAGATGCTTGGCTGCGTCAGTCTCCTTGTACACTTCTGGTTCTAGGTCACTAATTTCCAACCCAAGAATCTGAGAACAGAATCAAATGAAAATGAATACAACCCTTGATAGTTTGTACATTGCTACTATTCAGAAGATTTACTGTAGAATAACAAGTATTTACCTCCGTCTGTTTGATAATGTCATCAAGTGCGATGAGACTCCGTCCAACAGACTGTTGCTGCTGCTGTTTTAGACGGACCTCAATGTGTCTGATCATGGAGAGCAGGGCCACAATCTGTTGGTCATGTTCTAAGCACTCCTGACGAGCTAGTGAGGACTGAAAAGAGAAGGACAATTTATTTTCAAAACACAAAAATGGTAAAGTAAGGTTTCAAAAACTAAAGAAAATGTTCGGAAGATGTCTTACATTTGTAGACTTTGTAGATTCCATGTTCAAGTGTTCAGTTTCTATTTGAATTTCTTCAGACTGCTCTTCCGTTAAACTTTCTGCATGTTCTTTCACACCTTTGTTCTTTGTGGTGTCAAGCTGTGGGATCTCCTCAATAAGGGAAAGTCTAGATTGTTTTGATTCTTGGATGGAAGGTTCAAATGAGGCATCATAATCACCGAAATTGAACTCTTCATCTCTGTCTGGCTGAGGCTCATTTCTGACTTTGTCTGTTGGTGTTTTGGTAGTTTGCAGGTCTTCAGAGTCCTTTGTTGTTGGCATGTCAGGGACACTTTCGTAGGCTATTGATTTTACGTCTTCATGTCTGTCAGTCACTGAAGTGTTTGATGATAAGGCCAATTCAGGCATTGTATCTAACAACTTCCCAACTTCTGTCTTTTCATCTAATGTCTCCATACTTTGTTCTTCTGCTCCTCTATCACTTCCTTGCACATCTAAATTCTGTACTGAAACTGGTCTTTGCTGGTTTATGTCTATATCTTCATCTGAAGCCTCGGTCAATGAAATTTGTGAATTTCTCTCACCACCGCTCAATTGTGTGTTTGTACGATTATCATGTTGAACATCCTTCTGTTCATGAATCTGTTCTTGAACTGTACATGCATGAGAATCAGACCCAGGTAGAAGTTTCTCCCTCATCTTTGGCACTGCCCCTTCATCCTTTGTTTCTGGCTGAGTCTGGTGTAATTCATCATCCTCCATCTTACTTTGAAAAGGCTTACGGCTTTTCTTGTTCTGAACGGATTCATCTTTGGACATCATGCGCAATTCTTCACCACTTGCGCCTTGCCGCATCGCTTCTAATTCCTCAGCAGCTTGTTTTTCACTCACCCCTCGCTCAAACACCTTCCTAAGAATGCTTTCCTTAGCCTTCATCAAAAGTACTTCTTTCTGTGTCATTGCTTGGCTGACGTTCTCTTGCATTTCATTTTCATTCTCCTTTAATTGATTGCTTTGAGACTGGACCTCTTGAATCACTGTCTTCTGTTCTATCTCAGGATCATCATCCCTTTCTCCTCCTGCTTCAACAACAACCATTTGCTTAGCTTTTTTACTTTTATGTTTCTTCTTCTTTTTCTTTTCTTGTTCTGGGCCAAGATCCTTAGGGGTATCAACAGCTTCTTGTTCGTGCTCAGTTTTTGCCACAGATGTTGTGGTGCTGAGCTGTGTTTGAGCCTTCTCTTTTTGCACTGCATTGCTTACATTAAACTGCAGATTATCAGACTCTTGTTTGGGGGTCTCTGTTCCATTAGCAGTTGTGGCAGTGTTCATTTCCAAAGCTTTGACTTGAACATTTCCACCCTTCACCGACACAGGTTCAAAGCTACCACTTGTTTGAGGCATCTTTGACAACTCTACTCTGATGTCCTTCTTTACTTTATCATCCTTTACCTTCTGACCAGTGGTAAGAGTATCTTTTTCACTAACCTCGATGTTTGGTGGAACTATAGTTTGAGAAACCTCAGATGGAACTTGCTTCACTTTACTTTCGTTTTCCATTTTAGCTTGCTTGCTATTTTTCCCTCTATCTTTCTTCTTTCCTGGTACCTTTCCAACTGTCTTTGTGGGAGTGGAAGCACTCACATCCAATCTAGTCTCCTGGTTGTCCTGGTTTGCCTCCGTTTCACACCCTGACTGATGTGTTTTTACCTTGAAACTATGCACTTCTACTTGCTTTGTATATGGAGCTTGTTCTTTGGGTTCCAAGTTATCTGTGGTCGCAGACAAAATGTTTTCTGGGCCTGCACTTTCATTTACTGTCTGCATCTGAATCTTGGTTTGTCTTTCTGTTTGCTCTGCATGAAAGCTTTGTTCTTTTAAGTCATCTATGGTGTTTGACAGTATGGTCTTAGAGATAGCACTTTCATTTGCTATCTGTCTCTGGATCTCTATTTCTCCGGTGTGGTCTAGCGAATGTGCCAAGTCGTCTTTGGCCACCTCTTGCCATTTAATCTCAGACATCTTGGAAAACTGTTCAGGGCTTTGCTGAATTGATTTGATGCCTTTGGATTTTGAAGGCTTTACCTCATCAATGGCCTGCTTAAGCCTTTTTTCTGCTTTTAAAGTAAATTGAGTAAGGATCTCTAATGATGTGTCAGGGCTCTTCTGCTTCACAATTTCATGTGATAAGCCTGCATCGAGCACTTTGCTTTGAGAATCAGGAGAGTGCTCGGAAGCATCGACACTTGAGGTTATTTCAAGCTTGTCTTTTTTCAGAAGATCAGCACTTTTTATTTCAGCCCCTTTTAGAGATGGTAATGGTGTACTTGCTACATTTATCTCAGGTGTTCTTTTATGAGGGCTAACCTGACCTGATACCACCTGAGGAAGGGATGAACAAGTTGTTTTATTTGTCGAGTTTGTTGATTTCTTCTCATCTTTGCTCTCATGAATCTCTTCAGCCATTTCTTTAGATATCAGCCCTCGCTGAATTGCCTCAGTAATGCTGGAGACCCTGTGACCAGTTGCTGGATCAAGCAACCCACCTTTCAAGACTTGATTTATAGCAATACATTCAGCCATATCTTCATCAACAAAGCCTTTATTAACAGCCTCTGGAAGTGACAAACGCTCTCCACTGTGAATATCAATGATACCACCTGTATCAGCTTGACTCTGCAGTACTCTCAGTGCGGGTACGGGATCCACTTGTCCTGTCTTAATTGCCTGTGGTAACGTCATAATTTCATTCGTATGTTCATTTGGAACGCCCGTGAACGGTCTCACTTCGAGGAACCTCTGCCCTGTCTCAATGTCAATTTTACCCTGGCATATCATCTCGGAGTAGGGTACAATATGAGTGTTATGAGGGTCCAACAAACCACTTTTCACATTGGGCGAGGTCATGGCTTCTTTTGCTGTTTTTTCATCTATTAGGCCTTTGGAGACAGCTTTGGTTAAAGTAAGCCTTGTTTTGGATGCATTATCATAAATAGAGCCTACAGATGCCTGGAGAAGTGTAGCATATGGATCCAAACGCAATTGTTCTTTGCTCTTGAAACATTTTTCAAGTTTCTCTAACTTTGGAACAATTGTGTTACTGACGAGAGCTTGTTCGTGCGCATCCACAACACGGAGGCGAGCGCCAGAGCCTGGATGCACAATGCCACCTTCTGCAACCTGCTGGCAGAAAATCTGCTCAGAATCTTCCTGTCTAATTATGCCTTTCTGAAGGGCTTCTTCAAGAGACACAACGGTTTTAGTTTTTGGGTCCACTACACCCTTCATCTGAAGCTGTAGTTGCAACTTGGTGCGCATTGCATTTGGATTAGAACCTTTTCCACGGCAAGACTTTTCTAGTGCGAGAAGCTCCTCCTTCCCACTCTCCTCGATCAATCCAAGATTGGCCGCAAGAGTAACCGATACCTTCTTATCTCTTCGCAGGTCGACTATTCCCCCTGACACAACCTGGGCTTCAAGAAGACGAGCTGCAGAATTTGAGTCCAACAGGCCTGCATCAGCAGCATCCCTTATTGAGCAGATCCGACCATGCTCCACATCTACCACACCTGCTAAAATCCTTTCTGAACGAAGCACATTAGACATCATGTCCTTATCCAACAGGCCTTCCTGCATTACATCCTTAACACTTAGTGGCCTGCAGGCATGAGCATCCAAGAAACCACCAAAAAGACCAGCTTTTGCCATAAGCCTCACAGCGGTGTGACCTGGAAGCAAACCTTGGGCCACTGCCTCATTCAAGAGAACTTTCTGGCCACCTACAGTTAAAAGACCATCTTGTTGCAATTCCATAGCCATATACTCAAGCTTCACATCATCACTTGGCATCTTCATCTCTGATGGGTCATATTGTCTTGTTTTTACAGTGTCAAGGAATGAAGCATGTGGACTGCCTTCACTCATTTCAAGCAATTTTTGATCAGTCATCTCCATAGCATTTCCACTTTCATTTGGCTTCATCTTGAGACTTTCCTTATTTTTAGATTTATTGAGTGTTGAATTTGAACTCTTATTTTGAGATGTCCCATTCTCTGATATAGTCTTTACTAGGGATGGTCTCACTAGAGAAGCTGTACCGGTCTCTGTCAAGGGTGCAACATCTTCCTTTGCTCTTTCTATAGACTCCCCCATATCAGTGTTCTTGTATGCAGTTTCATCTTTTTTCATCTTGGGTTGTTCATATTCACCTAATGTCAAAACTTTCTCTTGCCAGTCATCCTTGTATGAAGGTTCAGTTAAAGCTCTGTCTGTGCCTGTCAAGGGTACAAGATCTTCTTCTGCTCTTCCTGTATTCTCTCTCAAATCTGTGGTCTTGCAGGAAATTTCATCTTTCATAATTTTGGGTTCTTCATATTTAACTTTTACTTTCCAGTCCCCTTCAAGTGAAGGGTCTAAAAAGATGGTGTCTGTGCTTTCCATGGGTGGAAGATCTTCCTCTGCTATTTCAACAGTATCTCTTATATCAGTGCTTGTCCTAGAAACGTTTGCTCTCTGATTTTTTGGCTCTTCATATTCTCCTGAAAACAGAACTTTATTTTGCCAGCCCATTTGATGTGATGGTTCTATAAAGATGCTGTCTGTGCTCGCCAAGTTTGAAAAATCTTCCTCTGCTCTTTCAACAGTCTCTCTCATATCAGTTGTTTTCATGGAAACTTTCTCTCTTTGATTTTTAGGATCTTCACATTCTCCTGATAACAGAACTTTCTCTTTCCAGTCTACTTGATGTGATGGTTCTATCAATATGCTGTCTGTGCTCCCCAAAGGTGAAAAATCTTCCCCTTTTTCTACTGCAAACTTCTCGGTAACAGTAATCTTGCTAGTCATTTCTCTGTCTGTGCATGTCAAAGGTGTGATATCTTTTTCGACTTTTTCTACACTATGTCTCTCCTCTGTGTTCCTGCAGACCGTTTTATCTTCAATAGTTATGGGTTGTTTATATTGCCCTGTTGACAGAACTTCTACCCCCGGCTCAACCGCTTTAGATGAAGACTCTTTAAAGCTTTGGTCTTTGCTTGACAAGGCTGCAAGGTGACTGTCTTCTCTTTTAATCATCTCTCCTATATCAACATTTTCCCTGGAAATTTCCAGTCTTTTGCTCTTCTCCATATCAGTGTTTACATAGGCAATTTCCTGTCTTATATTCTTGATTTCTTCACATTCTCCTGATGACATAACATTCTCTTGCCGGTTCTCTTTATGTGAACGATCTATAAAGGCTCTTTCTTTGCACATGAGGTATGGAACAGCTTCCTCTTTTCTTTTTATTGACTCTTCAATGTCAGTGTTTGTGCTGGAAATGTCATATTTTTGAATCTTGGGTTCCTTTTGTTTATCTGATGACACCTTCTCTTGCTGGTCCATTTTAGGTGAAGACTGTTTCACGACTGTGTCTGCCAAGGGTGCAGTATTTTCCTCAACTTTTCCTAAAGTTTTCCTCACTTCAATGTTCTTGTTGGTGGTTTCATCTTGTTTATTCTTGGGGTTGTCATACATTTCTGCCAACAGAACTTTCTCTTGGCAGTCATCTTCAGGTGAGGGCTCTTTAAGGGCCCTGTCTGTGTCTGCCAATAGTGCAAGATCTTTCTCGACACTTCCCATAGTCTCTCCCATGCTGACATCTGTCTTGAGTTCATCATTCTCCTCTGACAACAACAAATTTTCTTTCAAATCTTCTTGAATCATAATCACAGCCCTCCTGTCTCCTATAACGTTGCAGAGGTTGTCTTGTTGCACTGGTCTTGCAAGGTTTGAGATTTGAACATTTTCACACAGCAATTCAACCAATTCTTGTTGTAGCAGGACAAGTCTTTCTCCTGAGTGACCATCAATGTAACTGTGTGTCATTATGTGAGTAAGAAGGTTGTTTTGATCTTGCTCTTTTGACCTGCTTTCCTCTGTGACAGAAGAGTCATAATGGATGTCTGCATGTGAGGCAGGTGATGGCGAAGAGGAAGCGGAGCCCAAACTCAGAACATCTGGAACCTGAGTCTGTTTTAGGACACCCAGTGCATGTGGTTTAAGAACCTCCTTGGCCTGATCTAGAGGAATCACCTGCCCACTCTCAGGTAGATATAATGCACTGACAGAATGACGTCTGCTCAGGACTTTCAGGACAAAATCTCTATTGACAGCACCCTGCTGCAACGCCTCACTTACAGGGAGCATCTCTCCTGATTCTGGCCATACTATTGCTACAAAAGACTGGGAAGACTCGAGCACACGCAAGGCTATGCGAGGGGAGATGAGGTCTCTTTGTATGGCTTCATCTAGCTTTAGACGTTCCCTGCTGACCGGATCTATTATTCCTCCTGCCTGTAGCTGTCGCACCATGAGGGTGCAGGCCAGGTCTTGATCCATCAGGCCATGCCGCACAGCTTCATTCACAGTCAATCTGTGTCCTGATCGGGGGTCAGCGATCCCACCCGCAAACAACTGAGCCTCCAGAAGTCGAATGGTGACATGTCGGTCAATGAGCCCTTCTTGAACAGCACAAAATATTCCAACCTTTCTTCCAGAGCGTAAGCAGACGGTTCCTCCTGGTTTCTGTTTAACCGGAAACAACCGCAGACCCGTCTCATGATTGACAACACAACGTTGACAAAAGTCAACCAGGCTTAGCTTTTCTGCTGTGTTAGGATCAATAAGTTCTCGTTGGTTAAGACAGGACTGCAACTTGTTGAAAAGTGCGGCGGATAGCAATCCCTTCTGTCTTGCATTATCCACACTGACCAATTCTCCACAAAACTTGAGACCGCCGGTGCTCGCCTGTAGTTCAAGTATACGGAGACCCACCAGCTCCTTTATGACACCTTCCTCCATAGCAGTAGCTACTGGTAACACTTGACTCTCAGTAAATTGTGCCTTGTTGACAAGAAATAGCGCAGTTTCTAACTCAACCAGCGATTGGAGGGTATGTTTATCAATCAAACTACCGGAAAGAGCCTTGTCTAAGGAGAGGATATCAGAGGAATCAGGCTGAAATAGACCACCCATGACAAGCTGTGCCTCCAGCAGTACATGACTGGTGTCCTGGTCTATGAGACCACGCTGGGCTGCTTGGAAAACTGGAAAGATTTCCATCGTTCCAAGGTCAATTACTCCAACGATGACTGCTTGGCCCTATAAATATAAATATTTTGTATAAATATCATATCTTTAAGAATGCTTCTAATTTGATTATGCAGTGCATTTTTGGGGAAAAAATGCCCAAAACCATAAATGAGTACAGTAGGAATAGCAAGACTACACAAGTTAAAAGTATACTGAACCCAAAAATGAATTTTAAACTAATTCTAAAATTAACTCTAAAATTAGTTAAATTGTTTATGAGTGTCAAGTTAAAAGAATAAACATGCAAAAAACTACTTGGGATAATATCACTGCAGTGTGTAAAAATATTAAAAAATTCAGTTGATTAAAATACTCTGAAGCCAAAGAGGAGAAATAAAACAGATGGAAAATTTTAACAAATTGCTAGGTCAGAAAGCAAGCAACTGTAAAAGAGAAAGCAAGCACTACTTACCGGCGGTTGTCCTTAGACGTACACACACTGACAGGCCGAGGGTTCGGCAGTTTGAGACGCAATAAGGTGAGAAGCCGGATGTTAGCGATCTGCATGCCACACTCCAGTAGCCTGAAATGCTGCCCGGGACTGACTAGCAAACATTTACTACACTATATTTAATAACTATTTTCATACTAAACCTCTCATATCTAATTTCTGGTAAACGTTCAAAATTGAAAAGCTTACATATGAGTGGATGAAGATCTTTATAGGTGTCTGTCTTACTAAAGTCTGTATTCTGACTACTTTTCTTTCTTACTCTAAACTCCAAGATGTCTTACATTTTCTCTCCCGGCAGCTGTTAGTGATTTTGAAGCAAAATGCTGATTAAGTTCCACAAAGAATTACAGTATTACAGACATGGACTCAAAACAGACAGTGTAACGCACACACAGACACACAAACATTTAGCTGTGACCTGGACACACCATGCTCAAACAGTGAGGTGGAGGTTTGCATAGCTCTCTTCTTCTGTACCAATCCCTAGGAAATCTATTGCCCATCATTCCTTGATGAATCTGTCTTGTTAATATATCTAACCTTTTATTTTTCAAACACAAACACACCATTGTTCACACAGTAATCACTACACGATGACTAATGGATGAATCCACTCTAAACAATGCTGCCTGGGGCTGCACAACAACAACAAAACATGTTGATGTTATCACATTAAGGCACATAATGATGTCTACATGTGCCTTAATACAATGAAATGTATATATAGTGTGAAGAATGGAAACTTTCTTTTTTCTTTTTGATTTAATAAAAGCAAAACTACAAAGCATTCTATGGACACTAGTGGCTACACGAGCAGTTTTTGATGACCAAAAGCTGCCGTCATACTATTCTACTATAATGACCCGATGAGTTGCATTTAAGCAAATGTGCTTTATTAATATGACAAATAAGGATGGTGTGGGTGACATGACATCAGGCATGTTGTGGAAAATGGAAATGACTCAGTTTTCACCCCATGCTATTAATTTGTTACAATTGTTAAGTAAAACGTCTGTAAGGTGTATGAGGATGGTGATGGATGTTAAACCACACGTGACAGGCAACACAAAAGTGACTCACTCGCTCTGGCTCACACATACACATTGCACACTGACCAGACTTGATCATAAAGGAGACCTTTATATAAAGCGCAGGTGTCAAACTGCAGTCCTCGAGAGCCACTGTCATGCACAATTTTGCTCCAACCTCAATCAAAGACACCTGAATCAGGTCTTTAGGATTACAGGAAGTGTGCTGAAGCAGAGACCTAAAAGCACATTAGCTCTACAGGGCTGCAGTTTGACAAACCATTTTAAAGCAATATATTTCAAAAGCATTGTTTTCAGGACTTTGCAGTCGAAGCTGGCTTTGGCAAAGTTTAACATTGCTGGGTTTTCCCCTTGAAGCATTAACTGTACCTTGCGCTCCTCCTCTTTGGCCAACTGTTGCTCCAGTTGTTGTAACTGGGCAGCAGAGCTGTCGCACAGTTGACTGTAGGTGGCCTTCAGCTCATCCAGCTGGGAAGCCACCTGGGCACGCTCTTCTGCGGACAACCTGAGGACACACGGGATGGATTAATAACTGCACTGTACACTAGACATATTTACTGGTTATTCATTATTTAGAAAGTAGTTGTGTAACAACTAAATGTAACAATAAATGTGATCTCCCATGGTTTTTGTAAGTTCAGTTCAATTTTTGTAAGTTCAGTCTAATCAATTGATTTTAAAATGAAGCAACGACAACAACAGCAATAATACTACTAATAGTTAGTTATAAACAGTTGTCATTTACACACAGGTAGGTTTTCTGGATACTTTTCTAGATAGTCTAGATTTTCTGGTTACTTTTATTGAATATATTTTCTGGATACTTTTATTAAAAATATTTGTTGGATACCTTTATTTAATATATTTTCTGGATGCTTTTATTGAAAACGTGTTGGAATTTTTTAACGGAATATATTTTTCTGGATGCATTTATCGAATATATTTTCTGGTTATTTTTTTGAGTATATTTACTGGATAGTGGATACTGTTTTTGAATATATTTTCTGGACGCTTTTATCGAATATATTTATCTGGTAATATTTATTAAATATATTTTTCTGGATGCTTTTGTTGAATCTATTTTTCTGGTTACATTTATTGAATATGTATACTATTGAATATATTATATACACTATAAAATACTTTTATTGAATACATTTTTTGCAGTGCATCAATTTTACAGTGAATGAATAGAGAATAGACGGCTTCAATTTCAATCCATTGAATCTTTAAGCATTCTTAAAGGGTTTATTTTCCAGCTCTATTCCAATGTTTGTATTATAATCAGTTTCAGTGGCAACAACATTAACAAACTTTATGGCTCAAACCGTTTTATCCGATAAAACCATCTATATTATATCATAATTGCTTGCTCTGAATGATTGTATTAATTTAGCAAAAATGATATACAGTATTTTCACTTCTACATGAAACAATAATATATTCAAACCTACTTCCCTCTAAAAAGTTGGGGTTGGTACCCCACAGACTATTTGCAGTACCAGAGTTTGAGAATCTCTGTCATTGTGTACTGAAGACAGTATAAAGAAGACTCACTTGCTGGCCTGCTTTGACATTAGGAAGACTTGTGTGCTCCTGATAGCTTCAGCAACCTCCTCTTTCTTAGCTGCCAACTGCTCACTGATGGCCTAGAAAAGAGACAGACATTTTCATACAAACTACCTATACTACAATATTGCCTGAATAGCACCTAAAAAAACTTTACTATCCTAGCTATACTATACCTGCTGTGCAGCAAGTGATGGCTCTGTAGATCTGCCCGCTCGATCCTGCACACCTTTTATCCAGCTGAGCAGCTCTGAGACCTCCCCGACCCGTGCCTGCCTCTCCTCCTCTACCTCTTTCTGTACACATGATAGAAGCGTTTCGTTTTCTTTAAAGTGCATACTTCAAGCCTGAATGTAAGGGTCTTGGCCATTTCTAAAAACACACCTCTTCCTCCTCCAGCCGTCGTAGTGCATCACTGATATACTTGACATGTTGTGTTGTCAGTGTTACCAGCGCTGTATAGCGTGTACGTAGATCCATGAACTGTAAAGTAGCAGAAAAACATGATTTAAGTCAATTTATTACAATGTACCGCGTTCTATCACCTTGTTTCATTGTTTACCTCATGTGTGATGACATCAGATGAAGAGTGCATCCTCCTCCTTTTCACGGGGGATTTTTGGGTCGATTCCACGAAAGCTCTAAATGTCATAAGCTGGAGCTCATAGTCCTGATTCAGACAAGGAGAGAGTGTGTAAACAGAAGTACAAGACAAATGTTAAAACATACTTGGTTTGTATCCAAAGTTGCCGGCGACACCAAGTAGTCTCTGAGGCTCTTCACGCATTGCTTTACCTTGACTGCACCGCAGTAATGTTTAGAGTGTGTCTGACACTCATCCAGTTTGGTCTGGTTCTGTTCGATCTCAGCCACCAAGGCCTGCGGAAAAACAGATGAGTCATTCTAGTTTAAAATACTGGAATCCAAGCCCTGTTCTCTTTCATTTTGTCCTTCGTTCAATGCCACAACTACCGCTTTGCAGGATGTTTGTGTTTTTATATTCTGTTTATTAGTGTGTTGCATGCAATATACTGTATGTCATCTCATGTAGCAAAAACATTGTGTCAACCCACTGTGTTATATTCAAACACCCTCTCACCGTTTGCTGTGCGAGCTGCTCTGACAGAGCTCTGCTGTCCGTCTGCTCGGGCTTCGTGTTCTCCTGCATTTCCGTGGTCTCCTCTATCCAGCGGATGAGAGAGTCGTGTCCTTCTCTGTACTGCTGCAACACTGAGCCCAGCATCTCTAGATCCGCTTGCCTGAAGGCCATTGAAATTCATCTTAGAGTTTGAACTAATTATCAATACGTTAGACGTTAATTTGACCTCTTCTCAACTCACCGTGTCTCCATTTGCCTCTGCACTCCACTCCATCTCTCAGTGAGCTGTTGCGCTTTCTCCTGATACCGGTCTAGTTCAGGGCTACGGTCAGTGTGAAGCTGGCTGAGCTGGTTTCCGGCCTCTTTAGCCCGCTGGACCTCTAAACTCAAAGTCTGGAAGATGGGATCTTGCTCCTGAAGCTCAGAATGCCATTTCTGGAAGTGTATGAGAAACGATGGTGTCATGCCCAAAGATGTCCAATGATGTAAAACATGGTAAAAAAACTTAGATGAGTGTATGCGTGTGTCTCACCTTGAACTGCTGTCCCAAAGCCTGAATCGCAGAAGTATCTGCAGGCACGATATCCTCTTCGCTCAGTCGACTCTCATACTTTCTCACTTGACTTTCAGCTGCCTGCAGGCTTCTCATCACCACATCCACTGTCTTTAATCTGGCAGAGAGACAAGCACGCTCAGACTCATGCTCGTAAAGCTAAATGAACAATGTCAGATGAATAACTAGAGCTGACGGGTAAGTGCAATAAATCGACTGACTTGTGCAGATAAACAGAAGAGAGGGAGTTGAGTTTCTCGATGTGCTCCACGGCCAGGTTGAGCTCAGAGCGCAGAACAGGAACGCTAGAAGAGGTGGGTTTCTCCTCGAAAAACGTCACGCAGCGGCGAGACACCTCACCCAAATCTGACTGAAGACCTTTCAGATCCTGCTGTAGTTTCTGCAACAACATAAAAAAATCATCGCATCTCACATCCGACTTCTTTTTACTACAACCCAATGGAATTAACACTTGACTTTTGAATTCATCTGTATTCCAGTGTTTGCAATGCAAATTTTAAAATACACTTTTTGGGGGGTAAAATACTAAATACATTGTTTCTTAATGGCAATAAAATATATATATATTTTTTTTTATTGTGGGAAAGTATACTTTAGAAGCAAAGATTGCTTAAAAAAGGTGGGCAGGCCACTACTGTGTATGAGCTAAAATGACCAAAAACAGTCATTAAGACTACTGACCAATAGAGGGAGCAGTTGTACAGTCTTTGCTCACCTCTTGCTCAGCAATGTGAACCACACTGTCTACCACATCTCCAGATATACCGCTGGATTGTGGCGTCTGTATGTCTCGCATCAGTCTGCTTTCCGCATCCTCCAGGTGCGACTTGATGCTCTGCAGCTCAGAGAGATAGGCGCGAGAGACTGACTCGTCCTTCTCCACTAAAAGACATTTAAAAATGCTTAGCATCCTTTCATATGCTTTTACAGCATGCGACTAGTGTATTCCAACATCTTCTTACCCGTCTCCAAGGAAACCAGCAGCGTTTGACAATGTTCACGGCAGTTCTCAGCTTCCATCTCAAGCTCACGTCGTTCAGCCGGCGTGAAAAGGGAGCTCTCGCGACTGTCCGTCAGGAAGTCAGAAAGGTGGGCGTCCAGGTTGTCCAAAGCTTGCTGCCTCTCCGCTGGGGTCTGCAAGCGCATCTGCAGTAGAATAAGATGATCAAGACAAATCTGTAGAAGTATTCCAATGAGAGAATTATGGGAAATTGATTGAGATTTGTGTTACGAACTTTGTCTAAGCTCCAGGAGGATACGTTTTGTGTGTCTTTCTGCAGGTAGTGCCAGGAAACGACGCTCTTCATGTTAACATGTAGCTGGTGCCAAAGAGACATGACGTTCTGATACATCTGCTCCATCCTATATATAGAGACAAGCACACAGCTGTTTTCAACATCAAATGACAAAACAAGCAAACAACAAGTATCATGTGCATTAGGCCTCTCAAGGTGGATCCTCTGTAACGTGTTTGGTGGTGAGCAGTAAGGATGTGCGTGACGTACCGGCTGGCAGTGTCAATGGCCTCCTGATTGGGTGGAGGGATGCTGAAACATACGGACGGCACCATGGCCTCATTTCCTGTGGGACTGATGACCTTCCACTTAGTCCTCTGAGAGTTATCCTCCAATACACACTCCTCTCCTTTACCGATGGTGATCTGAGAGAGAGACATAGGGATGGATGGATGGAGGGAGGGAGGGAGGGAGGGAGGGAGAGAAAAGAAGGAACATGGCCGGTAAGGGAGAGAAGTTTTGAAAAATTGAGCAAATGTGCATTGCGTGTCAATAGATTAAAAAGTAATGTCAGCCAAATGAGGAGGAATAAAATGTTAATGCTAATGGCTTTCATATGAGTGGAATTATGTGAAGTATGAATTTAGTGAAATAATGCCTCTCTGCACTACTATATTATTGCAACTGACCTTGCAAAAAGTGTTATCATTTCAAATGAATTATCTGAAATAAAATGCAAAAAAAGTTGCCTTTCAGCCTATAGCTGTGTCCTGACTAACATTAAAGCTGATGACCACCAATAACCTTTAAGGCAACATAAAATTTAAAGCTTTAAATGATTCAAGCAAATTAAAAATCAAAAAGATGTGAGAGCACTTTCTCTCTCACCCTATGCCTTGCACACAGAACACATTACGGCACAAAATCTATTGCATAACCGGGAGGAAAAAAGTGATACTAAATGGGCACCACCTCCTTGTGACTGATAAATACTAAAAATGTCCTTCTATAGAAGATACAAGATTCATTGATCTTAATGTGAGCACACTTGTATTCCTAACTATTCCTTCCATGGGTGCTATTTCACATTATTGCTATTCCTGTTAAGTAGTATATTTTAATTCCTCCATTAAATACACGTTAATATATTGTGTAAAAAAATGAAACAACATTTGTAAATACAAGTTGATAAATAAAATGACTTTAAACCTCTAACTAAAAATGATCAAGAAACATTCAACTTCAAAATAAATATTCACTCCAAACAAAACGGCATAAATGCTGTAATGCTTTTTCCAAAAGACTTACTTCCTATGTTCATGCATTTCCTATTTAAACAGAAAGTCACCGTCAGAACATATTAAACGGCTCATCTCTTCTATCAAAGAAACTCAAAAGGTACTGCATAACAGCAATGAGCAATAAACAGTATATGGGACGCCTGAGGCGAAGCAGAGGTCCCTTGTGTGCAGGGCCAGGCCAAAGAGCAAAGGTCAGAAGAGAAAAAGGGGCGGCAATAGTACCTGAGAGTTGGCCTTGCCCGTCCCCGCAGACACACATACAGAGGAAGGGAGAAGGAGGGGAACGGAGAGAGAAAAAAAGGGTTAAATTGAGGAATAAAGGAAAGACAGGAGGATTGAGGGAGGGCAGAGAAAAGGGGTGGGATTAATTAATTCTCGCCTGACTGACATAATATGATCAAGATGAAAGAAAAGACTCGGGGCCACAGCGTGAAGTATGACTGAGTATTCTGCCTATGAATGGATATTAAATAAATGGCAGTATCTTATTTGAATTCACTTTAATGAAGTAGATATTAAAGAGGGGTCAGTTCAAACAATCTGCATCTGTTTCCCATATGTATGACTTAAGAGAGCTTTTGTGGCTATTTTGTTAAGGGGGACAAGACTGCTTGTGGCATCTATCCATGGCCTTTAAGATTTTAGACTACTCTAAAAATGTAAAATCATAAATCTTTAAAATCATATCTAGAGCTACCTCCTATTATCTCAATGACGGCTCAAAATGGGTTGTCATTACTCTGATAACACATCCCTTAACTTGTTTAAATAATAAATAATATTTAAAATATGACCAATGAATTTGGAGCTACCACACTTCAGAGTTTATGCGGGTATCTGTTTGAAGCTAAGTTCCAAAATCTTGTGAGCTGGCTATCCAGACAACAAAGTTAGCAGTTAGGTTGACATCATACATACGTCAAGGTAGCTCAGTAGCTTAAGTTACAAAGTGGAAGAATGCTTTACATGGATGCCCTAAATGGCGACAACGCAAGCTAAAAGAAAGTATATACAGTAGGTGGTGTAGGACTGGACTGAAGGCATTTAAACTGAAGTAGGATTACATCCTTTTTTTCAATTTCATTTCAAACATTTATTTCATTACAAAATCATTTCATTTCAATTTTATATACATCGCTGCTGTCCTTCTGAAACCTTGTATCTCCACATATTGGGATTTTTTTTAAATAGTCATAAATCATAATTTTTTTTACTGTTTTTACTTTATGTTTTTCACTGGGTTTTGCAAATATTTAACCAATACAAAGTATTAAAAGGTGCTTGTCAACTTTGACAATACAATATTTGATCATTTAAAAAGTAGAGTGTTTTTTCATTTCCTGAAAAACAGTGAATTTGGACACCTGAAGTTTTGGAGGCACAGCGATGATATATTGTGCTTTTCCTACCATTTTCAGTGCAATGCTTTAAGTGTATAATGTAAATCTTAGATCAGAGTGATCTTAGGTCAGTTTTAAAGAGGGATCAATGCACGGTTGTGATGTGGAAAGGAAAGACAAAGCAAGTAGGTTGTGATGGTAAGATATCTGGAGTGTCATATACCTCGATTTGCTGGTAGTCACAGATGGCACGAATGGGCGTGGTGGTGCCCAGGTTACTATCAGCGCTACGTGGGCGGAGCTGGACCACAGACTTGGCCCGGCCTACAAGACTGGCCACTGTACTGCGGTATTCAATCAGTTGTTCTTTCTCCTCCTGAAAAAATATTAAAGAAAAAAATCAGCCCTAGCTCTTAAGACCCTCCTTAACAGAGAAAAAAAGAGGTAGCATACATCAATGGGCTGTTCGCTTTAAGAAAATTAGATACATTTTCAGTATAAACATTTGTTTCATGTAAGATGTTAATGGCCATTAAGAAAAGTTTCTAACCAATAAAGAATGTGACGTCACAGATGTGCATTGTACAAACTGCCTATTTCACAAAAGCTTTGAATGCCGCTCATCCAATCAGATTTCAAAACCAGTCACAATAAAGCCTTTGCTAAGTTGTCATAATTGCATTTTCTCCATTATTAACAATGTTTCATCCTAAATGTCAAATGAACATTAACTGAAATGGTGCTCCCATGACAATATATATATTGTTTTTCTCATTCTAAAATAGCAGATTATTGACTTCCAAATTAGATTCATGCAAATGAGAGGCCATCACTGTAACTTCTCCATGGGTTATTATTTGCTTAGCTTTCATGACATTAATGAGCTGAGTATTGGTACAGGACAGCCACAACACTGCCATGAAAAGCTCATTAGAGACTCATTAGGTCTGGCTTTGAAAAGCAGAAGCTGACAAGAATTGATAATGTTTTTACGCTCACTCTATGAATTTAACATGTGCCACTACATGTTATTGCACAGCACTGAGGTTTTCAGAGCAACAATGCTCACAAAATTATGGAAAACATATAAGATCAACTGAGTAATATAAATTGTTACTGTGCTGTTCTTCCAGATGGAAACAGGAGATGGCTATAAAATGGTTAACCAATATCATGTCCTTGTGAGAGCTGGAGAACTTTTGTAATTTTGTCTATTCTAGTACATGACAGATAAATCAATAAAATATTGAAGAATGCCCCACTAAACACCTTCAGATTGTATGAATAACACTCAATCCTATCATTGGAGGTTGCGATTTTTTTCTGCAATTTAGCATTTATGTCCATGCTAAGCTTCAATCTAAAACTTGTGCCAGCTCTTCTCCATATGGCCATGGATGATATGCCTAATGCTCTGCCCACCCGGAGCAACCCCTCTCTCATGATGCCATCTGCCCTAAACAAGGACACTCACCTACCCCTGTGCATCCATGATGCTCAAGCATTCAAATTCCTCAACTGCATGCATTACATTGCCGCAAATAATTCAGAAATTCCCATCAATACTGAAAAAGAATGAAGAACACCACTAATATAAAAACGCCTTATAATAAGAAAGATCCAGAAGCCTGTCCCACCATTGAGTCCTGCAGCAGGTCTTCTAATCTGCCGAGTCTGCTGTTTTTATCACAAGTGTATTGTCTCTTAATGGTGTCTTGAAGCTGGCGTAGGTAGCTTTCACACTCCCGCGCATCACTCATGAACTGTAAAACAGACAAGTGCTTTTTAAAAAAAATAACATTTTTAAATGGAAAGACTTTTGAAAACTGAAAAAGTTTAGCTTGATTTGGCACCTGAAAGTAAGAAGTGTTGTCCTTGAGATGTTGCTCCACACATACGCAAAGCTCTTTCACCCACTGCCACTGCGTCTGAAGGGCAGCACTGTAAGCCTGAGATCGGAAAGGACAAAACTGTACATCAGGATGATTCAAAGAGTTGATTCAATTCTGATTCGTTCCAAACCCTCATGTCGTTTCAAACCAACCATGTCATGGGTTTAGAACATTGAGACGGTGCATGATGACAGAATTATTCTTTTTTAAAGATAGGTGTTTGGCGTTTTTTGCCTCATTTTGAAAGTACAGTGAAAGAGAGGACAGGAAGTGGGAAAGAGAAGGGGGAGGGGTTTTGGAAAAGGACCACGAGTCGGGATCGGGTCGCCCGAAGCGCGCAACATGTCAGAGAACTGACAGGATTATTTATTAGTAATATAGTTATTTTTATGTCAACTATTCCTTTTTATGTCAAGTAAATTCATAAATTGACGAACTAAGAAGTTTGTTAAAGTTGGCATGAAACAGAAGTAGCGTTGTTTTAAATTTAGAACTGTGACACATGACATATGAGAAATGGCTTTTAGCATTAGAAAAAAATGTAGAACGGGGCATTATTTTGTACTTTGGATTACGATTTTTTGTAACGATTGGATCGTTAAAAGTAGAAAGCCTGGCCATTGGACAGTGAATAACGTCCCTCCCCCAGATCGAGACATGTCATTAAGAGAAGAAATGCAGTTTGGAAAGATTATGAGGGCACATGAACTAAATCATTTATAATAAAAACCTCAATATTTTGTAAAATATAAGAAAAAATAAGAAAATAAGAAGAAGTAATAAAACAAAAAATTATTTAAGAATTAAGACAAACAAAAAAACGAAAGATTTTGATTTTATGGTGACTTTAATATTTATCTCACCTCAACTGTTTGTTTGGCTGGATGGTTCTCTTGACGCAGATGATCAGCAGTCTCCTGGAGGGAGAGCATCACTTCCTGTTTCTCCTCCAGCTCTGACCTCATTTCCTGAGAGAGGACAAAAAAAGAACCTAGTACGAATACAATAACGCATTAATAATCTGCATTTATATTTCAACTAACTATAGATGTAGTCTTACAGCATATTGTTCTTTTTTGGCAGCCATGTTGGTGTTGCTATCGCTCCAGTCGAAGGCCAGCTCCTCCTCCTCCCTCTCATTGAGCCAGATCAGCTCCTCAGTGCAGTGGGACACGAAAGCTCGAAGGCTCTCCAGGCAACGCAGTCGCCATGACGAATGTTCCTGCGACAACACAAAAAACATTCATAACGCCATGACGCAATCAAAAATCAGACGCTTTCTCTGTGGTAAGAAACCATGAAGAAAATGGCCCCAAAGGTCCACTCGCTTGTCCATGAACAATCGCTTTTCTTTATGGAGAACTGATTTGGTTAAATTAAGAAGCTGTGTGTGTGTGTGTGTGTGTGTGTGTGTGTCAAGAGCAGGTGTTGTTCAGCACTCTTATGCATGTCACACGTCAGCATTCTGTCTTTGTAAGCAGACACACTCTGTCACACCCTGATGAGATTAAGGAGCGAGTGATATCCATAAAACAGAGTCTAATACATTCAAAATACACTCACATATGGCTGCTTACCATATATTTAAAGAGAAAACTCACCAGCAGTTTGCAATACTGGTTCTCCAGCTTGGACGTAGTCTCAGAGTAACTGCTACGTAGACTGGTTGAGACCCTTGACTGGGAGAGAGAGAACATGAAGAAACATAGACTGCGTCCGAAATCGGATACTGTGACAGTACGTACTGAATTTGAATAAGTACCTACCTATCGGCCGTTAAAACAGTACATTCTATATAGTATGAGTGGGAGTAGTATGATACATTTCGGACATACTGAGTCCGCCATGTTTCATGGTCATGTGACCCGTATGCTCTTTGACCTATGACGTATTAACAACAACCTACACGTGAGCGTTGATAAAAACATCATATAGTCACGAGAAATTCATTTATTGGCACTTACATTAAAAACGGACGTCCACCTTAAAGTTTTCCGCTATATTTATTTGATTTACTTTTGAGATTTGACCATTG
Organism: Triplophysa rosa; assembly: GCF_024868665.1. NCBI lineage: Eukaryota > Metazoa > Chordata > Actinopteri > Cypriniformes > Nemacheilidae > Triplophysa > Triplophysa rosa. The sequence continues at coordinate 12,823,043 of NC_079905.1, read as the reverse complement.
CTCAGCTCCCGTGGCATCATGGGATAGATAAGTGTCCATCCGATCCACACTCAAGAATCTCGGCGGAAGTAGTAGACCATCCGGGTATTTCTCGCCTACTGTTTTTTGCATACTGTGGTTTCGGACATACTATTCATGACTCATACTCATTTTCGCCTACTATATAGTAGGGAAGTAGGCGATTTCTGATGCAGCGTTTGTTTATGAAAAGTTGTAAAATGTATAGTCACATTTAGACTTGAAAATGAGCATAGCAAGTTTAAAGGAATAGCACACCCAAAAATGAAAATCTGAAAGGAATAGTACACCCAAAAATGAAAATCTGAAAGGAATAGTTCACCCAAAAATGAAAATTCTGTCATCATTTACTCACCCTCAGGTTGTTCCAAACCTGTATAAATTTCATTGTTCTACTAAACACAAAGGAAGATTTTGGAAGAATGTCAGTAACCAAACAGATCTCATTCCCCATTGACTGCCATAGTAGAGAAAATAAATACTATGGGAGTCAATGGGGGATGAGATCTGTTTGGTTACTGACATTCCTTCAAAATATCTTTCTTTGTTTTCAGTAGAACAAAGAAATGTATACAGGTTTGGAACAATCTGAGGGTGAGTAAATGACAGAATTTTCATTTTTTTTGGGAGAACTGTCCCTTTAAAAAGTTATTTCAAACCCGTATGGCTTTCTTTCTTCTGCAGAACACAAAAGAAGACATTTTGAACAAACAACACTGGACCCCTTTGACTTCGATTGTATGGACACAAAATCCCTCTTCATATCTTCCTTTGTGTTCCACAGAAGAAAGACTCACATACATGTTTAAAACAACAATGGATGTCTGCATTTTTTTATTTTGGGGCGAACTGTCCGTTTAAAAACAAAAGAATGCATTAAACAGATTCTCAAACATTCAGTACCTCATAATTTCGAGCCTCTTTGAGGCTACCCAGAAGATCCTCCACTGCTTTGTGAATGATATTGTGATCCTGCAGATGTTGTTCTACAGATGGCAGGTCTGAACCCCACTCCGCCCGCTCCAACAGATCCTGCGACTCTTCCACCCAACCCAGCAGCTCGTAAATGAAGCGCAGGCTTCCTTCATCTTCTGAAGACGACATGGCAACCAGGTCTGCGCGAGACATGGGCCGTCTGAGCAGCGACGCCACAGCGCCCGCCGCCCCCAGCAGTGTCTGTGCTCCCAGTGTGGCGAGACCCCCTACAGACCCCTTCTGACCGGCGTGCTCTCCCAGCAGACCTCCTGTGGAGAAATGACCCCTCCTGTACACGCTGGCACACTGCAGGCGCAGGGAGACCAGCTCCTCCTGCAGACATGATACCCTACAAGACAGAAAAGAATCATTCACTGTTAAATTCAGGACAGCACCCTTAGTCTCATCCACCCTTTTTTTTATTTTCTCTCTATTACCTGAATGCCAGCTGTTCAACTTGGTAGTATTTCTCATCTCTGAGGACCTGCAGGTCAACGTGAAGCTGTCTGACCAGACCTTCACAGTCCTGCAGATAAATTCCCATTTCATTCTCACATCTCACAGGCTGCCCGTTCTCCAGCTGAGACACGTCCTGTGGGAGGAAAGAAGAAAACATATGGATTTATAAGGATCTACAGTAACACAAACATCTCTGTACAGAGTGTAGCAAAATAAGATGAAAAACCTATGGATTTTCCATATAGACTTTTGGAAGATCGCAAAAACAAGCTCTGTGATTTATGATCCTTACATGTTTTGTCTATCAAGATAACCTTTGCAAATGAACACAACAATTATTGTTGAGGCCTAAATACAATCACCAGAATTAAAAAGCTAACATGAGGCTATAAATAGACTACACTACGGTCGCTCGGTATCAACGTCACCACCAATAAAACTCCAACAACTCTTTCAAACTTTTTTAATAACATGTGTACTCTGTGAATGAATCCCTATCCATGTTTTTTGAGATTTGTGCCCATGTTGCATTATTTGTGAGATTTTAAAGCGTGACAACGTTTAACGTCCCTGACAATGTATGTAGTCGCTTTTAACAACTTGTTAGCAACCACCATTTTTTTAAGACATGTAAAAGCTTTAAAAATTCACAAGCTGATTACTGGTGTGTTTTATGTCGTAGAATAAAACGTGAAAATATTTAGAGCTTTTATAAACCCCAGACCGTATTTCAGGCTTTTAACCAAAAACCGGAACCGGAAGCGCTTCCGGGTTTTGCTCACAAAATTACATAATCCCTGCGGTAACTTAATTTTACATAAATTTGTGTGTTCTCTGGATGAGTGTTGTGTTAAGATAAAAGTCTACTCACAGCCTGCAGAGTGTTTTTGGCCAACGTTAATTTCTCCTCACAATCCAGAGCCATGTTCTGAATCTTATTGGCCATTTGCAGGAGTAACTCCAGCCTAACAGAACATCCACAATGGCAAGGTTACACACAGATACACGTCTAAAATTCAAACCTCTTAAAATGATAAACGCCGGAATCATCTCAGATATGTCTTTCTGGAGCTGGAGTCACTAACCTGTCCACGGCGGGTCTCATTGCCTTCTCTCTCTCCAGCATCTCCAGGATCAGTTTTCCCCATTCCTCCTCCAGGTCGTTGGGATGTAGCCCTTGGGGCAGCTTGATACGCCCAAATTCTATCCAAGCCTACACACAACCATAAACATCAAACATCTTAAAAAGCTCAAAACAAAGCTTTTTTCATTAATTTTTTTCTGCATATGTGCATATATGTTCCCTTTCATTATTCCACCCCTCCCACATGGCAACGATGCGCTCTACATTAGCCTGAATCTGTTCATGCGCTGCTCCACTGTGCCTCTTGTGAACAGTATAGCCCACATTTAGCTGCAGAATCAAGGTCAACCTCAATTTCTCTGTCTTGCTGTCGTTTTCACTTCGTATCGGTCTGTCTCTCACCTCCAGAAGCTTGTAGAGGTGCTCAATTTGGGTCTTCTCTCCCTCTTTGGCAGGGATCTCTGTCTCCTTGAAGTGGACATATTCATTGTAAAGTGCCTAGGGAAAAGAGGACCTTTGGTAAACAGCCAAGTAGGATCACATTAAATGGCGCTTTTGTGGTAAAGTAAGCCCTTATTCCCACTCTTTCTGTCACATTTGCTCTGTTCCAAACCTAGCGAGCTACCAAAGGAAGAAAAATATCAGGCTGTCATTGATCTGGTCTCTTGCATAGTGATATTTACAATGTGTGGGGTACCAGGTTTCTACCCATGTAGTGCGTTCCAAATGAATGCCTTTTTTAAAGTTGCATGAGCATGCTGTCTTGGATGCCTTCAGCCACATGCTTTTTTAAGATTAATGATTTATCTTCTCACCTTGAGTTCCACAGGATTGTGGGGGAAGAGCCTGTTGGCCATGAGGGCCGTGTGTTGCCTGGTCCACTGCAGCAGAGATGAGAAGCCAGACTGGTACTCTGCCCATCGCTGGCCAACGTCCTGAACAAAATAAACAGAGAAAGAGATGAAGGGAAAGGAAGATCACATGGACATAACAGAAGTTGAACATCTTGTGTGAACGGCCTTTAGGTGAGGTGTGAAGTGAACATACATGTGCTGAAATGCCTTCTCCACCCTCCGGGATCTTGGGGAAAGCATCGTAGATGGATGAGACGTACGTGATGACAGACTTCTCGTCGGGCGATGGCACATCCACATCTGATGCAGAGATAAAGAATATAGACATTGAAAAGGTGGGTGAAAGGGAATGGAGAAAGATGTTTTGCAAACAAAACCTGATTTGCAAAAAGAATACAACAAAAAACAGGAGTCACCAATGTTACCTTCAGAGTCTAGAAGTCGTGTTACCCCTAAAGACTCGGCAATCTCAAAGGCCTGTTCAAGGTTCTCATGGTTACTCTGTTGCGCGACCACATCCATGTCAATCAGGTCCGGCCTAAAAATCACAAAGCCATCAGATCTATGTTAACATCCTTGAGTGCCTCAAAGTACTTAAACATGTCTCTGCGTGTTTATACCTGTATCTGTGCAGAAGAGCATTGAATAAGCGTCCATCGCTCCAGCTGGAGGAGAAATTGAAGCAGCGCAGACCAGGATAGCCCTCGGTGGCTTGTCGACTCCATATTAACAGTTTCTCTTTCGCCGTGAGGTCACTTGATTCACCACTTACATAGATCTCGGAGATCTAAAGAATAAGATAAGATGTTATTGACAGACATCTTGAAATACTTTGCGTAATGGTTTGTCTATAATGTTCTGTTCTGTATTTATGCATTTCCTGTTAAACAGAACACTGAGGTCCAACATTAAGTTTTGAAGATAGAGTGCTTTATATACAGTATTTCGTATCAAGTTGCAATAGTAAGAGGAAAATAAAAATATAAATTTGTATATTTGTTAAAAAGGATGACCCACAGCTTGACCACAAACCCCTCACTTATGCTTTTCCTCTTACTCTTGACAAAGGGAGCCAGTATTTGCAGCAGATGTCTGTGCCAGTCTCTAATCTGTACTCTATTGTCATTCCACTCATGCACATTACATCCAAACCCTTCTCCCTTTTCTCCCTTTTCTTTTGCAGTAAACAAGGAAACACTTGGAATGAACATAAATAGCAGCAAAACTACAGTCGAGATTAGAAAGTAAAACCACAGATCTGCACAAAGCCAATGCGGCTCTAAACTGGTGACTTAAAGAACAGTAACTATAGCCTACTGGTCTGAGCCGATTACTCTAAAGGTGCTTTTACGATTAAGGTTTCTGGTCCAATTAACAGGTGTTAGCCATGAATACGCACTCAAACACTGGATTACCATCATGTTTCAAGGCAAGACTGAGTCAAACCAGTCTTCAAGGCAACCGAGTAAACCAAGATAATTCAGCAAGGTGTGCAGACATGCCGTAAACACAATAAATACAATAGACAGGTCATACCGTGACACAGTGGTATTTCCATCAGAGCATGGATCACTGAGTTTGTGACATTACACTAGTCGAGACAGTAATACTTTGCCCTCAAATAGTCTCATTACATCACAGTTAACACTAAACAAATTATCACCAGATAAACCAAAATACACACTAAAGTAATGTTATAAAGGTAACTAGAAGACAGCCTGTGACTAACTCTATAAGTAATGTGAAATGGCATTTGAAGATAGTGTGACATCAAACAAAAACCATCCAACAAAACAAACACAAGACAAACCAACAAATATTAACATACAAAAAAGAAAGTAAGCAAAAAATTGAAAAGAGCAAACACTTCCCCTGAGGAAGTTTGCTAGAGGCCTGATAATGCCCATATCAAATCCATCTATGTTCATATGTGGGGAACCACAGCGATGACGTCATGACTGCAGCTGGCACACACTGTGCTCAACTCCAACGCACAGTGCTACCAGAGATCACAGAGCCTGCATTCAGCCATCCACTCTTTGATGTGTATTTCTGGGCGTGTGTACGCTATGTTTCGTATTTCTGGTACGGCGGCAATATAATAACTAGCCTGATCAGGTAGACACCAAGCTTTTAATACACAGTGCTAATGCTGGAAGAAGAACATTTCTCTACAGCACTGAAACGCATCTCTCCTTAATAACCTCCATCAACTATGAGTCTTTAATGTGCAGGTGGAGCAGCCAGCAGAGGACGGCTATTAACACACAACAACAAACCTTACAATGGTGCAGAGAGAGAGATGCTGAGAGAAACTGAACAGCTGACAGTGTGTCTGTGAACGTCACAAGCCATCACATCTTTGGCAGCACCAGGCAGCTCCGCTTCACAGAGTGGCAAGAGTGACAGGAAAGAGAGGGGGTGGTCTAAGAGAATGAAAATAATGAGTGGAGGGAAGAAAAGGAGGAGGAGAGATGGTCTGGTCGGTAGTGATTAGACTCCTGGGACCGGGTCAGGAAGGATCTAAAGATGCTGTGTTGTACAATCTTTATAGGAAATACAATGAAACACAAAGCACATATACACACCCCCATTCGTAGTCATAGACGAGCTCTGTCTGCTTTTATCTCTCCTCTTCTAATGCAACATGAAAGACTTCCAGACAAACAGAAAGAGAAAGAGTCTGACCTGGGTGGGACGCTGAGCTGGTTTCTCTTGTGGGGAGATGGGACTCTCCAGCACAGAAGTATCAAGAACTTCAGAGGAACTCCCCCAGTCAGTCTGAATGGCTGCTCCTGCCTCGGGCGAGGTAAGAGGCACATCGCTAGCATAACCTGAAGACTGAGGGTCTTGCGTTGGACGGCCAAAACCATCGGTCATTTGAATGGTGTTGTCCAATAGGAAATCATTCCCTTTTTTTGTTGGAGCTGCTGCTGTTGCGGTTGGTCGACCTCGATTTGTGGACACTTGAATTTTCGTGATATCCCCTGAAACAGGAGACGCAGCTGGAGGTTCCAAATGGATTTCGAGTTCTTTGTCACGCCACACAGGCGACCCGTATTCTCTTGGGTAGACAGTGCGGACCACACAAAGTTGTCCTCCAAATTCGCGTATGTGAACCACTCCCTTTTTCTCAGATTCAGGGTCTTCAAACATCAGTTCACTTCGCCCATGAATATTCTCCTCTTCCTCCATTTCCAAATCTTCACGTTTGGAGCGTAAAAGGCACGGCCTCTCTAATACCCCCTGCACACGCTCCCGTACCCTGCAGACTCTGCCTCCTCCAGGAGTTGTGTTTACTTGCTCTTGAGGCTCTTCACCGAATCTTTCTACCTCAAGAGCTCCCATCCACGCAGGACTGGGATATGGGGATAAAATGGCCATCTTGCTGCCCCGCAATGTCCCTGTGCTTCCAAATATAGGGGCCATCCCAGGGACGAGGACTAAGTTGGTAGGCGTTTCACTTTCGGAAACTCCAGATTTGGGGGCCTGCTTAGTAAGATCAATACTTCCACCTTCATATTCTTCAAAGGCACGGCTTCTCTTGTCCTCCCCTTCCGCTCCTTTTAACTTGTGTTTGGCCTTTCGTTTTCGCCTAAATCTGAGTCTTTTCTTGGGTGGCAGTGGTGCAGCACCACCTGGCCCAGAATCCCTGGGTTGTTTAACACAACCAAAAGAGCTCCCCATATCTAATATAGATATAGGGAGAAATACAAAACAAAAGAAAGGAAAGAAGAAACTACAATGAGAGTAGTTCAGCAAAACAGTCAACCTGAGGTTGTTTAAATTGAAATTTTGTGATTCATCCGTAATGAAAACTTAGATACAACAATACAACAGATGCAGTTCAGTGAAGAAGGTATTAAGTTCCGGTTCTTTCAAGATTTCATGTTTCAGTAATACAGGTGTGAAACAGGCTATTCCTCTTGTCAACTGGTATTCCTTTTGTGTTTTAGGACATTTTTCATTCAACAGCCCTTTACCAAGAAGCTTCACATAAGTCTTTAAGACATGCTGCATATAGTTTATTGTACTTTATGAAATACTGAAATCCTACATTGAAGCTCTGGTCTCTCTGATGGTGCAGAGTTGGTGCAGTGTTGATTACAATAAAGAGTAAAGGATCTAGCCCATTTTTTATGCTATGTAGAATAGCAGGTCATTAGTCATGATACTCAAGGACCCACTAGCCTACCTCTGATATTCCTCATGCTGAGAACCAAGACTGAACTGCAATGCAGACATACACTGTTGTTTTGAGTTGCACGCACACACTCAACATCTCAGGACACATCCCTGTCACAACAAGGTCGGCAGTCCTCATCTCACACACGTCCACAGTCCGGAAACAACATATATTCCTCTGTTTGTATCATAAGACATCCAGAAAACCGTGCCTCTGCAGATTTCTTTAGCATACATTATTGATAAACACACTCCATAGTGCTAACATCAGTTAGGGCAGTAAAGTGAAGACGTTGTAGTGTTAGTCATCCTGTGGGAATGTGTTTATGGTACAGCTTTATGACAGGTCCCAGATCAGCTGCTAATGGACAAAAGTGCACAGTCAGGCAATCCTCCGGTCTATGCACAATTTAGTCACAGCCAAACAGTGCTTAGCGTCTCATGTTCCCATCGTCACCTAATCAGGTGATGTTTAGTCTTGGCATCACACCTGTGGCTGTGTATGCAGCTCCGGTGTATGTTAGCTCCATTAAAACAAGTTTCCAGACATTGAAGAGAATGAATGGGAGGGGTTAGGTACAAAGTGTGTCGTCTCCGCTGCTACGGGAACTGGCATCCCATACCCTGACGCCAGCACATTTGAATCAACACATAAGACGGGAACTGCTGTGAGTGAGGACCTCACCTTCAGGATGTAAAATTCAATAACCACTTTCTTCCTGCTGACACCGCTGGGTGCCGTTAAGCACATAGTCCAATCACACTTATGACGGTCGCAGTTTCAGTCCATCCCATCTTCTTTCTGCGTTTAAACAGCGTATGTCCCAGGAAACGAGAAACAAGTCAAGGTGCCGCTCCCTGATGTTGCCGATTTTCCTCTGGCTATGGAATCTAATTAGAGCACCGCCAGGACAGGGCTGGGCTGGTGGCCGGCTATGGCTGCTGAATGAGAAGAGGAAACGAAAAATCCAGGAGTTCTCCCCCACCTGAAGCTGCACCGCTATCCTCAAACCGGTCGCCTTGTGCGTGTTGAAAAAAGCGCAGCTCCATCAGTCGAGCATGGCTGAATTGATCCGATTGACACGGTGCTCCCCTTTGCACAACCACTGGGTGCGAACAAAAACGTATGTCATGAGTATGAGTGCGCTTACAAGGTTCAGCAATTCTGAACCTAACATTAAAGCATACGTGTCTCAATATCCTTGCTGTGACTGGAGAGGCCTGCGGGTGATGGAGAAAGCCAGGGGCTCCGGTAATAACAGGTTGCCTGTGTCCTCTCTCTCAGTTGCTGGGTAGCTCCTCTGCTCTCGCTGGCAGGCGCTGGCGGAAAAAAGAGCTTTATCTCTAGTCTGCTGCAGCCTCACAGAATACTCTACTGCTGCTTTAGCTTCCTCCTCCTCCCTCTCTCTCCCTCCTCCTTTCTCGCTCTCTTTCTCTCTCCTCCTATCCATGTGCTCATCCTCCCTCCCTCCCGCGCTTGCTCAGATGCCTGGTGAGCTCAGAGCACAACATACACGCACACATACAACCACACCAATCTAATGGCCTTCAACTGCCAGCCTAGGAGTGCAAGAAAATATTAGATTTGACAATTTAATTCTTGCACCTGTAATGGACTGGAATAAGTGTATTATTTTCCAAAGCTGTCACTCTTATTCTATACCTGCACATACTGTGTATGATATATTGTCATCTGGACCCAAAGATCAATGGGTGTGAATGAATAGATCTGCCACAGACTGGTTTGAATAAAATGATATCTGTGCAAAGTCTGAGATGGTTAAAGATAAAAGACCTCAACCATCACAACATATCGCACTTTGATGGAATCTGATCATGTGACCCAGACCTATCATACGCAAATGTGATTGCATGGGCTGCTGATGAATTAACACGAAATAAATAACTGTGACACAACTCAAAGCGAGCTGACGCCACATTTATTGCATCAGCCAGACTCTCTCCTGTACTGCAACTGAGAACGATTTCTGTTTACAGATAGACAGCCGCAAAAACACAGCGATCAGCTTTTTCTGCAGACGGAGGGCATACGATTTCAGCACACAACAATCCATGCCAAACGATCCCACAGCCAAACCTTTTCAACTGACTGACATTAGCTACAGCCAATCAGATGAGTTCTTTGTGTGACGGAGACAGCTGGCACACAGTAGAGTCTGATTAGTATTCTCCCTCAGGATCCTGATCTTAGACAAGAATACACCAGGTCAATACGAGGGGATCCAAAACACATGCCGAAAGGGTGCAGTTAGCCTAAATTACAGCTGTGGATTGAAAACAGAAGCAAGTGTCCCAGTTGAGTGTGGGGGAGGTTGGGTTGTTAGCATCTCATGGCTGTGTAAAATGAAATGGTAAAGTGGCACATAGGGACTGCTACTAAAGGAATTACTTCTCTGACAGAACAACAGCAAGTACTGACTCCTCCTAATTACCAACCTGTGCTCAAATGATCATTTTACATAATGTTCCCCAAATTATTCATGATATACAGTAGAATATTATACTATGGCAATTTTGGCTGTAGTCAAGTAGTTTGCCAACAAGTAGTCACAACGTTTATAGTTTTTCGTGCTTCAATCCATGTTTACAATTAACATTAATGGATTTGGCATACATCTCGCATTGAAGGGACACATTTTTTATCAGTATGTGAGTTTCCGAAGAATAAAACCCAAAATCTTTGCACTGCTAGTACAGTTGCGCTATAGGAAAACTGTATTCACATATACTCAGAGTTTTCATTCCAGATATGTAATAATGGACAGCACAGTACTCATGTGAATGTGAGTGATCTGCTCTAATCAAATCAAATCACAATTATTTGTCAAGATTGAGATTTTGTTTCGAATCTCTTCCCCCTAATAACTGTTATAAGTCGACATCACATCTCATTTTTTATCTTTATGAGCCCTCTGCCTCCTCCACTGTTTTCTTATTTTGCTGAATCATGCTGATTGAAGATGCTTTGGGGTCAAAGCAATGCAATCTCCTTGGTAACCAGCTCCTGTGTCACCTTGTGATGTCATCACCCTGTTGATAATCACTGTGCCCCCTGCTGGACAATTCTGGAAAGTGTTCAAAGCAATTTGGACGATCTGTTGTATTGTCAGCCTAAGACCTCTTAGACAGTGTATCAGGAATGTTTTTATAGATTCTTAAATGAACATAATTTAATATTCTTCTTCTGATAAGTGCTGGTCTCAACACAGACAATGTGACTTTTCTCACTGCTGAGGGGTGATTACTGTAAATGGGCATTAAAAATGTGTTCCAAACACAGCTTATGAAAAGGCAAAAATCATATTTTCATTACTTCAGAATAGATAAACTATCATCAAACATATTTAAATGATCTAAGCTATTACATTTTTTACAAATGTCTAACATACTGATCTTACATACAAGCTAAAAAGGACAGACAAACAGATTCTCCTCCGGCTTGACCCATAAGCACAGAAAATAAGGTCATTTCTTACATGCGTTTCTCGGTGGCTAGTCTAGAAGTGAAGAATTCATTTGCAAAAACAGATAACCCATGTTTTTATTGTTTGATTGTGTTAGCTGTTTTTTTAGTTACTATTACTTAATTAAAACAACTCAACTGCAGTTTCATATACAGTATACTTCTTGGAATGCACAATAAAAACATGATTTTTGAAAATGTTAAAAAACGGACTGGCAGACATTTTTTTGAAAGACCACAAACTGGCCCATGAGTGTACACAGAGGGTCTAAGGTCAACATGATCATTATATTTTCGTCCCTTATTTTTTCCTCTCCTAAAGTTAATCCCACTTATTTTGCCACATCCTGGCATCAGCTTTGTGACTAACCTCAAAGTGGACACGCAAAAATAAACACTGCATGCCCATGGCACTCTTTTCATTAAAAAGCCTTTGAAAAGGAAGGGACCTACCTGGAAGTGAAGGATGATGGTCCAGATCAGACCCAACGTCAGTTTTGGGTTCCCATCTGTGATGTCATCGTTACGTATATTCACCAGTTTGACCTACAACAAAGCAAAACAAGAATCTCAATAGCGGAAAATATTGAATTAAACATTTTTTTTCCAATCTCAAAATAATTCTATTTAATCTTCAATTCCATCCGTAGCAAATGTTTCTTTGCAACCCTGATCTAAATACACTAGTATCTCACTGCTAACAATGTCTAGGGACTGGAAGAGTTAAACATTTAATGATTTAATGTTATTTCAGGGCAGCTTTGGTTTGTGTCGTTCTCTCATGCTGTCAGAAGCTATGTGCTGTACTTTGGGAGACTTGCTATTTGGCAGTTTGTCTGATTTATGGACCCTGGGCTAAAGTGACACGGAAGAGGATATTAGACAAAAACATTGATGAAAACATCAATGCGGGTCATCTCAAAGCCCTGCAGACTGATAGAAAATGAGACTGAGGGCACATATGTATCTACAAATCTCTTGTTTTCCTTAATCTTGAAATTAATTAGTCCAGGGCTATAAACACTATACAGTAGATATTGAGGGTGAGAGGTCTCAAGAGGTCTATTGTGACCTGAGAAAATGTGCTTACATCTTTGCATTTGTATTTTAAAGACCGAAAGTGTAATAAAGTGATTTTGTTTTCATATTTAATATAAAGTATGTGTACATACCTGTCTCTGCTTGAGGAAGTCTAGTGCAATCTGCACATTCTGCAGTCGATGAAATCGCATTCGACCCTTTTCCCTGGGCTAGACAGGAACGAGAGAGAGAGATGTGGATGAGTGCACTAATAATCAGGATAAATTGGAGGTTTGGGAGAAAACAGGTCTGTTACATTAGCAGCAGGCTGAAAGCAGTAAAAACAGCACACTGTAAAAAGATGCAAGACTCAGGATCAGTAATTAAAAAAATAGTCTCAGAGCAACTGGAATAGTTAACAGACCATGAAACCGTCACTAATTTGCTAATCATTTAAACAGCAAAGCTAAACTGATTATTACATCATGCACCATCTTGAGATATTTCAAAACCTAGTAAGCTGTCGACATGACACAGCATTTTAGAGGAGTAATAAACGCTCTCCTAAAACATAGGCTGTTTCAAAAGGCAGGTTAATGTACTGTGAGTGCTGCCTTAAAGGAATAGTTCAACTAAAAATAAAAATTCTGTCATCATTTACTCACCCTCATGTTGTTCAAAACCTGTATAAACTTGGTTGTTCTGTTGAACACAAAAGAAGATATTTTGAAGAATGTGGAAAACCAAAATGTTATTGGGCACCATTGACTACCATAGTAGTTTTCTTTCCCTCCTATGATAGTGAACAGTGCCCCAGAACTGTTTGGTTATAATCAATCTTCCAAATATAATTCCTTGTGTTCAGGATAACAACAAAATGTATACAGGTTTGGAACAACTTGTGGGTGAGTAAATGACAGAATTTTAATTTTTGGGTGCACTATCCCTTTAAGATACCTAATTTTAGGACAATTCAATAGTATTGCATGTTTCATGTTTGCATTTCCGTGAAATTAAAATGTTATTATATTTAAGAGTGTGCTATGCATTTTTGTACTTTTAACTTACTGTATGTTGTTTGCTTAGCAACGTGCTAATGTCACATCATTGAAATAAACTGCAACTCAAGTCTCATATGTGAAATGCTATAAAAGGGAGCTGCTCATGCTAGAAGCAACCAACAATACAGCTTACTAGGTTTTGCAATACATCTTCTGTCTCGCTTTTAAACATCCTTTCCCTTACAATAATACTTTCACATACACACACACACACACACACACACACACACACACACACACACACACGCGCACACACACTTACATGCAAATGCATGCTCATGATTTGCACGTGACCATAAAAACCCCACATAGGGCAAACGTGAAGTTTCATCAGTGTATTAATGTAAGTGTGTGCTGGCAACAGTCAGGTAAAAGTGTGACTATAAACCATATGGTACCTTGCACCATAAAGAACATGGTGCAAGGTAAGGTCTCGCAAGACATCCAAATGTAATCAGATTATTAGTGTATTATGATCAGCTACATGAATTATGCATGGCCATGTTAGATATTCCTCTCATAATCTTCACATAATTGACCTGTCCATCCATGCCGTGTGGTGTAAAAGACCTAAATGTGTGTGTTTTTTGCGGGGGGAGGGGGTCACACATACTCCCTGAGCTCCAGCCTCCTCATCCTCCCCACACAGCAGGATGAGTGGGGGGGCGCGTGACATGCACGCTCTCCGCAGGGTTGACCCACCCTTGAGCTGATGACATCATAGAGAGGAATGTGGAGAAAGGGCGAAGACAGAAACATTGTTGAAGGGAGGATTTGAGAATGATAAAAACATAAAACAAGGTGGAGGGGTGAAGAAAAATCAAAACAATGAAAAGTGCAACTCATTGTGATAATACAACAGGTAGAGAGAGAGAGAGAGAGAGAGAGAGAGAGAGAGAGAGAGAGAGAGAGAGAGAGAGAGAGAGAGAGAGAGAGAGCATGGAGAAGGCAGGTGGTGTGTTAGCAGTCTGGCTCCACTAATCCTCCCATCAATCACTGTGCCCCAGTGCATCTGTCAGACTCTTTTAACGCAGATTCAGCTGATCTGCATTCAGCGATGTCAGCAGCACCAAGGCATTTCATGACATCAGTCTAGCCCCCTATATGAGGTCAATTCACGTGATATGACCGCGCAGGTGTCATTGTTTGACTGCCACAGCATATCCAATAATCCGAATTTGCATTACAGAAGACGAAGCGGATATCTGCCACGTGAATTCCCTGGGTGAGAATTGCACAAAGCATTGGAATGTGCATTTTGAAGCTTACAGACAGACTGGACCCTTGTGTGTGCTACAGACAGCTCAGCGTGTCTGTTTTATAATACTGATGTTGCGTTTACTTACAAGTGTGACACCAGACAGCACCTCAAGCAGGGAGATGAGGTTATGTCCGTCCCTAAGATCCTCATACAAGTCTGTGATGTGCTTCCGCACCTGCAGAGAGAAACAGAAAGAGTTAAAGGGATAGTTCACCCTAAAAAAAATATTTCATCACTCATGCTCATATTTTTCAAAACCTGTATGACTTTCTTCAGCAGAACACAAAAGAAGATATTCTGAAGAACGCTGGTACCCAAACAACATTTGATTCCCACTGAACGGACACAAAACCACAGAGACATTTTTCAAAATATCTTCTTCTGTGTTCCACAGAATAAAAAGTAATATACAGGTTTAAATGACACATAATGGTGAATAACTGACTTTTTTGGTGTTTGGAGTTTCATGTCAATGCACCATCCCAGTAATTCATGTTAAATCCAACAGTCAAGAGAACACACTAAGTAAAAAGGTAGTTTGATAACTAGACATCAGCTGAGCACATAATCCAACCAGCAGAGGGCACCAGACTCATTGAAAAATGGGCCACAGGACACTGACAATTGCGACAAGGCTGAAGAAATGCTGGATATTAAAGTCCTCTTCCTCAATGTGTGTGTGTGTGTGTGTGTATGTGAACGATTGTGGATTCCCAACACATCTCCTTTTGCTGTTTACCTCAGTCTATTATCCTGAGACGACCCATTTCCATAGCCACACAAAACAACAAGCTGTGGTAATCCCCACGTGATTAGTTATTAAACAATAAAACTGTCACACTCAGATGTGTCCCCTTGTGTTTCCGGCACTGTATCCTTGTATCACGTGCGTAGGCATGCCGTACATACCTTCTAAAACCTGTTCAACATTTTTGCGAATAGGTCATTGTTTATGTTAGGAGTGTGTTAAGAGCAAACACACAAAATAAACAAAGCGCTTTCAGTCAGTGCAACACTGCCTAAGGCTAACCACACACACACACCTGTTCACCTGCCAGAGATGAAAAGAGACGTGTAAACACAAACGCTAACAGGTATCATCGTCTACTTAGTATGTAGTAATGACCCATATGACAAGCTATGTGAGCTATGCAGACACAAGAGATTGACCTTAACAACCCTGGATTTCCAAAAACAGCTAAATCTGTCAGGATTTGACAAGACAAAATGTGATGAACTCTGCGCTGTTTAAGGGATAGTTCATTTATCATCAAGGGATCATCTATTCACCCTTATGTAATTAAAAAAAGTATAATACATATTTTCTATCTGTAACTTTTCTAAAATTAAAATTGTACTTTTTTCTTCAGCAGAACACAAAAGAAGATATTTGGAAGAATGTTGGTAAGCAATTAACATCAGCCTCAATGACTTTCATTGCATGGACACATTTCTCAAAATATCTTCTTTTGTGTTCCACACAGAAAAACAAATATATAGGTTTGAATGTCATGAGGGTGAATAAATGATGACAGAGATTTCTTTTGGGTGAACTATCCCTTTGCCTTGCATGTGGGAAAAATCCATCTGTCGTCTCTGATATGATATAAGCAAGCACCATAAGGTTCACACTGTTTAGAGTATATAACTCACTACTCCCAGTGTCTAAAGTTACAGCAACGCTGCGCAACTGTATCTCATTCCCCATGGTCTAACCTACATTACAGTAATACCTTCAGAGTTATGAGGTCACTATCTCTAACCTCATAACTCCGGTACTTCTGTGGTTGGTCACCTGCCCTACCCTTGGAATACCCAGCATTCTTTGCTCCCATGATCTGTGGTCAGTGGATCAGGAGATACACAGGATTAACAAAGACGCAAATATAGCTCTAAAGCACATGGCAAGTGTTTTTTTCAGTTACCTTTGAGTCACTAGAGAAGAAATATAGAGGGGGAATAGCACAGTCATGTTATTTGGTGAAATGAAGGTGGCAGCATAACAACACACTTCTATGATTTGCCCCCCATGCAAGTTCAGTCTTACAGAGAATCCTTGAGTAAAAGTGTGAACGTGTGAGTGTGTGTTCAGCAGAACCGAAGCTCTTGGGTCAGCTGGCTTTATCTTTGTGCAGTGCAGCAGAAATGACCAAAATAACCCGGAGTGCTGGACTGTACCTTTATGAGGTGTTTGTTGACCCATTTTGTGAAGGTTTTCTTCTGCACTCGGTCTCGTTCATCTGTGAAAACAAGAGACAGAGGAGGAAACAGAGAAAAGACAGAGAGGAAGAGGAGAGAAGAGAGATTGGGTCAGTTATGTAACACAACAGGAAGTCTACGCCATGATGATATCACTGTATTATTTACAAGGGTTCTTTCTGCTTTAAATGCCTGAATGTCTAAACACAAAAAAGCAAAAATAGAGTTCTTTCCAGCATTTTACCAGCTGGCACATAATTTAGAAAAAAGCCATATTCAATTCACAACATTAAATATTAGTTAAAGATTTAAGAGGGTTATTGTGGTACGTCTTTGTCTATATCAGAAGTGATATGATAAAACTGGAAACTAGGCTGGAAGTTTAAAAAAAGACCAGTTTAATAGGTTCATTATAGTCCTCACCTGACCCACATTCCCCACTTACTAGTAGGAGAATGACAAAATCACACATGAATACAGGCTTACAAGGCAATAGTGAATGAATAACATATTGATATCTGACAGTGATAATAGCATACAATCTGTACAAAGAGCTGTGCAAATATGATGTCTTTATTATTTTCAAATTCAGTATACAGCCGTAGAAAAAAATATTTTCCATTTCAAAATATTTTCAGTTTTTATGAATTGGCTATTTATAGGTATGTGTTTAGGTAGAATTATATTTTTGGTTTCATTGTGTTAACTACTAACAATATTTCTCACAAATTTCAAATAAAAATATTGTTTCTATTTGCATTTATCTGCAGAAAATGAAAACGTGAGAAATAGGTGAAAATAACATAAAGGATGGTCTGTATTTTTCAGAACTCAAATACTGCAAAGAAAACAAGTTCATATTCACTTTTAAGCAATACAACAGTTTGTAGATTGTGTTTTATGTGATAGCCTCAATTTTCATTACAGTTTTCATGTGTCATGTCATGCTGTTGTATGACTTTATGTCACTCCTGAGGTTTGATTTTGTTGAAATTCAACAGGCACTGGACTGGAATGGCCACAATACATCTATAAATGTTGATTAAATGAAAATTTGGAATGGTCTCTTAATTTTGTATATAGTGAAAACAAAGCTAAGATAGCCCAACCTTGATTCGACTCCAAATGCGAGTATTTGCATGGTTTCAACACAGGCAAGTCAAGTTAAATAAAATATGTTTTGTGGACCAAACAGAACCCTGATCTTCACGTTTATAAGTGTTTGGAAAATAATTGCTTTGTTTTTACTCTGAACATGCCAAAGCAGTGATGCAGTCAAGCACAGAATAGAAATTGATCACAGTCCTGATATTCTGCAAGTGCATGGAACTGTTCCGTCTTGCAATCTTTCCTATAGCCACCAAGTGTGAGGCTACAGTTGATGTGGTTGCTATGGAGACAGCAATACTAAGCAACCATGTGATACAGACGGCCCACTTCTTCAGATTAGCGTACGGTCACATCCTACTCAGATTGACAAATACACATGCACACACACTCACATATCCTACTGAACTGTATACAAACAACCCATAACCTTGCATAGACGAATCAAACTGAAAATAAAATAAAAAAGGCTCCTTAAAAAAACAGAAAACATTGCTCTTAAACAAATACAAACAAACTGACATTATTTGCATAAAGAGTATGCTGTACAGTTAGGCCGATGATTCATCCTTTTCGTTTCACTTGGTCAGTAATGTTTCTCTCTTATCATGTTATATCTTTCAACCTGACGTCAGCAGAACAGGATTTCTAAGCGGTTTAGGTGTAATACCTTAATAAGGAGCACCGCCTTTGTTTTATCTAGGGCTGTAACTAACGATTATTTTGATAATCGATTAGTTGGCCGATTTTTTTCAATTAATCGATTAATCGGATAAAAACTGTGATTCCATCTTTTGCTTATAATAAGTAAATCAGATATGGGAAAAGTATACACAACTGAACTCATTAGCCTTCTCCCAAAATCTTGTGAATGTCTCCATAATTAATACACCTGGTGAGTTGATTCAGGTGTGTCATATTAGAAGCAACTGACAATAGTCTCTCCCAAACGTGGGAGCGAGGGGAGGGTCGGCCAAGGAAATCATTTTTTTTGTGCCATGAAAAGTGAGATATTTGTCATTCAAATGTAGTGAAGTACAGTAAAAAGTAAACAGAAAAAGTAATACTTCAGTACAAATACTCAAAAAGTGTACTTAAGTACAGTTCTCAAGTAAATGTACTTCGTTACCCACCTCTGAACTAAATAAACCACCAAATCAGGGTATTTAGCCTATTATGTACTTTGCAAAGTGCAAACGCCACAAATTGGGTTTTACTAATATAATCTTTAATTTTGTCATTTAAAACACCTCTCCCCTTTAAACTTTAAAACTGCGCAGCTTGAAGAGATGCATGCAAAACACGTCTGACTTTAAAACTGCGCACCTCGCGCTGCACGGAGAGACACGTGTGACTTTTAAACTGCGCATCTCGCGCTGCACGAAGAGACGCATCCACGGAGAGACACGTCTGACTTTAAAACTGCGCAGCTCATGCTGCACGGAGAGACACATCTAAAACGGTAATTTTAAAAGGGAAGAAGATGCGCTTGATTTATAACTGCGCAGCTCGCAAGTGACGTCACAGACCAACTAATCGATAATGAAATTTGTTGACAACAAATTTCATTATCGATTATTATCGATTTTATCGATTAGTTGTTGCAGCCCTAACTGTAAGTGTTCTGCATTCAGTGTTCCAGAAGTTCAGGGCATAAAACTGAACTTCTATGCAATGTACCAAATGCTCCCTACCGTTCATTTCTAATATACATTTGATTAATAATGTTGCATCAAATATATAAAAATTGTTACCTGAGAACGTGGTGGATCCAGAGGCGTATTAAGACCTCATGGTGCCCCTGGGCAAAATCCCCAGAGGTGCCCCCCCCATCCACCCACCTACCCACATGCAAGAATCCACTCATTAAATTATTTATATCAGGGCTCTAGAGTGCGACCAATTTGGTTGCACATGCGACCTTATTTCTCAATGGTGCGACTAAGAAAAATCCGAGGTCGCACCGGTGCGACCAGCCGTTCGAGGGAGAAAAAAAGTCTCAGCGACTCTGAAAGTCTCCCTGTGATTCAACAACAGACACACATTAGGCCCATATCGTGGTCTAAACCAATCAGAGCTAGTGAAGGGCGGGCCCCCCTCTGATTGGCCGTGGTCCAGATTTTCCTGTACGTGTGTGTTAAACAAAAATTCTCTGTCATTGACAGATTTTTTTTTACCAGTGACGGAAAAATCTGAAGGCCATCCGTTCATCATTTTGACGTATAACAATGAGGGCAATTTGTAACTCCCCATTTCCCTTCATTAGAGCGTGATATGGTCGCGAAAGGACGTGCGTGTTTTCATCTGTCATTGTTACTGACTAGACATGTGATGCGATCTGGGAAAACCCGTCGGATGTCGCGCTGGGACGCGGGAAAGACAGTTCACCTATCAAAGTAAACCTCATAACATGAAGAATGAAGGAGTAGCAATGCACATTTCCTGCCAGTCCTGTGTAAACTACGGCATGCAAAGTTTTTTATACAACGTTTTCGTGAGATGACAGAACTCCCCGTCTGCAGCACCGGAAGTTATCCCCGGTCCGCTGCTCATGCGAGCCGGACCGCGATCGCAAAACATACAAGGGATGATCAAAAGTCCAGACACTATGCACATGATAAACAACGTAAAACTTGCTTCACTGCTTATTAGTTGTTATCCGTAATGTTTGCTAGTTTCCTTGTGTAGTGATAATGGCAGAGCTCTCGTTCTTTAAGTGTGCCCGCACCATTTTCCTTACTTTCGTTTTATTCAAACGGTTTTGTACAGTATTTTTATAGACTTAAACACTGGGAAATGTTTTTTTATTAAATTGTTATTAGAGTAAGACTTTTACTACTCTAAAGTGACTTTTACTTGTGATACTGGACTGTTGTGCTTTTATTTTCATCACTTAACTTTAAACCTGTTTTCCTCCAAATTCCATTCCTGAAAATCATTGCGCTTAAGCAGACCTCAGCCATAACTTTTGTTACATACACAAGGTATGAGCAAATAAAAACTGATTTGGAAAGGGCTTGAATATGGTATCAAAAACTAATATATAAATTTGCACCATGTGTTGGGTTTTCCCAGATCGAATCACATATGTACATAAACATTAAATATGATATGATATATGATATAGATGAATATAAACAACAACGGCTTTATTGGGCATTCAGTTGTATTAAAATACAACAAGTTCTGAGACGCAAGTACAGTGTGATGACGTCACGAACATACTAATTACCACGTAAAGCCACCTTGCACCATAGTGACGGGTAATAATAGATTATGACAGATTTTTTACGAGCCTGTCAGTCAAAATGATGGACAATAAAAAGTCTAGCGCAACCTCTGGTGTGTACATGTGAAAATGCGTGTGCTGCAGTCAGACAGAGAGAGGTGAGGAGCCTATAGGCCTGTCAATTAAACAGAGTGGATGTAGCCGCGGATGATGAGAGAAGATGAAAAGAACGATTGACAACTTTTTCGTGAATAATGTTAAGTTAAGGCCAGATCCGTCCGAAAATCATAAGCAATGCTCTGACACGGACCCATCAACCTCCCAGGTTATGTCAAGCCCTGGTCCATTTATCTTGAGATGTTTTAAGTTTAAATTTCAGTTCAGTGAAGCACTTTAAGCACCAACACTTTTTCAGTAAGTTACCTTTCTTGTAGAATTGTGCTTCAAATAAAGAACTTTATGTTGACCAGATTGTTAGTTAATCATTTACAAGTCAATTTTGCCTATATGTACAGCGATTTAAAAAAAAAAGTGAACTGGTAAAACTGCGGTGTTAAATGCGATGCGGTCGAAAATTAGGGTGCACCTAACTTTTGTGCTGGCGCACCTAAGAAAAAAAGTTAGGCGCACCAGTGCAACCAGTGCAAAATGTTAGTCTAGAGCCCTGTATATATTAAAAGATTTTATAAGAATGAAACTCAGCAATTTACAATATACTATTTTACAAGAATTACGCATTAACATGACACTATCATCAAGCATTTTTAACAATTAGGCCTACTGTAGTTAAGAGGTCGCATTTTCATTGGCCCGCCGTGGAAGCCTATCCCTGATTGGT
The DNA here is from genome assembly GCF_024868665.1 of Triplophysa rosa. Taxonomy (NCBI): domain Eukaryota; kingdom Metazoa; phylum Chordata; class Actinopteri; order Cypriniformes; family Nemacheilidae; genus Triplophysa; species Triplophysa rosa. The sequence continues at coordinate 12,801,269 of NC_079905.1, read as the reverse complement.
TGACTACTTTTGACAGCCTATAATGCCTGGAACACACAGGAGGACCTCTCGAGAGCAAGAGTACCAAAGGATTCGTGGACGCACGGCACGCATTTTGAGTGCGCACACGCTCACTGAGCGAGAGGAGAGAAAATTCATAAGAGGGCAGCGTATAATTGAAAGCGCGCGTCCAGTTTTGTGCATGAGCAAAGGAAATCGGCGTGCGAGCGGAGAGATTCGCGCGCTCGTATTACAAGAATGCGCTCTCGCCTTGTAATAATGCGCTCGTGACATTTGTCATTATAATAACGCCATATGCACACGGCTTAGGCTTTTCCTCGCACCAGAGAGAGTTTATAATGTGCGGGCTTTGAGTTTTCAGTGCACGAGAGAGCTTGTGATGCGCGCGGCTCAGGCTTTTCCTTGCAGGAATTGCTATGCGCGTGAGGGTTTAAAACCAGTGCACGAGTTGTTCCCGTTTGGCAATCAAGTAATAACAGCGCACGCCGGCATCAATGACGCATTTGGATGAATGATATTGACTTATAGCAATAGTTTACTTTCTCTTGTTTAAAAGGTTGCGGTGGTAAGTAACAATGTTGCCAACTGCACTGAACTTAAACTCTGATAGAATGCTAAATGCAGTCACTGTCACACATGAGCATTTTCTTGATACATAAGCTTCTGTTTTTGTCCACAAATCCAGCTTGTCATAGATAAATGCGTAATTGCCCCCCCCCATACTATCGTGTATTGGCGATCCACAGGCTGGCGATAAAACGATCCGATTATATTGAATATCCCCCAACACTAATCCGTATTAAACAATTATAAATTATATAAGCTATTTTTTCTGTTTGACCAAGGTCATTATCATTCCGACACCCAGTAGTGAGGTTGTTTCGTGAGATTCAGTCTCGTGCACGAGAGACGGCTCACAGAAAGAATGCGACCTAAGATGGAATCAGTGTTGCCAGATAGAGTTGAAGGTTTCCAGCCCAAAAATGGTCCAAAACCCGCCCAAACGCACACAAAACCACCCAAAATATTTGATTAATATTTGGTTAAATTTGATCAATATTTAGCTAGTTTAAATGCCACAATTAATGTACCATGCTATGGCTAGCGACATACACCAGCAGCAACAGAACCACAGTAACAAAATTACAACACAAGACGTTCACATCTATGGCCCATGGCCCCGCCCTCACACCACACACAATGCAGTGTGGAATGCGAGGAAAAGTCCGAGCCGTGCACATCACAAGCTCTCTCGTGCACTGAAAACTCAAAGCCCGCACATTATAAACTCTCTCTGGTACGAGGAAAAGCCTAAGCTGCATGCATTGCAAGCTCTTTTGCATGAAGAAATGCGCGTGCGCGTTTATAATATTGATTTGCAACATATATTGGCAAACAGCCAACTATCGTCTAGGGAATCAGCTATCGCCGATAGGTCTGAGGATCATCGATACACGATAGTATCGTCTATCGGAACAACCCTATATCACACCGCTACTTTGCTTCATGGTGTAAGTCAAGAAGTGAATCAAACCCAGAGAAAGAAATCTGAAATTACCAATCATGAAGTGATTCAACCACAAGTGAAGAGAAAGTTTTAATCCATCCTGTGCATTCTGTTCTAGTAATGAACATCATCTGAGCCACTGTTCTGAATTTCAAAGCATTGATACAGTAGCCAAAATGAAATGGATTGTTGACTGTAATCGTTGCTGGAGATGTGGTTGGGCCCACAGATCATCAAAGTGTGACTAAAGAAGAAAATGTCCATCGTGTCAAGAACCTCGCCTGGGAGTACTGCATGAAGTGAACTCTCATAAACCTGATACTGGAATATTTTATCTGAGCAGACCAAGTAGTCTAAACTCTGTTCTTCTGAAGATTGTCAAGGTAGTTCTGAGCCATCAAGGAAGAACACTAGAAACATATGCCATCTTAGATGATGGTTCCGAAAAAACTATGCTCATGTCATCTGCAGCAGAGAGTCTAGGCCTTCAAGGGGTGGCAGAATCATTAGTCCTCCGAACCATCAGGCAAGGTGCAGAGAAAATCGAAGGTGCTGTAGTTTCCTTTTCCATTTTTCCAGCTTCTAATAAGCAAACCACTTACCAATTAGGAGATGACTTTACTGCTCAAAAGATAGATTTACCTCCAGCGACGTTATCAACATCTAAGAGGTATTCCTTTAGAAGAGTTTCAGAAAATAAAGCCTATGATACTAGTGGGAGCAGATCATCCTCATCTTCTATGCTCCAAAGAGCGAGTACGTTTTGGCCCTTCGGGGAGTCCAGCTGCTTTGAATACCCATCTGGGGTGGACACTACAGGGACCTACATCTTTGGAAGATAAGATTAATTCCACAACTGTGTTTCTTCCAAGCTTCTCCCTCCATGGATCAGTTGCATAAAGATGTGGAGAAGCTATGGCAAGTTGATGTACTTCCTTTCTCGCAGTCTCCAAAGCATGTCATGCGTTCAAAGCAAGATAAGGCAGGCCTTGAGTGCCTAGAGCAGAGAACTAAGTGTGAAGAAATCAATGGAATTAAGAGATTTGTGACTCCTTTACTCACTTTACTTAAATTACCACCAGAATCTGTAATGCCAGCCTTGCGTCGAATGGAGAGAAGGCTAGTTAAGAATCCTGACCATGCTGCTATCTATGAACAAGAGATTCAGAAACTTATTGAAGCTGGATATGTTAGGAAACTAGAGCCCAATGAGATTGAATCTTGGTACATTCCCCACCATCTTGTGGAACATGATGGCAAGCATCGTGTGGTCTTTAACTGTGTTCTTATCAATATCAAGGTGAGAATCTGAATGCCTACCTGATGCCGGGACCAGTACTAGGCCCTTCTTTGATTGGAGTTTTGCTTCAGTTTAGAGAACATAAAGTTGCTATAAGTGGAGATATTAAATCCATGTTCCATCAGGTTCGTCTCCTTCCTTCTGACTCCCCTCTGCTACGTTTTTTGTGGCGAAATATGAAAAGAGATGATGCAGCGGATGTCTACGAATGGCACGTTTTGCCCTTTGGTGCTACTTGTAGCCCTTGTTGTGCTACATTTGCCCTCCTAAAATGTGTTCAGAACCTTCCTGTTGAGTGTCAGGATGTTCGGACTTCTGTATTGCGTTCCTTTTATGTGGACAATTGCTTGCAAAGTTTACAAACCCCTAATGAAGCAAAGGAAATGCTTATGAAACTACTTTCTTCCTTAAGAAAAGGAGACTTTGAGATTCAACAGTGGGCCAGCAACCGTGTCTCTGTGATTGATCACTTACCAGCAGAAGCACGTTCAGTGGATACTGACCTGTGGTTAAGTCATGACTGTATGGATCCATGTGAAAGTACCCTCGGACTTCGTTGGCATTGTGTGGAAGATACTTTGAGTTACAAGCATCGTCCAGCAGAATATGATGTCCTGACCTTACGAGTACTGTATCGGATTCTTGCTCAACAGTATGATCCTTTGGGCTTTATCATTCCATATACAAGACGGGCTAAAGTCTTATTGCAACAGTTATGGATGAAACATACTAGAGGGTGGGATGACCCAGATATTCCAGATAAAGTGAAGGCAACTTGGAAAGCATGGGAAGGTGAATTACCAGATATAGCGAAAGTCCAGTTACCTAGATGGTATGGTCCAGGAAAGAACTGGAAACATCCTGTTAGCAGAGAGCTTTACATATTTTGTGATGCATCCGAGAAGGCATACGGCTCAGCTGCCTATCTGCATCTACTCAATGGAATTGGTGATGTTTCTATATGTCTTGTTATGGCTCATTCAAGAGTAGCACCAAAAAGGACAATCTCCATTCCCCGTTTAGAGCTGTGTGCAGCGGTAACTGGAGCACAGTTAGCTCATATGTTGCAGAAGGAACTCAACTTGACCATTGGGAAAGTGACACTTTGGTCTGATTCCACAATCATGTTAACATGGATCCAGTCAGAATCCTGCAGGTACAAGACCTTTGTGGCCAATCGTGTCACTGAAATTCTCGAATATACTACACCAGAGCAGTGGAGATATGTTGATACTTCCAATAATCCAGCAGATGACATCACCCGCGGCAAGAAACTTGTTAAATTGTCATCTTC